>NC_058133.1:121894206-121948212 GCF_016433145.1 Gracilinanus agilis
CTCTTTGTAATATATATATATATATATATATATATATATGTATATATATATATATATATATATATATATAGTAGCAAATAAAATGCAATGGGAATTTCCTCATCTGGGAGTTTTCTCTATTGGCAAAATGTCATGCTCTGTGCTAAGTTCTGAGACATAAAGACAAAAAAGAAACAGTTAGCATTCTGTATCACCTCATGTACATTTTTCCATGTTTGTTTCATTTTTCAAAATTCATTATTTCTCATGGCAAAGTAATATTCTATTATATTGCTATATCCCAATTTGGTCTACCTTCTCCAATGCTATTGACCCTTGAGATATTTTCCAGTTTGTGTTTTATTTTTTGCTTTTCTGAACAAATCTGCTATGAATATTTTTATGTTCTCGTGTTGCCAATTGCAGGGCAGTTATTTGAGGATCAGCTCTACTGAGTTTGTAGGTGTACAACACCGGGTTAGCCACAGGATGAAGAATTTTGGGGCACCTAGTTGGCACAGTGGATAAAGCATAGGACCTGGAGTCAGGAAGATTCATCTTCCTGAGTTCAAATTTGGCCTCAGACATATACTAGCTATGAGATCCTGAGCAAGTCACTTAACCCTATTTACCTTACTTAAGTTACTTAACCCTATGTAGATAGATGATCTATAAAATGAGCCAGAGAAAGAAATAGCAAAACTACTCCATTATCTTTGCCAAGAAAATCCCAAATGGGGTCATAATGTGTTGGACATGACTAAAATGACTGTACAACAACAATGATTTTTAAAGGCCATTAATTAATTTTAAAAACAGTTAAAAATCTACATTAGTTGTAGGAATACCCCTACTGAAGATATTACAGATCCTTGGGGCATTGAAGTGAAATATTTTTATATAGAATGGAAGTGATTTTTTAAAAAAATCAATAACATTATGAACAAACTCAATTTTACAGGTGAGGAAACTGAGTTATAGAAATGATTAGCCTGAATTCACAAAGGGAAAAAGATTCCTTGACTCTAAAATTCAAAGGTATTTGTGGTGGTGGCCAACAACAAAATGGTCACAATTTTTTTTCTTATTTGTATGTATACATAGCCCACAGAAAGCAAACATCTCTGATTTTTGTCCTAAAAAATCTGAAATCTCCAAAAAATTAAATTTACTGTAGATCATCATCCTCACTTTTGGGATGCGGCTACAGAATTAAAGTTTTTAATCCAGCAGACAGAAAGAAGAATATCTCTTTCCCTGGGAGATTCAGAAAGAAATTGCCCAAATTAAGCAGGCTGAGACTTGTTTAGTATTTTCTAGGGAGCTCTCCTTTAGAACAGAGACACTGCATGAAGTATCTTAGAAACTCCTTTTTTTCTTTGAGCCTGGCAAGAATCACTTGAGTCCAGTGTTCAAGAAGCAAAAGTCAGGATAGTAATGATGGAGATCTGTGACATTTGAATGCTGTTAAGCTAAACTTCTTGTATTCTTAAATAAGTTAGGAAAGGCCTTGTCGGAGCAGGGTTATTAACACAGAAGTGTTGGGGATGACATCCAGCTATGGCAATTCCCTAGCAGTTTTAGCCGAAAAACGTATAGCCTCCCTTCTTCTTTACCCTCTCATTTTTCCCCTGTTTCCTGTGCTGGTATGCTATACAGTGGTGATGGTGAACCTTTTAGAGACAGAGTGCCAGGCACTGCCCCCACCCCAATCCTAGACCAATTGAAGTACCCACCCCCACCAAGTGCTGTGCCCCTCCCTCCCACATGCTGAGTACATCCCACCCTCTCTTACCCCCACACAGGGGAGGGAAAAAATGCTCCCACTGGGCTGCTTGAAGGAAGGGTGGGTGAAGTGCAGAATGTCCCTAGTGAGTGTAGAGAAGGGGAGGAGAGTGGCTCAAGCTTTCTGATGCTGATTCTCCTCTGCTGCTACCTGTGAGTCACTCACCTTACCCCCTGTGCACTCTGCTCCCATTGGGCTGCAGGTGATATGAAAAATTATCATCAGGCACAGTGGAGAGGGGGAAGGGAGCAGCTCTGACCAAGTCCCTCTGCCTTTCCAGTAATGAACTCTGGGGGTTGGGGTTGGAAGTGGACAGGGAGGGCGGCCAAGTGCCCACAGAGAGTGGTCTGCATGCCATCTTTGGTACCCATGGCATAGGCTCTCCATCATTGCTACATAGTGTGATGGTACAGGGTTTAAAAGATAACTGTATCTTACCCTTAAGTCATGTAATTATTTCTTTCACTTGTATTTGGGAGGTGGATAAAGCATATCTGTGAGTGAAATATTAAGAATGTTTGGAGATATATGGTGTGACAGGCATGCAAGTTTACAAGAGGACACAGATATAAAATAACTACAGAATTGATAAAGGAAATGGCTACATTCATTAGAGCTCTAAGCCATTTACCGAAATGCACATACACAAACATATTTCACTATATACAGAAGCATCTTCTGCCTGGGAGAACTAATCTAGAGGGCTTTCTGACTTGCCATTTCAGTTCAGAAGCCCTTCCTTTCTATAACCTTAGATGAACCTTTACATATTTCTTAGATACTTATTATATTCTATGCTGTATGATAATGATTTCTGTTGAATGGCCTTTTCAACAGTATAAATTCCTTTAGTTACCCATTGATTTGTTGAAGAGATTGGTATAAATTAGACATTTTTAACTCATCCCATTTTAAATGAATTAAAAATTCATTTTTTAAGATCAACACTATAGAGAATTCTGACAACTACCATAAAAAATATAGGGCAGTTCAGCTTTGGGAGCAGAAAGCCAACAATTGCTGTAGATGACTCCAGTGAGGGCATTAGCCTCTCTCAGCCATTGAGAGGCTGTCTGAAGGCACCCCACAAAATCAAGAACTCCCATCTCTTAGTTGTTTTTGTCCAGTTGTTTCAGTTGTACCTGATTCTTTCTAATCCCATTTTGGATTTTCTTGGCAAAGATATTAGAATGATTTGTCATTTCCTTATCCATCTCATTTTACAGATTAGGAAACTGAGGCAAACAAGGTTAATCAGCCCAGGGTCAAACAGGTAATAAGTGTCTGAGATCAGATTTCAGCTCTGGAAAATGAATCTTCCTGATTTCAGGCCTGACCCTCTAGTCACTGTATCACCTAGCTTCCCAGTTGAGCTCTTAGCCATAGAACATGACAAAAAGCTAAGCAATTATAACTGTAACAAAATGGATACTACTTTTCAAGTTTTGTGCCAGTGGCCAAAGAACACTGACAAATCATTTTATAAAGTAAAAAACCAGACTCTCATTTATTGAAGTTTTTGAAGTTTAGTTTTTAAATATGAATTTTCTCAAGTTTAGATGAACTGCCTGGCATATAGTAGGCATTTAATAAATGCTTGCTGATTGATTTGACAAAATGATCTGTAAACCATAAGAAATATAGCACTGGAAAGGAGCATTCAAGTAAAACTACCCCCCTAAATCACTGGAAAACTGACCCAATCTTTCAGATTTTTCCAAAGGGCCACATTTGTACTGGCCTTGATTCCAAAACAGATCTACTAGAGAAAAAACCCAACCTAAGTGAGATTAAGAAGATTCAGCATTTGTCAGATTTGTGAACAGGAGAGACACATGGAGTATGTTAAATTAGTGAAAGTATAAAAGTAGCAGACCAAAATTCTTTTGCTAACTAGACTTGCAATGAGACATACTATGACTTTGGGCAAGTCAAGACATCTTAGTGTTTCAGTTTTCTTTTTCTGTTTGGTGGGAATTAAGGGCCCTCAAGGTAGCAGGTGAAAAGGGCTTTGTCAAAGCAAGGTGCTGTCATAAAATTATTTAAGCAATTAAATAGCAAATATCTCTTGTAGAAGTAATTACTTTGCTTCCACAAATATGCTATGACTTCATGGATAAAACTTGGATGATGCTGCATCAGCAGTTTTTGTTCTGCATTGTAGATGTTGTTAGATGTCCTTGGAAGAAGAGCTGGAGGCAAGTGAGGAAGTGCATGCCTCTTCTAAACTTGTAGCAGTTATTGAACTGGTGGTTGCCCTTTTCCTTCTCAGTGACATTAAAACATAGAGAAGGATAAAAGTGGCACCAACGAGCAGGCTTTTCATGCGGATTCTCGACATTGTGCCCCCAGCAAAGTGATCACTTGTGTCCCCAGTCGGTGGTCAGCTATGGTGATTAGATGCTGACTGATTCTGGCTCAGGTTTTTGCTAAGACTTTTGAATCCTGATCCTAATTCTAGAGTTTCTTGTTCCAAACAAGAAGAATTTGGGGATAGTTGAGTAAGCCAAGGTAATGAGGATATAGTGAGGAATTACTACCACCTTCTCCTTGACCTTGCTTTCAGGGTGGAAGAAGGAGGGGATGGGTAAATCATGGTAAAGCAGAAAGGACATTTCAAGTGATATTACTTGAGTTTGAGTCCTCATTGCACTATTTAACAGCTTTGTTACCCTGGGTGAGTGTTTACAATCAAACTCACTGTTTTCCTCCCTAAACTTATCCTTTCTCCAAACTTCCTTATTTCTGTATAGGGAGCTACCATTCTTCAAGTCACTCAGGTCTGTAATCTTAGAATCTTATAATCTTTGAATCTCTTTTATTGTTTCTTCTCTTATACATCCCTTAACTAATCAGTTGCCAAATCCTGCTGATTCTGCCTTCACAATATATCTTCCACCCATGTCCTTATTTCACTTAGAGCCACAAAGAATAATAACTATGGTGCTTGAAGTTTGCAAAGTGCTTTACCTGTTATCTCATTTGTTACTCACAATGACCTTGTGAGACATATATTATTGTCTAGCCCTAGCCCTTTTCGCCTTTTTATTGGAATATTATAGTATGCTTGTAATTGATCTCTTTCCCTTTTGTCTTTCCAATCTATTCTTCAGACAGCAAAAAGTCTTGCTAAGACAAGAGTCTTACCTAGTTACTCCCTAGTGAAAAGTCTTCAGGGATGCCCTGTTGCATCTAAGATAAAATGATAGCCTCATATTTAGGGCCTTTCACAATCTAGCTTTGGCTTACTTTTCCAGTTTTCTCACTTCATATGTTCTATGTGCCCGCCAAACTGGAATACTTAGCTATTTCCTGAGTTTGACATTCCATCTCCAGACTCTGCTCACTTGCACAAGATATTTTCTATTCCCTGAATGCACTCTCTCCTTACCTCAAAATTGCATAATTCTTTCCTTACTTCCTTCAGTCACTAAATCAATCAATCAACATTTATTAAGCCCAGACTCTGGATCAGGCACTGTGCTGACCTCTGAGGATACAAAAAGAGGCAAAATGTAGGCCCTGCCCTCAAAGAGCTTACAATCTAATGATTCAAGGCTAATGGGTGTCACCTTTCCCATAAACCTTTCTCTGATCCCTCCTCCTGTCAATTGTTAGTATCATTGTTTTCTTCAAATTTTCCTAGAGTATTTTTATCTCTGCCTTGTCTTGCTCCCCCTACTACATGTAGTTATGGACATTTTTGTATCTTACAGTAGAACATAAAACATTGAGAACACAGATATTTATTTCAACTCAGCTTTTGAATATGTGGCACACAATATAGTGAAATAGGGTCATAGATTTACTGGTGCTTAGTAAGGATCTGTTGAACAGAATAAATCTTGATCTTCCTCAGTCTCAGTTTTTCATCTCTAAAACGAGAGTAATCATTCTTGTTTTTCCTGCCTCCAGAATTGTTGTTGTATGGATCAAATGAGATAGGCAAACACTATTAAAACTATAAAGCATTACATAAATGTGAACTCTCTTTGTAGGGCTTTTCAATCTCAATGTTTGGTTTAAAGTATTGCACTTTAGAGGATAGGGTCTAGGCTACATTTTGCCATTATATGTGGGCCTTGCAGAACAAACACCTTGCCTGAAAGGGACTCTCTTCTACAGAGGGAAGCCATGTAGCAGCATTCATGGTCTTGTGGTTAAATCCTAAGTTGCCTGAGTTATGCAGATATAGTGTATAAGGGAAAGAATTCAAAATCTGAGATTGATGCAGATGACATCCATCAAAAGAGGCAAAAGAAACACTACAGTTAATTACCAAAGAAGGTTGGCAAGACATTTTGGAATCTGTGCAATGCACTATTGGCTTTCTTTTTTGGGAAGAATATCAATGGAAAACACTAATCAGGTTTTTTTCCATATATCAGTCATCCAAAACCAAACTACCACAAAATTCAACTTTCCACTGTTGGATAGATGTGAGAAAGGGGAAAAATAGGTAGTTTATACCACTTAGAGTTATATGTGGTTGTTAAAATATTTCCATAAACAAATTTCTAAAAGGAAAAGCAGCATATAATCGTGTGTATGTGTGTGGGACATCTGGACAACTGCAATAGGTCTTTCCTAAAAGATCATAGAATCACAGAATGCAAAAGTTAGAAGGGATCTTAGAAACTATGTAGTCCAAACCATATCTGAACAAGAATCTCACCTACAAAATCCCTGAAAAGTATTCATCCTTCATCAGACTTAAAACCTCCTGTGAAGGAAGCTTACTATTTCCCAAGGAAACCCATTCCATTTTGAAATCGTTTCTAATTGTTTAGTAAAAAATATCCTTCAATTTCTTTCTATTTTGTATTTTTCTACCCCACTGGAGCCAAACAGACAATTTTCATCTTTCTTTCACTTGTCAGGATCACAAATAATTGAAGACAAGAGATTATATTTCCCCAATTCCAGGCTAAACATCCCCCATTCCTTCAGCTGATCCTTATATGTCATGGAGTCCAATCTCCTTACCATTTTGGCTGCTATCCTTTGGATGCAGTCCCAGCTTGTCAATATCCTTCCTAAAATATGCCACTCAACTGAAAACACTTCTGCAGATGTGATCTGATCATGATAGAATATAGCAGGGATATCACCTCTCTTATTCAAGAGGCCAGTGTCTGTCAATGTAACCTGGGATCATATTCACTTTTTTGTTTGCCATGTCACAGTGTTTATTAATTCTGAGATGACATTCCACTAAAATTCAGAAATATTTTTCATTTGAATTTCAATTTTTGCCAGGTCCATCCTAGCATTATGAAATTAAATTTTTGAACCCAAGTATAGTATTTTAAATTTATCCCTATTAAACATCAGTTTAGCAGATGCTATGCTATTGAAACCTTTTGGGATCCTATCATCCATCTTATTTATTCTTCCCCATTTCATAAATCTGACTTTTTAATAAATATACCATCTAAGCCTCATCTAAGTCATTGATAAAAATATTTAAAAGCACAAGGACAAAGGGAGATCTTAGGAGCATACTAGTAGATAACTTGCTCCATGTTGATATCATACTATTAATGAGGATCTTTTGGGTATGATTATTCATCAAACTACCAAAATACTTAATTATAGCCCACAAATCCCTATTTTTGCTCAAAGACATCATATAAGACTAAGTGTTTTACTGAAATACAATTATCTCTACATTAATTAATATGATATAATCACTAAAGAACTTGATAAAATTTTGTATGTTCAAACAATATAGTTTTCACCCTGTGATCACTTTAGAGGCACATAGGTGGCATAGTGGACATATTGCTGAGTCAGAAGTCAGGATAATCTGAGTTCAAATCTGTCCTCCGATAGTTATTGGCTATGAAACCCAGGCACGATACTTAACCTCTTTCTATCTTCATGTCCTCATGTCGAAAATGGAGTTAACAACAGCATATACCTCATGGGGTTCTTGTGAGGATTAAATCGATAATATTTGTAAAGTGCTTAGTACAGTGCCTAGCACATACTAATGTTCTTCATAAAATTAATACAGTTATTTTTCTGTTTCTTCCTTCTTTTTTTTTCTTTCCTTCCTTCCTTCTTTCCTTGCTTTCATCCTCCTTTTTTTTTATAAAATGTGAATCTTTAATTGCATTGAGAAAAAGAATAGTATGGTTTTCTCAGTTAAGTTAATTGAATCTATGTAGGACCAACATGGACAAACACAAACAAAATGGAGAAACAAGCAAAAAAAAATAAGGATAGCCACCAAAGGAAGGAAATAATTCAAGGAGTAACTCATGTTCCAGAAAAGAATCACGATTAAAACAATAATGAAGAACTTCTAGGAACTAAGAATTGTGAGTTTACTCTGGCCACAACATTCTCTATGTATCTTTCACAATAATTGTATTTTTAAGTTTGTGCCCACTCTCCCGTGGGACATCACATATTTATCAGAGAGTAGGATCAGTCTTTTTGGGGGGGATAATTTTTGTATCTATACTTTCCTTGCTATAAATGCTTAATAAATCTCCTTCCAAAAGCTGATTAGGTCTGACTTATAATCAGAGGGATAGTAAATTCAAAAGAATGAAATTTTTAGGACAAAATAAAAAAAATTATTACATTTGGAAGAAAATATACATATTTAAAAAAAGATTAATGTGGATGCACAGGTAACTCATTGACTAACAGAATCTTTTTAATATATGTATAGGAGATGGAAACAAAGGTAGGAAGTAGAAAGGTAGAGAAATGATATTAAAGAATAGGATGAAAAAAGTTTAAAGGTCAGTATGAACTGAGGTCGATGAGAGATAACAAGAAGAAGAATCTTTTTTGTTTATGTGGAGCCTTTGTATCCCGTTTTATCAAATGCTTTGACTTCTCTCTCAAAATACATGTTTAACTATGTTCAACTTTCCTTTTCTTTTCAATCATAAATTTAAATGTGTAATAGTCAATGCTTCACCAAAAGTTCCTATCATTTCTATTCCAACACCAAGTCACTTTGTCTTTCATCCCCTAAATTATTAAAAGGGCAAGTAAAAATTTTAACAAAATAAAATTTATCAAAATGAAATTTCTCCCAAAGAGAAATTTTCCTTTTAAATGTCAGGAAAGTTGTATATGATTTCAACAGTCATTAGTTGAGATATAGATATAGATATAAATATAGATTTAGGTATAGATATAGATATATAAATATATAGATAGATATAGATAGATACAATCATATTTTGGACAGGTGGAGGATCTTGAAGTTTGGAGAGCCAGAGTTTAAGTTTTGCCTTTAAAATTTGGAGTGGAAAGGAACAAGCACTGACTATGTGCCAGGAATTGTGCTAAGCACTTTCTAACTATTATCTTACTTGATCTTTATAACAATTCTACTCAGAAAAAAATTGTTACTTGAACCTAAATAAAGTGCATCATTCTTTCATTTTAAGCTGAAAAATTCTTGTCTTGCTAATTTCATCCTTAGGAAGATGAAGGCATGAGGGAGAATACTCTATTGGACCTGATACCAATCAATAAAGGGGAACTAGTTAGTGAAGTTAAAATTGTAGGAAGGATGGGAATAGTTGGATTCTAACCCTTAGAATTCTAAATTTCCCTTAGATTATTTATAAGAAATGTGTTGGATAAAATACAGGTGAGGTAAAAAGATGTGGTTCTATAAGGAAATACCAGAACTAGGAAAAGTATTGTGGAAAAACATTTAGGAGAGCAGTAGAAATAGAAAAGGAATTCATATTGGTATTGTGGTATGTACAAAGCATCTGAACAGAGAGAAAAGATATGTATTTTAAGAATATATCATGTCTTTCATAGACACACAATATTTTAATGATGGAGGGATATAATAACCTATACATTTGTGTTTCCTCTCTCCTTATTCTCCCTTTCTCTTTTTCCCTGTCTCCCTTTCTCCCATTTTCTCCCTGAAACTTTCTCTTCTCCATTTTCTGTCTTGCATCTTCTCTCCTCTCCCCTTTCTTCCTCTCTCCTATGTCCCTACCCCTTTCTCTCCTCATTCCTCTTTCTTCTCTCCCCAGAACACAACAGCCAATAATCTCTTGATTAGCTTTAATTATAATTTTATCCTTCAAAAGTAAGAATAATCAATAAAGGGGTTTTACTTTCTGGTTCTAATTTTCCCCAAAAGAGGAACATCTGGTTGTTGAATGTACAAATCGTGGGAACATTTGGGGACAATAACCACTTTATCTTAGTATTCACATGCACATTTCCATACACTACAGTGATGACCACTGCAGAGCTGTAGTAGACTGAACATTGGAGATAAAGTTTGATGACTTGGATTTGAATAATCTCCCTATCACTTAACAGCTGTCTGATTTTAGTCAAGTCAGTTAATCTCTTAGGATTTTGCTTTCTTTATGTGTAGAATGGAGGGGCTAGAATAGATGACCTCCTGATTCTTTCAGGTATAAATAAATCATGATAAAATGGGAAGAGCACTAATTCAGGAAGACACTGGTTAGGACACTTACTAGCTGGGTTACCCTGGGCATGTCACTTTCTAGTTATCTCCATATGGTTGTTCCCACCACTCCCCCAACTTTGAAGCCTGACCCTAGTAAAGGGGCTCTGATGGGTGAGCTTAATTTTAATCTTGATCTAACTTGATCTTGCCTAGGAGCTGGGGAATCTCCATTCTTTCTCCCTTCCTCTTTCCTGACTCTTTCTTTGTGTTTTATTTTTACCCAATAAGATGTAAGTTTATTGAGGGCAAAGTGTCTTTTTTATACTTTAATTCTTGCTCATCAGTAGATAAGTGCTTATATATAATTTATATATCTAAATCACTTAATTTTGCCATCTTTTTCAATCTGAAAAGTGTAAAAGGGGACCTCAGAAATTTTTAAATTTGAATTTCCTTAATTGATGATTAATCTTTTTTTCATATTGTCAGGAACTTGAGGTTCTTCCTTTGATAACTTCCTTTTCATATTGTTTGATCATTTACCTCCTGGGGATAGTTCTTTTATAATTGAATAAATTTCTTATATATTTTAGATATTATGCCTTTATAAGAGAAAATTGTTGAAAAGTTTTATTATCAGTTTATTTCTTTCCCTTCTAATTTTAGATGCCTTGATATTATTTGTGCAGAACCTTTTAAATTCTATGTATTAAAAATGTACACTTATTTTCTATGATCCTCTTTGTTCTTTAGTCACAAACTCTTCTTTTATTCATAGTTGTACAAGGTATTTCTTTCCTTTTTCCTTTAATTTGTTTGTGAAGTGACTTTTTTCAACCTATCACATATCTTTTTGGAGTCTTCCTTGGTACATCTTGAGAATGATTAGTCTAAATCTAATTTCTTCCAGTCAGCTTTCCAGTTTCCAAAGAAATGTTTTTTTTAATAGTGAGTCTTTAATTGAGAATTTGTGGCCTTTGGGTTTATCAAACAGTTACTTTCTTGATTGCTTTTGTATATTGTTTACATAATCTCTTGCACTTCTTTAAATTTCAATTTCCTAATATCCAAAAGGGAGGTAAGAAATACTTGGATTGGCTAGCTCAAAGGCTACTTTGAGTAAAGTTTTGTTTAACCTTTACAGAACTGGATAAATTTGTGGTTACTGTTGTGATTCTACAAGAGGAGAATACTCAGTGCTCAATATCCTGATCACTATATTTATGTCATACTTATTTTTAACATCTCCAGTTTTTCATACTGCATGCTTCTGGTTCTCTTCCTTCTTGTCTGACTGATTCTTCTCAGTCTCCTTTGCTGGATCTTAATTAAGTCATGCTTGCTGGTTATAGTATCCCCCAAGCCTTTGACTCATAGCCACTTCTCTTCTCTTTCTCTATTATTTCTTTATAGTTTTAGCTCTTCTGTGTCTCTATCCCTAAGTGCCCTTCCTACCTTTAACATCTTTTATTGAACTCCTATTACAGATCTTACCTGGGTGTTCTACAATCATCTTAAGCTCAACATGTCAAAGACAACTTATTACCTTTCCCCTAAAACATCTCCTGTTCCAGACTCTCCAATTATTGTTGAGAGTACTGCCACTTTCAAAGGCATCAAGGCTCATAACCTAGTAGCAACCTCAGCTCTTTTCATCTCCAATATGTAGTCAGTTGTCAAGTTCTATCATTTCTATCTCTGTAACATCTCTTATATATAACCCCTTTGCTTCTCCAACACTGCTACCATCTTTTTGCAGGCCTTTATCACTTCATACTTGTACTATTGTAATAACCTGCTGGTTGGTGTCCCTGCTTTCACTCCATTTTATTTTTTCCACATAGCCTTTATAAAAGACAGTATTTTTATCACTCCTTTTTATGTGGTTATCGTCAGATTTCTTCACTATTTACTACTTTTCTTGCATATGGTAGACAATCTTTCTTTTCTTGCTTGAAAATTCTGGCATCTCTTTGGACCCTCTAGTCCTCATCCCATCTAAGTAATATCTCCAAATTTCCATTTTTAGAGCAGAGAAGACTGATAGATTATGAGCTCAGGAAATTAAAGAGGTCCTAAACTTACTCAAAATAAAGCCAGAACTGGTTTTACTACTTAATAGCTCTGTGACTTTGGGCAAGTCAATTCTTAAGCCTTAGTTTCCTTGTCTGTCAAATCAGGGAAACACTATTTTTATGAGCTATCTCACAAGGTTGTTATGAGAAAAATACTTTGTTAGATTGTAAATCCATATAGAATTGTGAGCTATCATTATCATCATTAACATCATTGCTATTACCCTTCTGTTCATATTCATTGGCTCAGGTTACCAGTTCCACTGGCTCTCCTAGATGTGATTCATCAGCTTAAGTGCCCTAAAGCTGTAGTTCACTGAATATCATCTTATTGCATTATTGTATTCTATTCTCTAAATACACATTATAAATAATATCAGGAAAGTTAAGGTCCATTGTGAACTGAAGCATGCAATAAATGCTAAAGAGGACAAAAAAGAGGTATTTTCAAGTTATGTTGGGGACAAGAAAGGATCAAAGGAACAAGGAAGGAACAAATATTTACTTGTTTCGGTTAAGTAGGAATATAATATAAAAAAGATTATGTCATAATATTATAATAGTAAAAAAGATTTAGAGTTTTAGATAGACCCTCTGGTCCAACTTAATCTTAGAGATGAAGAAACCAAGACCCAGTGACTTGTCCAAGGTCATATGGGCCACAGTGGAGGAACTACCCATTTCCACTTCTGGTTATCCCTTTATCACAGTGACTTAGTAACTTTTCTTTTGAGTTTAATGCAATACAAATTTATCTCAATGTTCTGATGATTATTTTCTTCCAGTCTCCAAGATACTCTCCTGACTCACAATGTTCTTCTCCTCACTTTAAGAGACTTATTTCCCATTTCTTCAATTTACTCTTTCATCATGACCTACTCTTCCACCCCACCTCAACCACACATGAAGATGCTCATATCACCCCTTATTGTTCCACTTCTGAATTAATGAACTCTGAAATTCCTTTATTTGGTCACACTCTATGGCAATTTCACTTCTTGCTATGCCTCATAACTTATTCTTCATCTTCACTGTGATCTCAAATTCTTTACTCCCCAGCTCTTTCCATGACCATTCCATAGTGGCTATTGCTCTCCTTCCTACCCCATCTTGACCCCTTGGAGAACCAGTTAAACTCTAAATCCTTCTATTCTTTTGAATCCTTTTCCCTATTATGCTCTCAATACCTTGCCCTAAAGAGCCTCAGCTCTGGATTACTCCCACCAACTGTTGCCTTCATTCCTTCCAGCATATGTATATGCTGCTTTTGTAAAAATAGACAACATCACCAAACCAAGCCAACTGGGTCTACTAGAAATTTATGTAACAAAATCTCAATTGGGCAATCACCGTGATAAGGCAATCCATTTAAATCTCCCTAACTGACACATCATCTCACTCACTGCAACAACTATTCTAACCTTTTCATCCCTTCCCAAACCTTCCACAGCTCTTTTTGACTCTTGCCTATAGCTCCTGAAGAAACTGAGGCAATTTGCCGGAACTTACCTCTTCTCTGTCTTATTTATTACTCACTACTAGATTCCATAACTATCTCCTCATTTACCTGTCTCACATGAAGAGGTTACTCTTCTCCTTGCTAAGGTAAATCCTTTCTTGTATATGTGATCCTGTTTCCTCTCATCTTCAACAGATTGTCCCATTTATGTTCCCAATTCCCTCACTAAACTTCAATTTCTCTTTGTCTATTGGCTAACTTTCTACTGCCTACAAATATGCTCAAATCTCTACCACCCTTAAAAAATTCTCACTTGATTCATCCATCCCTGCCAGTGAATGATAATTTTGTACCTATCTTTTCTCCTTTTTCTGTGTCTAAACTTCTTGAGAAGATTGCCTACAATAGATGCTTTCACTTTTCTTAACTCTTTACAGGCTGTCTTCTGACCTCATCATTCAACTGAAATACTCTCTCAAAAGTTAGAGGTGATCTCCCAATTCCCAAATGTAATGGCTTTTTCTCAATTTACATCTTGTCCTTTTTTGTGGCCTTCGCCACAGTCAATTACTCTCTTCTCCTTGACATACTATTCTTTATAGTTTATTTTTTTGGGGGGTGGGAACTGATCCCTTCTCCCTGTCTGACTCCTTCCCAATATTCTTTGCTGGCTCTTCATCCAGTTTATGTCCACAACTCTTGGGTATCTCCCAAGGCTCTCCATAAGCTCTCTTTAATTCTTCTATATTATTTTTTTTGGTGATCTCATCAGATCTCATGGATCTCTATCTATGCATATGACTCTTTGATTTATTTATGCAGCTTTAACTTCTCACATCTTCAACAACTTATTATGTATCTCAAATTGTATATCCTAGAAACATCTTGAACTCAAAAGGAATTCATTATATTTCCCCAGACAAGCTAATTTAAAATTTTCCTATTATTGTTGTTGAGTACCTCTATTCTCCCAGTCATTCACTCTTGCAACTTATGTGTCTCTTCACTCTCATTCTCTGTGTCCAATTATTGTCTAGGCCTGTCAATTTTACCTTTTTAACATCTCATTTATGTCCCTTTCCTTCTTTCTCTGATACTGCTACAACACCTCAGTAGTCTTATCACCCCATTACTGGACTATTGCAAACAACCCAAGTGAGCTCCTCAGCTTCCTCACTTCCTCAGCTCTAGCCATTCTAGTCTATCCTCCACTCAACTGCCAAATTAATCTCACCCCCATCCAATCCAATCAAGTGGTTCTCTATTGTCTCCAAGATCAAATCTAAACCCATCTGTTTGACTCTTAAAGCCCTCCATATTTTGACCTCCAGTATTTTCACACCTAACTGAACACCACCCCTATGTTATGATACAATGAAACTGGCCTCTTTGCTTTTCCTTAAACATGACTATCTTTCTATTATGAGCATTATCACTAGATGTGTCCCATTTCTGGAGCGCTTTACTTCCTCATCTCTGACTCTATTCTTTCCTAATTTCCTTACACCTTGAACTAAAAGACCTTCCTGTTACACTTCCCCAGCTCTTTAGTGCCTCTGAGACTCTCTCCAATTTATCCTGTAGATCAGGGGTTGGCAACCTTTTTGCCCTGAGAGCCATAAATTCCACATTTTTAAAAATGTAATTTCATGAGAGCCCTACAGTGCTCACAGTGCACGCTCCTATAACAGTGAAAACTGTAACTGAAAACTAACTGAAAAAATTAACTGAAAAAAAATTGACTTTATGTTTCCTGCAGAAAGAGCCATATCTGGCCCTCAAAAGAGCCAGATATGGCTCGAGAGCCATACGTTGCCGACCCCTGCTGTAGATGAACTCCTTGTACAAGGTTGTTTACATATTGGTTTCCCTCCTTAGATTATGAGCTCCTTGAAAGCATGAACTATTTTTGTTTTATGTTTGCTTTTCATTATTTCTCCAGTGATTCTTTTGGTCCCTGGAAACCCAATAAAGGCTAAATAAATGCCTGAAAAAAAATGAACACAACTATTCAACTCTTGTTTTGCATCTGTTTCCCTTACCAAAGAGAATGATCTTTATACTTAAGAAATATAGGTCCAAAAAGAATGGTTAGGAAAGTGAAGCCCAAGATAAGGGAGGGGCTGGTAAGATAGAACTTAGCTGCCCTAACTTTGTAAAAGTCATCTGTGCAATATGCAGAAAATGAGTAGCCATTTTCTCTCTGATTGCAAGTCAACAGTTGCCACTTTGGAACACAGAACCTGGCAGAGCACCCAGGGCATTAGCCAGGGTGAGAGTAAAGGACAGGGTATAAAAGGGAGTCCACAAACCAATGGGGACTTCATTTCTCTCTCTCATCTCAAGGGTTAGGGAGGAAGGTGGTTTGGACCCAGGGTGATTTGGGAGTTTCTAGTTAGGCAGGCCGGGACAATTTCCATTGCTAGCCAAATTCAATACTTCATTGGCATAATCAACAACCTTGCATTATAAGCTAGTGTCAACAGCTACAACCAAGAACTGCAGCATCTGACCCAGGGGCCTGTCAGCCTCTGAGTTCAGCTGCAGAACAACAGAGTTGGGAAGTGCCCTCAAGGCTTTCTCATACTCTGCACCTAGGAACATCAACTTGGGTTTGAAGATTTACTTAACATGTACTTAGGCAAGATATTTAGGGTTTATTTTCACCCATCTTCCTACTCCTCCTACCTACCTTCAGTTTGGTTTTAAATAAACCCTGTTTAAACCCTAAAGCCTAAACGTTCTTGGAGCCATTGCCTACCTTACCAACAGCAAATAGTCATTTAGCAGTCAGATATGGTTGACATCATTAGCTGGTCCAGCCTTTCCAAGCCAGGTTTATCCACCATCAATTTAAAGTTTCAGGAAGTCTCAATCTACTTCCTGGAGACATTTCAAACTGCCTGGCTAGATTGGTTCTAAGGCCCTGGGCTTTGGCAGAAAATGTTGGGCTTAAAGGTGACCTAACCCTAATGGTGTGGGAGCTAATCTAAACTCATATTCAGCCATGGCTAAGTTCTCTCACTCTATTCATATCCCATCATCAACACCTGCCTAGTGCCCCTTTGTTGCTCATATCACCTGGTCCAGGTGAACTACAGGTGGAACTGCAGATGGGACTGATGAACCATTGTCAGTAATCTTTTGAGTCAGTCATCAGCTAAATTGCATGCCTTTATTAAGTGCTTTCTGTGTTATAGACAATATGGTAAGTATTGAAGATGCTTATATGAAAAAGGCAAAAAGTGTCTCTCCTCTCAAGGAGTTTGATTTATGATTGTGGTTATAAGATGAAAACAATTATGAACAAACATAATTCATACAGGATAAACTGTAGATAAAGTTATAATGAAAGCACTAGTAGGGAGATCAAGAAAGTATTCCTAAAAAGGATGGAATATGAAAAGAATCTTGAACTCAGAGAAACCAAAAAGCAGAAGATGGAGAGCTTTCTATGCATAGGGGATGGAGGAGGAAGAAATCATTGAGTAGGCATAAAGTGGAGAAGATGGAGTAGTAGAGTGCTGCAGAGCTCTCTCCTTAGCATTACTCTGTTCATTTTATTCTATCATAATTTGAATGATGGCACAGCATTATTCATAGTAGATCACCAAGTGAGTACCCAGTTCTGAATCATAAAGTAGAAGTGATTGTATGAGAGGCTTAGGGTTTCTATGTTAATCAGCATTCCTTGCAGTGATGCACAGGATCAATCTGTCAGTTAAATATTTATTGAGCTCTTCTCATGTGCCAGATACTGTGCTAGAGATCTAAAGAAAGGCAGACTCATTAATGCAATTTTCTCCTCCACTAGAGTGTGAGTTCCTTGAGAGCAGGGACTTGATTTTTTTGTTGTTTCTGGTCAGGGAGAGGTGGTCTTCCCTTGTATTGTCTGCCACATAGTGGAAATTTCATAAATTCTTGTTAACATGACTTGTTAAACAATCCTTGTCCTTAAGGAGGTCATATTTGACCTGGGGAGATAGTATGTACATAATAATACAACCAGAGTAGACAGGAGGTAGCCTTATGAGAAAGGCAGGAGAAGTGAGATAAGGAGAACAACAATGACTCCTTGCAGAAGATAGGATTTGAGCTGAATTTTGAAGAAAGCTGAGGCAAACTTTGAGTTTGGGAGTGATGAGGGAGAACATTATTTCAGGCATGAAGACTAGCTACAGAAAAGCATGCAAGGAAAGGGGGAAAGAATAAGCATTTTAAAGTGCCTGTTTTGTGTTAGGCACTATATTAAGTGCTTTACAAATATCTCATTTGATCAAAGATTTCAGAGATATTAATTGGAGAATTGTGTTCATGTAAAAAAGACCTTGGACTTTAAATTCAATTTGAGTGAACAGTGTGTTTGGGTTGGCAAAATTGCTGGGTATTAGAGGTATAGTATCCATGAAGGTGTTAATTCTATTGCATTTCCCCCAAAAAAACACATTCAAAGTACTGAAATCAGTTCTGGGTATCATTTAAGTAGGACATTGACAAACGTGCAAATATGGAAAAAGAGAAAGAGATTCATAAGAATCTAATTTGGAACAGTTGTGATTATTTAGGTTCGAGCCATTTTCAAATAGTTAAAGGGTTTCTTTGTGGAAGAGAAGTGAAATTTCTTCTTGGTTCAAGAGCTAAAGCTAAATGATGGAATTGATGAAGAGATAGGGAAACCTAGACTCTGTGAGAGACAAATTGTCAAAAATCAAATTCCCCAAACTTCTATTATACAGAACTGCCCAAAGATAGGAATGGATTGCCTTGAAGAATGATGGAACTGAAAGACCTTCAGCAGAACCTAGAAAATGAAGTTGGGAATATTATAGATAATTCATAATTTAGGAAGCACTTGGGAAAACCCTCAGAATTCCCTTCCAGTTTTGACATTCTGTGATCCTAACACACTTTAATTTCCACTAAGGGAAGAACATTTCATAATATCTTTTGAGGTAAAACAATACACTTGACAGAGGAGATGAAGAAATGGATATAGGAATAGAAAGATCTGGAGTACTGGAGGTATCTCTGCCTTGAGGCATTTTGATCATAAATTTCAGGTTTGTCTGCTCCCAATCTGTGCCAGATATTAGCTTTAATTTAGGAGAGTGGAACAAGTGACATAGATTGTCTCTATAGGAGAAGGGGTGGGGGATAGAGAGCTTTGGCTACAGCAAAAGAAAAGCAAAAGGAACTAGCATCAGAGCTTTTTTGAACATGCTGCTTCTCTGGGACACATCAGTAAGGTCTTTGTAATGCTCTAGACTTGTTGCTGGGTTGAGGTTGATTTTCCATGGACTTGGGGGGTAGATTTTTGACTTTGCTTATTTTGTTTCTTCCCCTCAAATTTTAATTGCATGGTTTTATATAATGCTGTAGTTCCTGTTCTGGGCACAAATGTTTTCCTGGTGGGTGCTTTAAAATTCCATAAATAAATTTGCATAATTGGCTATGGCAGGTCTAGCATGATGTTTATATGTCTTGTATTTCTTTGGATCGAAGAGGCAGCTTGTGTGGATTGATGACAATACTAGAGACAAGTATTTTGACCTCAGCTATTATTTCATCATGCACATTATCTGATGGTGGGGTTTGTGGTACTGACAGAGGAGATAGACTACATTTTGATTTTATGTTTGGGAAAGGCCAGAAGTGCTAGTGTTGATACTGACACTCAAAACTGCTCAAAAGTAATTTCCAAGCTCAGTACTTGAATCTATCTCCATAGCATTCAGTTTGAACTCATGTCCATTTGTTGAGTACCAGTACCACCCAATGTGGTACTTGGTAACTCTCTGTGGTTGATAACACTGTGAAAGGAGTGAGGATATTTTGATGGACTAAAGCAAGCTCATGTAAGAAATATGTTTCAGTGATGGTGGAATCATTCTTGTCCATGAGGAAATCATAAAGCTTCCATCTTCTGGTGAAAAAAAGTTTGGAGAAAGTCTTAAAATGTGTAAATTACAGTGGAGTCACTGGGACTTTGCCTGATTGCACCAAAAATTAGAAGGCAGTGACAGAAATCACATTCCTTCTGCAGGAGTGAAAAAACTGAACTTAGCAAAAATAATGTCTGAAAATATGAAATTGTTAAAAGGCGACTTCCTCTTTGCCCTCCCTTTATAGGAGGACTGCAGGTGAGCTACTCCTTGGCAAAGCCCCATGCTGCCCTTTCCTCAAACCTCCCTTCCCCACCTCATGGATGATTACTTTCCCAAAAGACATTTTCAGGAGCCCTCAAGCCTTTGCTCACAATGGAGAGTATCCTGGTATCTCTGTCTCCAGGGTATTATTCCATGGTATCCTAGAATTTCTCTTCATGAATCACTTAATCAACTGAATTTATCTTAAGCACTGATTTGAGCATATATTTCATGTTTTGCAAGACACCAAAATATCTGGTATTTGAGGGTATTTGAAGCACTTTTTGTGTGGTAAGTATTGGAGCACTATCCTAAGAGTCAGTGATAGTTAACATTCATTTATGAATCACCTGCCCAGAGAGGGCATGTAGGAGAAACCAGAGGCTCACAATTGATTGAGTTTTAAAAGAATTGTATCAATACTTGTGAGCTCTGTGAACTATTATTTTCTATCTAGTGACATATTCATGAATATAGACTCTTTACTGGCTATTTAGTTTGCACTTTGACTTAACTTCCAAGAAACTTTTGCTTTTGGCTTTCCCACACTCCTACGGACTGTATTCCTTGGTTGCAACCAGAAATATGAAATTAGTGAATAATTTTTAATTTGATCTTCACATTTCTTGAATCCACTTTTAAAAAGTGATTACTGTGGTGGACTGGTACTTGGGACCCAACTGTCCCTACCCCACTATCCATCTGTGACAAAGGCTGGGATTGGTCCTAATCAGGAATGGAAAAACAAACAGCAAACAATAACAACAACAATAAAAACCAAAACAGGAAGCCGAAAAATAAACAAACAAAAAACAGGATACCAATTCTAAGGTTTTAAATCGTTTATATAGCAGGGAAGGCAAAGCACTCATGAAATAGGATGGCAATAATTATGGTGAAATGTAACAAATGAAAATGATATAGTACTGATTGAATGGAATCATAGACTCAGATTTAGAAGGGTCTTAGAAATCATCTAATCCAACCCCACTCAAAAGGCAGAAATCTCTTTTATAAAATCTCTTGTACATGATTAGCCAGCCTCTTCCTGCACACTTCTAGTGTCAAAAATGTTCTTTACATTATGAGATCCTGTATTTAGCCTTTGAGCTTATTTTTACTAATCTAATTGTAGCAAAGTTGTCCCTTGTTTTTAAGATAAAACCTGAGCTTCCATAATCTTTGTCCATAGACTTTAGCTTTGCCCTAAGGAATGAATATCTTCTTCCACTTGATGGCCCTTGAACAAATATAGGAGTTTAATTGGGAGATGTTTCTTGGCATTTTAGGCCAAATGGGTGCTCATATAATTGTAGAATCAAGAAGCTGGAAAGGACCTTAAAGAGTTCTATGTTTGAATTCTGAATATACAATATACTATGATCTAAATTATAATCTATATGATGATCAGATTTAAAAACAAACCAATTTTAAATATCTTCTGGCCTTGAACTGTTCTATCCTTTGTCACCCTTATACATGAGATTCCCCCCCTTTACATTTAAGCACTCTCTCCTTGCTTTCTTGTTGTCTCTTTGACCCCTTACTTTGTCCTAGAAAGCAAGCATTAAGTGAGGTTGACCTACTCTTCACAAAGACACAGTGCCTGCAAGCCACCACTTAGTGATCTTTTAGGTGACTATGAAATGCTGCCGTTGCAAATGGTTGAAAGACCAGAATAGAATGGACTAAAGAAAACTAGATTTCCTTAAATTCAAAATATACTGAAAACCACCCAGATTCTGTGCTTCTAATAAAGAGCTTCATGTTTGATGGCATTGGTTTGCCTGGTCTTGAGAAAAGCTTGAAAATACATCCAATGAATTCATTTTAGGGAGTAAGTGTCAGCGGAGGATTTACCTGTGATTGCCACAGGTAGAAAATGTTAGATAATAAAGTGTAGACGGATAGCTTAATGTTCATTTCCCAAGGGTGGCAATTTGTTATACTGATATTGGAAAGAAGTAGGGAAATCCTGGAGTGGAATTTCCTATCTGTAAACAAAGTGCATTATAGTGTTGGTTTTTTTGGGGGTTAGGGGGTAGAAGCCATATCTGAGTATAATTTCATAAGATCTGTGCCTTATCAGAATTAAAAGCATTTTAAAATCTTATGCCTTTATCATATTTTAATTAATGTTATATTTATTCTTATACTAAATTTATTATGTCTTTCCAGCTAGATTATAACAAGATCTATAACGACGCTTTGTCCAGGGTGTTTTCTCCAGAGTTTTCCATAATATTTTTTACAAAGGAGGCAAAATTTAAGGCTTGTTGAGTAAATGAAAAATTTTCATTCAAAGTTCACTTCCTGATTCCTTTGTTGATGTGGGACATGGAAGAAAGTGATTTATTATTAGGGTTTTGTTTTTTTGCCTAAATATGTGATTTCATCATTGTAGAGAATTTCTGATGTGGAAACTCATTCAATCTAAGAAATGGGCAACCTGTGTATAATTTATGGTCTTAGAAAACTGCCTGAAGGAAGTGAGAAGTTAAGTGACTTGCCCTGACTCATATCAATAATCAAGATATATCAGAAGTAAGACTTCAATATAGGCCTTCCTGATACTAGGGTAAGTCCTATATCTAGAATAGCATGCTGCTGCTTCTAGTCTTAAATGTGATAGGTACTTTAAAAAGTTAGATAAAATTGTTATTATTTATTTTTTAGATATAATAATGATTATTAAAAATAATAATATCTAAAACTTACATTGAAATTTAAGGTTCACAGACCACTTTACAAATTTTACCCCATTCAATAAAACCATCCCAGGAGATAGGTATTATTATTATTCTCATTTTACAGATAAAGAAACTAAGGCAGATAGAGGTTAGGTGACTTGAGCAGAGTAAATGTCTGAGGCCGGACTTCAACTCAAGTTTTCTTTCCTGACTCTTGGTTCTTTGCTCTATCCACTGAGTCATCTAGTTGCCTCCTATGGCATTTTTTTTTGTTTTCTCATTCAATTTGTTTTTTAAGCTCTTATCTTCTGTTTTAGTATCAGTTCTAAGACAGAAATTAACAAGGTCTAGGCCAACCGGGTAAGTGAGTTGCCTAGAGTCACACAGCTGGGAAGTGTCTGAGCCCAGATTTTGAGCCAGATCCTCCTGACTCCAGGAATGGTGTTATATCCACTGTGCTACCTTCCTACCCTTCTATAGCATTTTTGAATTACAAGAGTCAATGCCCATTTAGATAACCATAAAAATAAGAATGAGGATCAAAATAAAATATTTTCATTTTTCATTTTGAAAATGAGAATGAATGTTGATACATATATTTGCTACCATATGGTGGTCATTTAACTTGAGTTCTTTATTTTGAAGGGGGACTTAGTAGTCATCTAATCCCATATTGAACTGAATGGAATACAGCATATTGATTATATCCTGTGCTTTCTTGACTTTGGATAAGCTTTCTCTAAAGCCTGATACACATCCCCTCCCCCTTGTCATCAGCTGAAATCCCATTCATCCTTCAAAACTCTCCGTAAATTCTACCTTTTCCATAAAGCCATCCCTGATCATTTCAACTAAAAGAGATCCTTCCCATTAGGATCACATAGAATTTTTCCCCTTTTCCTTTTCATAGCACACTTTGTACCTTTATAAGCATCTTATTTCCTCACCTGCCTCCTAGTCAGATACTTACATTATGTTTCTTTGTAACCTCTTTAGCATCTAGACCAGGGAGCACATAGTAGATGCTCAGTATATGTTCATCGATTTTGTTAGAATTGTTGTTGGATTGGACACCTTTGTCAGATGACCATCCAGCCTCTTCTCAAACACTCCACCTGAAGAGAGACTCATTTCCACATAGGGGAGCTTAATACATATCTGAATAGCTTTAATTATTAAGAAAATATTCCTTATATTAAATCAAAATCTGTCTCATAACTGCAATAATTAATGATAGTTGACATTTATCTCTTTGTTTACAATGTGTACAGGGGCAGCTAAGTAGCAAAGTGAATAGAGGGCCAGGCCCGGAGTCAGAAAGATCTGGGTTCAAATCTGGACTTAGACATGTCCTAGTTGTGTGACTCTGGGCAAGTCACTCCTTTTGCCTAGCCTTTGCCCTTCTGTCTTAGAGTTGTTATTAAGATAGAGAATAAGAGCTAAAAAAACTCATCAAAATATTTTACACACATCTTAACTTTTGATCCTCATGACAACTCTTTGACCTAGGGTGTATAGGCAGGACTATCACCATTTTACAGATGAGGAAATTGAGGCTCATGAAAATTAAGTGGCTTACTCAAAGTCACACACCTAGCATTTAGCAGGGCTAGGATTCAAGTTTAGGTTCTTTTACTCCAGATCCAAATACATTAGAAAATATTTTATTTTATTTAAAACATCCTTACCTTCTGTCTTAGAATCGATATTAATTATGGGTTTCAAGGCAGAAGAGTGGTTAGGGATAGGCAATTGGGGTTAAGTGACTTGCCCAGAATCACACACCTAGGGAGTGTCTGAGACTAGATTTGAACTCAGGACCTCCAGACTCTAGGCTTGGCACTCTATCCGCCCTATCAAATACTCTTTATATTAGGACCATAAAAACACAGAATTTAAGCCTATAAGACTTCTTAAAAATAATTGTTCTTTATTTTGCACTCTATTATTTTATAGATGAGAACACTGAATATCATAGTGGCAATATGACCAGCATCATATATTGCCACAATTAAGTAGTAGGAATAGCATTCAAACCCGGGTCTTCTGTCTCTAAATCAAAGATTCTTTTCATTCTACCATGCTCCTAGTTGCTATACCAGAAGTTGTATAGATTAAAAAGCTAATTGCATATAGAAATAAGAGCCCTTAAATATTCAAAAAGGCTCTCCCAAATCCTCCCTTTTTTCTTGTGTAAAACCTTCAGTTCTTTTAAGAGCTCTTCCTATGATATTATTATTAACCCCTTCACCATTCTTTTTTATACTTCTGTGGTTATGGTTCACTTTTTCAAAAAATATCAGCGCAAAGCTCTTTGCAAACCCTAACGTGTTGCTCTTACTGTTGTCAATGACTATATTAAAATGCAGTTCATGAACCGAATATTATCATCCAGGTTTAGTCTGAATCAATTTTAATATAATGATTCCCTTGCTTTATTTTTTTCTGGACATTATGCTTCTCTTAATGTAACCTAATACTGCATTTTCCCCCTAGGGTTCTTTCTGGAACCTAAGAATCTAATAGCTAGAATTTATGCATTTTTGTGGTTCTTTAAGGTCTAGAAGGCACTTTACAATGATCTCATTTGATACAACAATCAAAGAGAGTAGGTACTATTATTCATATCTATTTTACAGATGAGGAAACTAAGGCACAGCTAGTGATTTGCTCAAGGTCACACAGCTAGTTAGTATCTGAAGCTAGATTTGAATTAGGTATTCATTACTCCAAGGCCAGTATTTTATCTATTCCTCCATCTAAGAGGCTTCTGGTGCAGAGTAAACTGTGGGCTCCTAAAAGCTATGCTTGTGGAATTGCAAGCTCAATTAGATTCTATCAAATTAAAAAACTTCAAGTACAGACCCTTTGCCTGACAATGTATCTCTTCTATGAAGACTACTTTGTCTAATTTCAGAGAGAATCATCACAAGGTTGACCTCAAAGTGATGAACTTTTTGTTCATAGGCACTATCAAACATCAGTTATTAAATCCTCTAGGGGGAAGGTATATCCATAATGATTAAATAAATCACAAATCAATGGGGTGTTGAAAGATTTTAGATTGCTTTAGGACACCACTATATCTCACAATGAGCTTACATTGAGTTTTTAGTCAACTAAAACTTTTGGCCATATTTTGGTCTATAAACCAAGACCTCTCATACTCTAGTTGGGTAATTGACTTGAACAGTCAGTATTAGTTGGTTTAACTAAATAACAACCTTGGTTAAGAAGCAATCAGGGAAGTCAGTTGTTGCTGGTGGCCCTGAGCAAAGACAAACACTCTGTCTCCAACTAGGTTACTGGTCTAATCAGGACTTCGAAGAATCATTCCAATGACTAAGCCATTTTTATCATGTCACTTTGAATAGGCCAAGGTTGCATAGCAAAATAAATGTTAAACTGAGGTCAGCTGATTTAGAGCCACTGGTTGAGATAAGTGGAATTTGAGAAAAGGCATTGTAGTATTTCTTCAATTGGATCTTATTACTATATGATATTTCTAAATTCCTTATCCTAAATGCTATTTAAATTAATAGATATTCCTAGAAAAGACAAAACCAGAATAGGTCTGAAGGAAATCAGGCAGTGTAAATGAAGTGAAACCAACTTGGCCTTTCATAAAATGAACTTGTGGGATTTTCTATTTTCCTGATGACATTGGCATGAATGTAAACAGGACAAATCATCCCATTTCCTTCGTTCCCCAAATAAAACGCTATACAGACCAGCCCACTTCCTTTTTTTCTCTTGTTTCAAACACTGAGTGACTAAGGATATGTGATTCAAGATGGCATGGCCCCCTATGTACTACTGGTCTCTGAGTATTTAAGAGGAGGTGTTCAAAGGTAGGAAAATTGAAGGATGGTGCTGGTAAACATGGACGATAAACATGTAAGAAATAATTTACTGGTGTCATAAAGTTGTGTACACAAGAAAAGAAGGATAGAGCCACAGATAGATTTGTTTTTCTTTTGTTAAAAGTTTATAGATATAGATAGGAATTTTTAAAAAATCTATTTGCAAAGCACATCTGTTCTTAAATATGCCCATACCATTGGGAATGCCAGGTCAATCCAGGGAGTGATGCAAGGGTGAAATTGAGGCAGTTTGTTTGCCTAGAGATGAAGAAGGATTCATAATTTTCAAAAGGAAGAGATATTTGGATCTTGTGGTGAACCACTAGCTGAAAATGTCAACCATATACTGCTTTTGGGAAAAAGGAAATATTTTATTGGGACTATGGTATGAGGGAACTGTGAAGTAACTTCCCACCATATTCATATTAGTCAGCCCTTAGTTTGACTTGGAGATACATAACTTGAGTAAGCTGTGGTTGATTTTTACAGAATCCAGAGGAGAGAGGTGGGGGGAAAACCCAGTGAGTCGGTAATTGAAAAACAGGAGAAAGGAAGAAAAGTGCTAGCAGATCTATGGTCATTTTCGCCTGGAACAATGTTAGAAGATTTTAAAGTAATATCCAGAAAATGTCTTACTTCCACTATTGGGAGTATTTCAGTCTTCAGAAACCTGAAGGGATATTTGGAATGATTAGTAAGTAGAGGTTTTTTCATTTTAATTAATAAAAGAAAAAGGATATGTAGTTGGAAATGGAGTTCAACTTAAGTGGAAGAGGCTAAAGTTAAAAACTTTTGGACACACAGAAGCTATGACAGTATGATATGTTTACAAAGTTTGGGGGAGGGGGAAAGAGGGATACTCAAATGGCTCTAAATATTTTTTAAAGAAAAAAAAAGGTAGCTATATAATTTCTTAGCCTTGTTAAAGGTAACCTGCAACTATCTTGTCTTCTAAGAGTCACCTCCATAGTTTGCATGGTCTCTGGGTATCACCAGGACATGCACTCCTATTTGCCTTGACTTATTGCAGTTATAGAAGGTAAATTTGATGTGGTTGGTGAGGGTGAGAGGGAGGGACACAGCAGGCGATTCATATTGCAGCCCTGGAAAGGGAAAATAATTTACTCTGGGAGCTTTGATTCTGTTCCTGTTAAATCATTTGTGTACTGTGAAATGATTTGTCTGTTAGCACAGAACTTTCTAATCTAAACACCCTCTCCTCTACTCCTTTTCTCTCAACTGAAATGTGAAGCAGGCTATAGCCACAAGTTTAAAATACCCTGGGAAATGATTCCTAAGAGCATGGATATAAGGACTTGCCAAAGCCAGGGAAGTAGAAAGGACTGCTCTTCAGTAGACTTCTGCTACCCTTCTGTCCCCACTGTGTAGCTCCATGAACCTTTGACAACTGGTAGTGGGTCGTCTCCCCTTTCATCCTTAGCATCCCTCTTTAGTATTTTTGCCCTTGATACATCTTCTTTCTCCAGCTCCTCAAAGCTCCCCTCCCCCCCCCCCTCGCCTGTCTAACCAAGGGTTATTTAGAATTTTCTCCAGGAAAGAAGAAGCATCATTCGGGGTTGGGATGGATGGATTGGCAGAAAAACGGACATATGGACATTCAATACCAAGTAAGAGATAGGAAGTCCAACTTCTGATATTGCTTTCCCACACACTTATCCTTAGGCTCTACAGCAAGAGCAGAGTGCCAACTTCAGAAGGGAAAGTTAAAGAGAGAGGGAGGACCATGTGGAATGATCTTAAGGACTCAAAACATCCCGTCTCCCGTTTTCCTTTACAAAGGACCATGGCACGCTTTCCAAGGACGTGGTTGAAGATTGGGTGGGGCATTTACAGTACCATATACCTGAGAATAGTGGGTATCACCTGGTTTTAGAGAATGGTGGCAGGTCAGGGCACAAAGAGGAATAGAGAGGCCAATTGAGCACAACGGAATTCCAACCTGGGAAAGTCAGGGAAAGGGGCAGAAATGAAAAAGACTAAAGCATAGACAGGAAAAAGGTGGCAGAATATTGGAAGTTGTAGGGGATTGGGGGGAGGATTGACAAGCTAAGAGCAAAGGCGGGGAGGGAGGAGGAGACAAGTAGGAGGGAAGATTGAAAGGAGGGAAAGGACACTGGCTGGGGGGGGTGGAGGGAGAAAAAGGGAGGGAGACAAGCAGGGAAGGGAGAGGAAGGGAGACAGGCAGAGGTGGGGAAAGGAGGAGGGAGGCACACCGTGATTGTGTCACACATACAGATATACAGATACACACGCTCCTACACACGCGCTCACGCGCTGGGGGTTGGCAGGGGGGACTTGCGAGAGGAGAAACACAAAGACATGCAAAAAGGGACTGAACGAGATTCTTACACAAAGACAGCGGGGCAGACAGACACGCAGACAAGACCGATTGACACAAAAGCGCCCAGTGACAGAACAAGGAAGCAAGGGAGAGCCTGGGAGCCCCCCGGGCAGTGGTAGAGGCAACGCCAGCAGCAGTCCCACTCCAACTCCCTCTGGCTCACCACCCTGTGACAGCTGCAGTGAGAGAGCTTCCAAGCAGCGCCTTGCTCGCCCAGGGCCTGGGGGACCTTGGAGGGGGGACTGGGGAAGGAGAACCCAACTTCTCTCTTCCTCCTCTGTGAAGCTAGCCAGCCAGCAGCCCCTCGCCCCACCTTTTTGATTGACGCCTATTTCCCCCTCCCCCGCTGCCAACCCCCCCCCCCCCAGTAAAACAAAGACTGGGAAAATGCCTGCCCCTGAAACTCGGAGCGCGCAGCCTGTCTGTGAATAAGAAGTGAGTACCTCAGCGTGTTTTTTAGAAAGATTTGAGGCCCCCTCCTCTCCATCCTGGCCCCTCTTCAACCTCCCCCTCCCCAGGTTCTGAATGCTGCATGCATGCCTCATGCTTTCCAGTGCCTCTCAGGAGAAAGCCGGCTCTATTGCAGGAGGTGAAGCCCTTGTTCCCAGGCGTCATCTCTTTGGTCTCCGGGGGGCCGCTTCGTCCTGGAGGACAGTCCGTCGCCTTTCTCCAAGCTGTGGGTAGTCCATCAGGACCCTGTTCAAGGTCAACACCATGGTTCTTATTTGGCCAGCAGATCATTTAGGGACAAACCCACTTATTTCTATCCTAGCCTGATCCCTCCTTCTTTCCCCTATTTCTGCCCCCCCCTCCTCCCAGTATCCCAGACATGCATCTGCATTGAGGTTTTGCTTGGAATAATTTTAAAGATTTGTGATGCGAGGGTGGGGGAAAGGGGGTGGGAGGGAGGGGTCTATTGGAGGGGGAGGGGAGGGTTAGGATTATGTAGGGTTATGTTATGCGGTTGTCCACACTTGTTGCTAGCTGTGTGAGGAACGTAAGTGGTGCTGAAGTCTTGCTTCTGCCAGCATCAGAACTCCGGAGGAGTCTGTTTAAAGGATAAGTAAATGGGTGAGAATGGGAAGCATCTGATTAAGAATAACCTGTCATTAAGTTAGGAACCCCCTTTGCTGAGGGAGGAAGGAGAAAAAGGAAAGATATAACCTCTATTTCTTTTCTCCAAGTAGCTTCCTCTGGGTTTGTACCAAACAAAGTTACATACTCACTGATTCCCCATGTTTGACTTGGGGGGGAAAATTATGTTTGGGGTTTTATCTGGGATTTCACGAAAATTTCTGAATGCTGTTATTTTTAGAATAGACATCCCATTTGTTTTTGGTAATTGAAAAAGTTTTAGTTGCTTGAGAAAAGTAGATTTTTTTAATTTTAAAAAAGAAATATTGGATTTCTTCCAATTATAGAGAGGCTGTTACAGGTAAATGAGAATAGGTGGACTAATCTTTTGAGAAGCAAGTCATTTTCAAAGATTTCCAGATTCTTCACGTTGGAAACCACTGATTCAATGGATTATATGTGTTTGTGAGGGTAAAAGAATGTAGGGAAGCACTCAGATTTCTTCTAAATTATAAATGGAGTGTGAGGGGGGTAAAGACTGTTTAATTCTGTCATATTCTGCCTCATGATTGCTTGAGTTTGTATTATTTGTCATTAGTATTGCTATTTATCATCCAGGTATGCTAATAGAGCCTGTCTGTCTATCTATCTATATAATCAAAACACCATGATTGATTTGTTTTTCCTTCATGAAAGTCACTGAAAAGCATAGCCCTTTGAGAAGTCAGAGCTTTGAATTTTCTTAATTATATAAGGTTAAAGACATTCATGCTACATTCAATTGTACGATCAATTATCTTTCAAGAAAGTAATAATGTAATGGTTTTAATCACTGGCATTATTACTGCAGCTGAATATAATTTGGGAGAAAAGACACACACACACACACACACACACACACACACACACACACAGACAGATGTTTTTTCTACCCATTTACATGTTGAGGTGTCCACACTTAGAATGTTTCCTTAAAATTTTTTTTCAGTAGGTGAAAGAAACATAGTTTATTGGTTTATAGGTATGAACTCTCTGTCTCTCTCTCTTTTTTTTTGAGAAAAGAGAAAAAAGGGGTATGAGTTCTGCTTGATGAAAAGACCATTTTTTTCATCCCCCACCACATTACAGCTGTGCTTAAGTCCAGAGCTTTAAATAGCTTTGTGTACAAAGCTTCTTGCCTAAGTGCTACTGTAGATTTATTTTATGAAATGAAACTGTGGTTGGTAGCTGTATAGTTTAACTCACAGAGGATAGTCTGGGAGAGGAGATTAACTGTGAAAAATGACATCTTGTCTTCACTCCTTACCAGATATATATTCATATGTTTTCAGTTGTGTTTGGAATTCTCACAAGGCTTCCTAAAGTGTGTCTTGCACCATCAGTATTAATGAATGTATCTATAAGGTACAATATAGTAAATTAACTTCCTTATATTGAAATATGAAATTTGGCAATTTTATCCATGACCCCTTATATATGTAAATTGATATTAGTCTCTCCTAATTCATGTGTGTACTTCTAATTCATTCCTGTCTAACAATCACCGTTTATTAAGTGACTACTATGTGCAAGGCACTGTACTTGTAAGGTCATAAAATTAATATATTTTGTTTAAAACTTTCAGTGGAATATTGCCATTCCACTGGTTTGTTGTTGTTGAGATAGAAATAATCAAATGTCCTTCAGTAGATGATTGATTCCCTTCTCTCTCTCTCCCCAAACACAGAATTCTTTTATCTCTCTTATTTTCTAAAAGGAAATCCATTAATGATATTTTTGAATAGCTGAGATGAATAATAAATGGCTTCATAGTTACAGCAGAGTGTATGAGAATTTGTAACAGGACATACGAATCCACCCTAATGGAACAATTATCTTTTTACAGAACATGGAGGGTACAAGAGCACAAGAGTAGGAGACAAATAGGAGACAAAGTTTAAATTTTCTTTTTCTGAATCATTAATCATGATTTAAATACTTGTTAGTTATACCTAGGATTGTGTAACTGGAAGTATCCATGAGTTTTCTATATAGAACATGGCACAATTTAAAAGAATGAAAAAAAGAGGAAACTTTATTTGGGGCTCCCACTGGACAATAGGTAAAGGAGTTTACATGTTGCAAAGAAGATCCAGTGCTACATTATAAATACTGCTGATTTGCTATGTACAAAAATGATGATATCTTAAGGAAATATATAAAAATAATCCTTATCTTAAATTGCAAAATGACAGCTTAAATTGCTTCTTATTGTTTTAACTGTAGAGAAGATTGTAAGCTTCTTGAGAATGGGGACCATCAGAATTCTTTTATGCATTTCAAGTATATAGGATTCAATAAACATTTATTACCTAGCATGGAAGATGGAAATTAAAAATAACCCAACAACCTAGTTTGCTCTGGCAAAATACTACAAATTAGGAATTCTTTGCAAAGCCTCATCTTTTTTTCAAGTTTCCAGGTCTATCTCTTTTTTCTTCCCTCATACCACATGACATCATGAAAGTAAAGATCCCATCCATTTCTCCGGACAGGTACCCATACATAGGACATTCGATCTGAGATTATAGGAAGTGACAATTGGTCTGAATATCATAGTTCAGCCACTTTCTACCAGGAAAGCAAGGAGAGTTGAAATAAGTTATGCTGGCCCCATATGAAAAGAAACTCACTCAACCAGAACACTCTAAGCCAACTCCAATTTAATACTCCTTCTCTGTTGTTACTAGTGGCGGCACCTGACTTGCTGGATCCTAAATCTGCCACTCAGAACTCCAAACCGAGGCTCTCATTTTCTACAAAACCCACAGTGCTTTCTTCCCGGGTGGAGAGTGACACAACCATTAATGTTATGAAATGGAAGACGGTCTCCACGATTTTCCTGGTGGTTGTCGTTTATCTGATCATTGGAGCCACTGTGTTCAAAGCTCTGGAGCAACCTCATGAGATTTCACGGAGAACTACCATTGTGATCCAGAAGCAGACATTCATATCTCAGCATTCTTGTGTCAATGCAACTGAGTTGGACGAACTCATCAAGGTAACCTGTATGTAAAGAGTTGCTGTTGTATATTTCCTGAGGAGAAAGAAGGAAAAGGATGCCAATTTAGACTGTAGAGTAAGGGTTGGCAGCATATAAGATGGGACACTATATTGCAGTGACAGTGGCCCTATAAGATTCCCCATCATACACATCTCTTTTATTTATTTATTTTTGTGCTTTTTTTCTGTCCTCTTCCCCTTACTCTCATATATCATTTACCCCCTCTCCTTTTTTCTTTTCCTTTTTCTAGCCCTATGTCATAGGCCTGCCAATAGTACCATTGATAGATTTGAGGGAGCTCTTTGGTTTACAGAATCAGTTGGTCCTGATGACTAATTATTAAGAAATTTAGAAATTAGAAAGAAATGTGTATATATTTGGGGGCTGCGAGGCTACTGTGAATTGTGTGAGTAGCAAGATGGCTATCTGAAATCAGAAGCAAAGGAGAGTTGTTTCACTTATTTGGTGCCCTTTATGGGCAACAAGTTGCTTCTGATTCTTTTTGCTCTAATCAGAGTGCACTTAGCATAACCTCCTTGGTGAATGCACCCAGATTATACTGATTAAACTTCCATTCAACAGAGTTAAAAGCAATTTACCACATCTCAGAGGAATTAACTTATTGATCTATCCTGACTTAGTTTAACTTGTTTTTTTTAAAAAAGGAAGAAAGAAGAAACCTGGAAAATTCCAGTTTAATTAAAAACACTTATTAAGCATTGACTGTATTGAGGATAGTGGGGTAAGCCTTGAGATAAAGCATTAACAGGTAGGGTTATTATTCCATTGACAGAATGGGATATTTCATTTGCTCCTTTCCCCTCCTTTAAATTGTCTTTATATTGGTCAAAAGGGTGAGACTAGAACTTTCACAGGAGGAGAGAAATGACTTATTATTAAAAATAATTTATATTTATATTTCTGTTATAAATTCTTATTCCTATATTGTTTCAAGTCAGACTAGAAGGAAAGCTAATTGTGGAAAACTTATCAGCTAATTTTTCTTTTCTTTATCTCTCAAAAAATCTAATTATCTGAATTTAATCAAATAAATTATTTGGGGAAAGGAATGATTATCTTTGAACAAGATGCATAATCTAGCAACTTCATTATAATATTCCTACCATATTCTATCTTTCTGTCTTTCCATGAACTGTCTTTCTATTTTACAACTATGCCATTTTGTCCTCAAAATTAGATGTCTAAAGTTAATAACCTTGTCCAGATCTGTGACCCATAGTTTTACTCACACTGGATCCTCCTTTTATTGGCCCAGAAAGTCTTTCCCACTTATCTTTCACTCACCCACAGCTCTTTCTCTATTCATATTTCCCTTTTCCCTTCCATATTTTGTTTACTTGGTGGTCTGTGGCAGATAGGATGGATTAATTTTAATTCAAGGTAGTGCTGGAGGCTGCAGTCTGTGAGTAGAAAGATTGTTGGACAATTCAGAGCTGCATAAATATGTTTAGGTTCTTCCAAATAATCTAGAAGTTATGATAGGTTGTTATATTGTGTAAGGGAAGGTTGGTTATTTTGGCCTCATTGTTTTTTAAATGGCTGAAGATTAATGAAGCATGATCCATTTTTATCTTAGTGATCTTCATAAACAATCAAATTTCACTTTATTTCTATGCAAATTGATTTATATTTGTCCATTTAAAATTTTTTTTCTTTCAATTCAATTTTTCTTCTTTTGAACTTTGAAAATTGTGATATGTGAGATTTTCTCTTATTGATTAAATGTGTAATCAGCCATCAAATCCATTGTTTCAAATTTTATTTTTCCTATAGGGGAATAGTTACCACTGACATATTAGGAAGTAAATGAAACTTCAACTCAGATCCTTGACTCCAAATTATATATTAGGAATTATGAAAGTGTAGGAGGTGGGAGATGATGGTAAAGAGAGATCATATATTAGAGGACCATTAGCAGATGCTATTTGTCTGACTGTCAACTTCTTTAATGATCCTCATTAGACTATATCAGGATGATTTCAAAAGTTGTAGGAGGAATTGATCTTTCCCCAGTATCCTTTCAGGTGTAGAATACTAGTGCTAATAAAAGAGAAAAGGACCATGGAAGTGCTTTAGAGGAAGACTTTATTGGCTTTAGATTTTCAACATTTCTCTCTCAACAACTTGAAGAGGACAATCAAACTAAACTTGTTCTGATGCAAAGAACCATTAATTAAAGGAAGAAATAAATTGGTAGGAAGAAATAAAATGAAGCTATTAAAATGTTGTTTTTTCATAGTTAATAAAGTCTCAATGTACAGAACCTTATTATTGTATTGTTTTGTCTAGGCTCAAAATCTAGTTATATTTCTCACATACATAATAAAAAGCACAAAGAATCTCCTGCTCTATAAGTTTTAGGAACTTGAGTTAATTTTTGTTATTAGAGCAACTAAGTAGCACAAATAGATAGCATTAATTGACAAATATTGATAAATTACTTTGGAGAGCATAAAGTATGTAAGCTACTAGATGTCATCAAGTATCACCCAAACTTATGTAATAAAGAATTCACTAAAAGAATATTAATGGAAAATAATGGATAGGAGAGTGTATCATTGGATGCTTTAATCACAAGTTGAGAAAGACTGAGGGGAATGACTATAATTATTAATTATAATACACTCTTTAAATAGTCTATGCCTGATTATTTCTTGAGTCTAAATTAAAATGAAACACACATATGACTTTACTTAATTCTAACCCATGTTCCCTAAGCAAATAAATGTTTACATAATGAAACTGATCATAAGTAATTGATATAAGAATTGACCAAATACAATTTAAAAATAAAAATTGAATATTATCAACAATAATAAGTACCTTGTACTTTTATAGGCTGTCTTTATAGCTTTTAAAATGCTTTCACATAAATTATCTCATTTGATCTTTGCCTCAATCTCATGAGGTAAGCAGGTCAGGCATTATTATCCTCATTTTACAGGTGTGAAATAGAAAGGTTAAGTGATTTGCTCAAGATTGTACACATAGTACCTACCTCTCTTCCCACTCTCACTTCTGTCATTTATCAATTCCCAGCGTGCTTTCCCATCTTTGTCAATGATTTCCTGGCTCGTGTTCTTTCTTTCTCTTGGGTCTTTTGCTACCATCTTCACTGATGTAAAAATACATTAATTATTTACCTAATATTTGAATCTATCAGAATTTCTTATCTTTGGTAGCTCTAGTGATTTTTCCTTTCACCCCATTGCTTTAAAACTATGGACTATAAATTTCCATTTTCTGACCACAACTTCTTGACCTTCTGTCTTTCCTTTTTACTTATATGTACTAAATAGGTACCAATGTGACTACCAGTTGCTTAAGTCTTCTCTCCTAATACATCACACTGATATTGACATCATTTGCTATCTTAAACAGACAAAATCCTATGATCAGCATTTTGAATTTTGTTTTCTGTCTCTTTCTCTTTATGCATAACAAATATAATCTCTATGCAGATTATTCCTAGAGCTATATTTCCAGCTCTAGTCTATCTTTTGAATTTTACTGACATCTCCAATTGCCTTTTGGAAAGGCAAAGTTAGCATGTCCAAAACAAAACTCATTATCATTTCCCCAAAACCTTCCTTGTTTGCAAACTTTCCAATTTCAGTCACAAGTTCTTCCACCCTTTCTAATCACATATTCTTACAACCTCAATGCTGTCAACTAAATTCCTTATTCTCACTTTCTTCATATATTTAATCCATTGTCAAATCTTATATTTTCTAAATTTATATCTCTTGCATATCTCCCCTTCTCTCCACTTACAGAGTCAATCGGTAAACATTTATTAAGTGCTTATTATGTGCTAGTCACCGTACTAACTGTAACATACAAAAAAAAACAAAAGAATCTCTGCTTTCAAAATATCTCACAGTTTTAAGGAGATTATATGCCAAAAACTATATGCAGTCATATATAGGATAAATTGGAAATAGTCAAAAGACAGAAGGCACTAGAATTAAAGATAGTTGACAAAACCCTCTAGAAGTCACAATTTTAGCTGGTACTTGAAGCAAATCAGGAGGCAGAGGAGAAGAGGAAGAGTATTCCTAGCATATAGGATAGTCAGCAAAATTTTCAGGAGTTTGGAAACAGGGTGTCTTGGAGGAATAGCAGAGGCCAGTCTCACTGGATCACAAGATTACATAGAAATATAAAGTGTAAGAAGCCTGGAAAGGGAAGGTGAACAGATTATGATAGGTTTTCAATGCCAAAGAAAAGATTTTTATTTTATACTGGAGGTGATAGGAAGCCATTGAAGTTTATTGAATGGAGGTTGACATGCTAAACTGTGCTTTAGGAAGATTATTTTGATATCAGAGCAGAAGGTGGAATGGAATGGGGAAGACACTAGTGACAAAAAGACCCACCAGCACCTGCCTGTTACAGTAATTCAGATGATAAAGGCTTTCACCCGGATAGTGGCAATATTGAAAGAGAGAAGAGGACAAATGTCAGAGATATTACAAAAGCAAAACTGATAACACTTTGCCAACAAATTGTTTTTGGGAGTGATGTTGGTGATAGGGTGGTCATGAATTGAGAATAACTCCTAGCTTGGAAGTCTAAATGACTAGGAGGATATTGCCACAGTAGAGAAATTAGAAAGAGGGGAATATGTTTAGGGAAAGATAATGAATTCGGAGTTGCACATGATGAATGTGTCCAAATGGAATATGCAGTCACAATTCAAGATTTGGTTCTCATCACCTCTCAGATTAATTTAATAGACTTACAACTGTTCTACTTTCCTAAATGTCTCTCCCTCCATTCCATCCTCCATCCATTGCCAATATGGTTTTTCCAAAACATAATTCTGAAAATGTTCCTTCTCATCCCACAGTGAGCTCCAATGACTCATTTATTTCTAAGATCAAATATTAAATCCCCTAGTATTTAAAGCTCTTTGTAACTTGGCTTCTTCCTACTTTTGCAATCCTCTTATGCTTTTCTCCCCTCCACATTCTACCATTCAGATACACTGGGCTACCTGCAGTTCTTTGAACAAAACACTTCATTTCCTAACTCTCTGCCTTTGTCTGGCTGTCCTTCTTGCCTGGAATACTTTCCCCTCTCACTTCTACTTAATTTCCTTGGCTTCTTTCAAGACTCAACTCTAAGTATACCATCTGCAGAAACTGTTTCCCATTTCTTCCATGTACAAAATTACTTTCTATGACAGATGAACCTTCCATCTATTCTGTATGTATATCACTATGTCTCCCCAAAAAGAATCTACCCTACATAAGGGTAGGGACTGCTTTTTTGTCATCTTTGTATCTTAACACAGTTCCTGTCATACAGTTGGTATTTAATAAATGCTTATTGACTGAGAGACAAATTTATGAAAGTAAATTGCAGATGAACTTCAAACTGAATATGTTAAAGGAGTTTTTACATCAGAAGTTCCCTATACTGATGGAATCATGAGTCTGAACCAAAACTATAGCAAAAAAGTTCTAAGATTTCCTGTGAACTTCAGTTCCACATCTCCTATTGCCTGTCAAACACCTCCACTTGGTTATCTTTCTAGCATCTAAAACCAACAAGTCAAAATTTGAATTCATAATTATTCTGCCCACCCCAGAACGTGCCCTAGCCTGCCAACGTTTTTTTTCTGTTGGCACCCTTCCGTTCTCTCACTATCTAGATCTGAAATCCTTGTGTCATCTTTAACTCTTCTCTCTTCAAATGTTGCCAAATGCTGTCAATTCTGTTTCATTTATCCTTGAAAAATTGACCCTTTTTCGCCATTCATTTTTGCCACCACACTACTGAAGGACCTGATCATGTCTCAAGTGGATGATTATTATAGGTAGTCTCCTTTCTGTTCACCCCAACACCAATTTTTCCTTTCTTCAATGTTTCTTTCCTGTAGCTAGTAAAAATAATCCTCAAATGCATAGGTCTAATGATGTCTTCCTCTAAAATGCTCAGAACATCCTTACTGCTAAGGAAGTAAAATAGAAGGTGCTTCACAGAATATTTTTAATTAAATTTTTTTATTTATTATAAAGTTTTGTTTTTCTAACTCAAGCTACTTTAAAAAAAAAGAAAAAAGAAAACCCTTGTATCAAATATACATAATCCAGAAAAACAATTTTCTATATTGGCTGAATCTAAAAATATGTCTTATCTTGAGTCCATCATCTCTCTTTAAGGAGGAAGATAGCATGCTTCATCATAGGCCCTCTGAATTCATGGTTGATCACTGAATCTATCAGAGTTCTTTAGTGTTTCACAGTTGTTTGCTTTACAATATTATTATTTTTATATAAATTGTCTTCCTGGTTCTTCTCACTTCATTCTACATCAGCATTTTACAAGTCTTCCCTGTTTTCTCTGAAAAAATAAAGCCCCTTTCATCATTTATCATGGCTCAACAATAGTCCATCACATTCATACAATTTGTTCAGCTATTTTCTAAATTGATGTACATTCTTGTAGTTTCTAGTTCTTTGCCACTATAATAAAAGCTACTATAAATATTTCTTTGAACATATTGGTTCTTTCTTTCTTTGATCTCTTTAGGGTATAGACCTGACAGAGTTTTCTCTAGATCAAAGGATATGAATACTTTAGAAAGCTTCATAAAATATCACAGAGTTTTTGAGCTGGAAGGAAACTCAAAGGTCATCCATTCCAAATCATACTCAAAAAAATGTTCTCTACTACATATGGTCCATAGAAAATGGTTGTTCAGTCTTTGCTTAAAGACCTCCATTGAGGGGGAACTCAAGAACTCTCAAGGTCTCCCATTTGTTAAGAAGCACCTTACTTAAAGCTTAAATGTATTTCTTTATAAGGTCTGTCTATAGCTCCTACCCCTGTTTCTCCTCCTCTGCAGCCAAATTGAACAAGCTTAAACTCTTTTTCACATGATAGCCCTTCAAATATTTCCATAATAAATGTTTGTTCAATTATAATTGATATTTAAGGCCTTCTACAATCTAACTCCAACCTACTGCCTTGATGTAGGCACTTCCAAAGGTCTTGAACCCCTTTTCTCTTTTCATTTTCTTCTTTGTTAATGTTATCCATTGTTATGGCTTCATTCAGCAATTCTTTGAATATAAATCCAAAATTCAAATTTTTCTGATTTACTTTTCTTCTAAACACAAATATCAAAAGACTATACATTTATTAGGTTCTTATTATATGTCCTTCACTGTGCTACGTGCTGAAGATACTGAGGAAAAGAAGACCATCCTTGTCTCCAGGTGCTTATCTTCTAATGTAATAATAAAGCTACTCAGATCAATGAGTGTGAGAGGCAAGATACATATTTATAACAAAACAACTTAATTAATGACTAATAAAATAAAGTATTACTATAAAAGTATAGTAAAATGTACATTTCAAATACTTTCCCACCACATGATATTCATTAAGACAGGCAACCTGGAGGTTGCCAGGAGCACTGAGGAGTTAACTAATTTTTCCAATGTTGTACAGTCAGTATGTATGAGACTACCTTTCTGTCCTCTATAATATATTGTTTCTGAAAACTGCTGTTGTATGATAGAAGATTTCTACACAAGCTGCCCAGAGTTATGGTCTGGCACTTTGGCATAAAATGCTTAAATATATGAGCTTCTAACTATTGTGCATGATTGAGCAAGAGAGATAACAGCAATGTAATATAATCAGAGGACTGTCTGTTTTTTCTATCTTTTTTCCTTGTCTTAAAATCAATTATTTATGTCCAAATATTCCTCCCCTCCCATGGTAACTAGGCTTTTCTTTTTCTTTTTAAAAAGTACCTTTTGGTATAGAAATCCTAGTCTATTTAAAATTATGCCAACTGTTTCCACTCTGTCCTTATTTATCCTCTCAGATAACTCTCAACTATCTCTCAAAAGTTAGTGGGGCATAATTTCCCTCTACTGAAAACATTGTGCCTTCCCAGTTAGGTTACGTTTGCTTATGTAGTCAAATGATCCTACATTTCATGATATGATCCTATCCCATTATTCTTTAGACTATTTCTCAGCCAGTTCACTTTCATTCAGGATCTGCAATTTTGTATGTGGGTTGACTTCAATTTTTATGTCCAAGTATTAACCACTCTGTTCAGTGGGCATAACAATACTAGAGCCACAATAATGCCACAAGGTTAAACTGTTAACTGAAAAGTGGCAAACATTTGCAGGCTCTTTAGTTGAAAAGGTTTGGTGGTTGTTGTTGTTTTCCTCTTTTTAAGAGTACCAAAGGAATTGACAATCACAAGATGCTCCTAGAAGCTTATTGTGTTCTTTGGTTATGTAAAAGTGAAGGTGGCTTTGGGAAATAAGTGAATATGAGGAATTGGAGGACTGGGAAAACTGGGAAAATCCTCTCTAGAAGTCACTGAATGCCCAAACAAATCACAACAAAGTTCATTCCAGGGAAAGGGGACTTTAATTGGTTTTTAGGTTTTGTAATTTTTAGGATTCCAACAGCGTTTTTATTTTTGTTTTTGTGTTTTGCATTCGTCAAATTCCTATTCAACAGCTCTCCCTGACACATCTAACTACTCCTTTAATTTTTGCTAGTGCCTGTATATAGAAAATTATGGATTTAGGCCTCCCTTTTAAAATGTGAGTTTCTTCTGTTGAATGAAAATTACTTTTACTTTAATTGTTTTTACATAGGTTATATCCCAATGTGTTAACTAGGAAATATATCTAATCTTAAGACTATATAAGATGAATTTTCCCAATTAGATATGTACTTTGTTCCAATGAGAAGGCAAAGCCCATTGGTGTCTGAGGATTTTGAATGAAGAAGCAAGAGAAATTACAAAACCAAAGTATAGAATAATTCACAGGGTAGGACAATATTAGATAGGAGAGGGATTCCAGTTGTCTTGGGTGCAGAGAGGACTTGGCAATTGAGGTTTGGGAGGTGAACCTGTATATTTTCCCATTTTCATGGCTATCATACTTTTACTAGAATAATTTACAAGCTCAGTTCTGCTACCTTCGTGACACTAGTTAATTTTTGTCTAGCTCCTACTTCCACTCCTTGAGGTCTCTTCAGTTTTGGATTATTTCAATCTGCTAAAACCAAAGAGAAAAGAGGAAGCACAATAGTCATAGCAGTTTTATAGCACGGGATAATAGAAGAGGGCTGTGCTACCCTCAGCTGGACAGGCTCTGCTGGACTGAGTCTGCAAAGCTGTCTCCTTTAACAGTTGCCCAAGCCAAGTAGCCAAGAAAGAGTTGGGAATGTGTTGACAACTTTAGCCTCTTGACTTGGGGTTGGGTTTGTTGTTGGTATGGGCTAGTATTAATGCTAGATGGATAACGCTGAAATTATGACTGCGTGAAATAATGTTCCCCTTTCTAATAGCTTTGAATGGTCACTAATTAGGAAAGGTACTCCAATCTTTAGTTGAACTTAGTAACAAGGTTTATTATTACAAGGTCACTTAACAAGGGTTCAGGAACAAAGAATGAGGTAAGAGGCTTTGGGGATGCTATATCTAAGTTAATATAAAGTAAATGATCAGAAATTGTTGATGCTGGTAGACCAGTTATAAGCTGGAGCTTCTTCACCTTCTCACTAACCCTGGCTTGACCTGACCAGAGCCAAACTAAAGGATAGGGAAGGCTATTGATGTTCTTCTTGGATGTAATATTGTTCTCTCTCAGCTCTATTGACAAAAGGTATGACAGCTCTCTAGGTCTTTCAGGCAAGGAAGTTAGATTGCAGGTACAAAGGCCTACCCACCCTCTTGAACCTCCCTCCACCCAAGGATGCTCCAGAATGAGCTGCTCTGTGCTGTGCATGATGGGTATTTATCAGGTTGGTTCCAACTGTCTTTTGGCCATTCTGAGGTCTTCAACTGACGATCCTGTCACTCAAGATGATTTCCATTTCGTCCCAGAAATTCCTTATAACAAATCCCTTCAGAGTCCTGTTGAGACACAGGATTCATTTAAAATCGACTTTAATCAAATTAAATTCATTTCAGTGAGTTTTATTAAATAGCTATTTTATGCAGAAACTATGGCAGGCACTAGTGGGAGGGGAATATAAAAATTTGCAAAAAAGATAGTCTAATGATTGGGGATGTAGATTGAAACTGCCACACCAATGCAACTATCAACAATTTAGAAATAGGTCTTGATCAATGACACATGTTAAAACCAGTGGAAATGCGCATCAGCCATGGGGCAGGGGGAGATGTGGGGGTGAAGGGGAAAGTAAGAGAATGAATTATGTAACCATGTTAAATTTTCTAAAAAATAAATATTAATAAATGTTTTTAAAAAAGATAGTCTACTCTCATTGAACTTCATGGATTACCATTTAGCAAAAATATCCACAAATTGATCCATTATAAATTAGATCATATTAGTGTATATAAGAAAAGCTATTTTAGAACTAGGAAGCAGAGATTATGTAATTTGGAAGGAACCACCAAGACTTAGGTTATCCTAGCCCTTCTTTTTACAACAGAGAAAACTGAGGTCCAGAAAAGTAGTCATTTACTACTAATATGGAAACAAATTTTACATGATAATACATGTATATCCAAGACCAAATTTCTCACCATTGCCAGGAGATGGAAGGGATAATATAGAGGGAGATGATTTGAATCTTATAATTTCAGAAAATGTCAGTTGAAAATTAGTATTACATGTTATTGAGAAAATAAAATATTCAAAAATTAAAGGAAAAAAATTGTAGCCCACCCAAAGTAATTATTTACCTACAGCCACATAAATATTAAGTCTGGCAACTAGGATTCAAACACGGGTCTTCTGATTCCTATTCTGTGGCTTTTTCCAGAGTCCTATTTGTCTTGCCTTAGAGTTGTGAGAAAACACACCTTCCTGAAACCAGCACACTCTATTCTCAAACAGATTCCCAAGAAAGGCAAAGCAAAACAGCAGAGGTAAAATGTGTTTCATTACCTCTAGGTCCATCCACTGCCTGATTTTTTAGACCTTAAATACAAAGAAAGTTTTTTTTTGGTTTGTTTTGCAGAGGAGAGGCAACTTTTCTTATTTTAGCCATGAAAACAAGGTTTTTCAAAGTAAATACAGTTTAATGAGCAGCATTTTGCCAGGCATAAATTTTATAAGGCCATGGCTCAAGTGTTTACAGCTCATTTTTACCATTATTTGATTTTGAGATAGGTAAATTAGTTCCTATTTGTTGTGCCAAGTGCTTAGAAATGAAAATTTCTGTGGAATTATTGAGCTTGTTTGCTGCTCTCTTCCTGTTTGAATTGCAGTAGGTACTATTAATAATTTCTCAGTGAGATGAATTATTTTTACTTCCTTTAAAAAGGGCATCTATTCTATCATAAATTATGCTACCTATAGGAAAAGTAAAATTTCATGATATTTGATAAATTGCATTTAAAGAAATTAAAATTTAGAAAATTAAAGAAAAATGCATCTAATCATGGAGCAACTAAACTAGTTCATTTAAAAATATCAAACATTGATTTGTAAAATGGTTTTTTAAATGTCTTAATTTTTGTTTAACAAAACACACTTCTTGTGCTTTCCTCTCCATTATCAGTCAACCTCATTTGTTTTGTGTATGCTATTCTTAGAATACACTAGGATCTATATTCTCTTGATCATTAAGGAATAAATGGATGCCATTTAAGAACAATGATTTAGTTCAAACCTTTTTTAAGGGCATAATATGTGCTAGGCACTGGGAGAAAGGCAAAGTTTAGTTAAGACCTGATCTATACCCTTATGGAGTTTGCAGTCTGCTATGGGAATAGAATAAGATGCATAACCCAGACTGCTGTCATATACAACAAGGCATGTTAAGTAAATTGTAGAAGTATAATTGAGGGTCTTATTTAAAGACAGAAATAGAATAATCCTTATAAATAATACCTAACATTTATATAGCATTTTTATGTGCTAGGCACTATGCTAAGCATTTTATAGTTATTTGTTTCATTTGACACTTATAACAACCCTAGGAGGCAGGTGCTATTACTATTCCTATTTTATAGATAAGAAATTGAGTTGAATAGAGGTTGAGTGACTTGCCAAAAGTTACACAGCTCTAAGTGTCTAAGGCCAGATTTGAACTCAGGTGTTCCTGACTCCAGGACTAGTGCTCTATCATCTGTGTCACCTAGCTGCTCCCAAATGCATAAATATATAGCACAAAAGCATAATTGATCATGACTTTGTAGACCTATAGATACAAAATGTTGCAGAGGTAAATATGATAGAAATGATTAACCAGGAAAGATGAATTGTAATTGATTTCTGAGGGGAAAAGATTTTTGAGTAAAGTTTTTAGGCTAGTTAGGTGGCACAGTAGATAGAATGTTGGGTCTAGAGTCAGGAAGACCTGAGTTCAAATACAGCTTCAGATATGTACTACCTATGTGATCCTGGGCAAGTTACTCAACCCTGTTTACTGGAGAAGGAAATGGCAAAAATGGAAAACCACTCCAGTAATTTGCTAAGAAAACAACCCCAACTGGGGTTCCAAAAAGTCAGATACAGCTAACTGAAATGACTTTTCAAGGAAGGATAAGGTGAAATTTGATGAAAAGGAATGGAAAGTTCCCTATATTCAAGGTTAATCTGATGAATAAGTATTGTAAAGTGGGAAGAAACAAGTTGTACAGGAATTATATATAGTTTGGGAATTCTGGTGAGATTAGGTCAAAGTTGACATGACCTTAGAAATGGGGACAGCTATTGGGGAGAGGCTGATTGGTTGAGGAGTAAGATATAATTATGAGTAAATGTAAAGTAAATGTTTTTTAAAGTAGATAAAATAGTGAGAATATTACCTAGAACATTTTTCTTCTCTGTGGTAGAAATTTTTTATATTTTTGTTTGATTTACTCCCTCAAAATCAATTTTCAATATATCTCAAGAATATTAAAGTGTTGAATTTTTAAAGCACAAGATTAATTCATCCTGGGTGTATTGAAGTTTAGGCTTTAGAGAAAATGAATGGTTACATTTTGTCAGTAAAATTGTCTTTTTTTCTAGGTTAAAAGAGTTAAGCATTGTCTCTTGAATATTTCATTTTTGGAGAGAAACTTATCAAATGATGACAATTGGCATATGATTTGAGCAGGCCTTATATTCTAGTTCATGAAACTGATGTCAAATCATTTAGTTTATTAAAATTTTTCTTGGTTGCATTTTAAAGTAAACATCCCTATGAGATATTTTTCTTAGACTGTTTGTTCATTGATGTTATGAAATTAAATAGTTTGTGGATGGTAGTGGAATACCCTTTACTTTACTCACTGAATACCCTATGACCTGTCTATTTCTTTTTTTTTTTAGATTTGAATATTTTATTTTTTTAGAAAAATTTTCCATGGTTATATGATTTTTGTTTTTACTTTCCCCTTCCCCTCCCCTTTACCAGCCACCTCCATATCCAATGCATATTTCCACTGGTTTTAACATGTGTGATCAATCAAGACTTATTTACATATTATTGATAGTTGCATTGGCTTGGTCATTTTGAGTCTATATCCCCAACCATGTCCATATCAAACCATTATTCAAGTGGTTATTTTTCTTCTGTATTTCCACTCCTGCAGTCCTTTCTCTGAGTGTGGGTAGCGTTCTTTTCCATAAATCCCTCAGAATTTTCCTGGGTCATTGCATTCCTGCTACTACACTACACAAGTCCATTACATTCGATTTTTACCACAGTGTATCAGTCTCTGTGTACAATGTTCTTCTGGCTCTGCTCCTTTCACTCAGTATCAGTTCCTCGAGATCATTCCAGTTCACATGGAATTCCTCCAGTTTCTTATTATTTTGAGCATAATAATATTCTATCACCAGCATATATCACAATTTGTTCACCTATTCCCCAATTGAAGGGCAGACCCTCGTATTCCAGTTTTTTTGCCACCACAAAAAGCGCAGCTATTAATATTTTTTGTACAAGTCTTTTTATCTATGTTCTCTTTGGGGTACAAACCCAGCAATGCTATGGCTGGATCTAAGGGCAGGCAGTCTTTTAGAGCTTTTTGGGCATAGTTCCAAATTGCCATCCAAAATGGTTGGATCAGTTTACAACTCCACCAGCAATGCATTAATGTCCCAATTTTGCCACATCCTCTCCAACATCCATTACTCTCTCCTGCTATCAATATAGTCAATCTGCTAGGTGTGAGATAGTACCTCAGAGTTGTTTTGATTTGCATTTCTCTAATTATTAGAGATTTAGAATACTTTCTCATGTTCTTATTGATAGTTTTGATTTCTTTATCTGAAAATTGCCTATTCATGTCGCTTGCCCATTTATCAATTGGGGAATGGCTTGATTTTTTATACAATTGATTTAGTTCCTTGTATATTTGGGTAATTATACCTCTGTCAGACTTTTTTGTTATAAATATTTTTCCCAGTTTGTTGTTTCTATTCTGATTTTGGTTAAATTGCTTTTGTTTTTACAAAAACTTTTAAATTTACTGTAATCAAATTATTTATTTTACATTTTTAAATTTTTTCTAACTCTTTCTTGGTTTTAAATTTTTCCCTTTCCCATAGATCTGACAAGTATACTATTCTGTGTTCACTTAATTTACTTATAGTTTCCTTTGTTATATTTAAGTCATTCACCCATTCTAAATTTATCTGGTGTAGGGTGTGAGATGTTGATCTAAACCTAATCGCTCGCATAATGTTTTCCAATTTTCCCAACAGTTTTTTGTCAAGTAGTGGATTTTTGTCCCAAAAGTTGGGCTCTTTGGGTGTATCATATACTGTCTTGCTGATGTCACTTACCCTAAGTCTATTCCACTGATCCTCCTTTCTGTCTCTTAGCCAGTGCCATATCATTTTGATGACCACAGCTTTATAGTATAGCTTAATATCTGATAATGCTAGGCCACCTTACTTCACCTTTTTTTCCCATTATTTCCCTTGATAGTCTTGATCTTTTGTTCTTTCAAATGAACTCTGTTAATAGTTTTTTCTAATTTTGTAAAAAAGTTTTTTGGTAGTTTGATAGGCATGTTGCTAAACGGGTAAATTAATTTGGGTAGAATGGTCATTTTTATTATTTTAGTTCGTCCTACCCATGAGCAATCAATGTCTTTCCAATTGTTTAGATCTAGTTTTAATTGTTTGGAAAGTGTTTTGTAGTTGTGTTCATATAATTCCTGTATCAGTTTTGGTAGATAGATTCCTAAGTATTTTATATTGTCTAGGGTGATATTAAATGGTGTTTCTCTTTTTACCTCTTGCTGTTGTGATGTGTCAGAAATATATAGAAATGCTGATGATTTATGTGCATTTATTTTGCATCCTGCAACTTTGCTAAAGTTGTTGATTATTTCTATTAGCTTTTTAGTTGATTCTCTAGGATATTTTAAGTAGACCTTCACATTATCTGCAAAGAGTGATAGCTTAGTCTCCTCACTGCTTATTTTAATACCTTCAACTTCTTTTTCTTCTTTAATTGATACTGCTAGTGTTTCTAGTACAATGTTAAATAATAGAGGTTATAGTGGGCATCCTTGTTTTACTCCTGATCTTATTGGGAAGGCTTCTAATATATCTCCATTGCATATGATGCTTGTTGATGGTTTTAGATATATACTGTTTATTATTTTTATGTAATGTTCTGCTATTCCTATACTTTTTAGTGTTTTCAAAAGGAATGGATGTTGTATTTTGTCAAAGGCTTTTTCAGCAACTATTGAGATAATCATGTGGTTTTTGTTGGTTTGCTTGTTGATATGGTCAATTATGTGAATGGTTTTTCTTATGTTGAACCATCCTTGCATTCCTGGTATAAATCCCATCTGATCATAATGAATAACCCTCGTGACCACTTGCTGGAGTCTTTTTGCTAGTATTCTGTTTAAGATTTTTGCATCTATGTTCATTAAAAAGATTGGTCTGTAATTTTCTTTCTCTGTTTTTGATCTACCTGGCTTTGGGATCAGTACCATATTTGTTTCATAAAAGGAGTTCAGTAGAACTCCTTCTTTGCTCATTATGTAAATTAGTTTGTATAGTATTGGAATTAGTTATTCTTTGAAGATTTGATAGAATTCACTTGTGAATCCATCTGGTCCTGGTGATTTTTTTCTTTGGGAGTTCTTTGATAGCTTCTTCAATTTCTTTTACTGATATGGGATTATTTAAGTATTATTTAAGCCTTCTTTTTCTCATTTGAAGCCCAAAAGATTATTTAAGTATTTCTTCTACTGTTAATCTAGTCAAATTATAATTTTGTAAATATTCATCCATCTCACCTGGATTGCTGTATTTATTGCCATATATTTGGGCAAAATAGTTTTTAATGATTGCCTTTATTTCCTCTTCATTAGAGGTGAGGTCTCCATTTTCATCTTTGATACTGATGATTTGGTTTTCTTCTTTCCTTTTTTAAATTGGATTGGCCAGCAATTTGTCAATTTTGTATGTTTTTTTCCAAGTTCCAGCTTCTAGTCTTATTTATTAATTCAATAGTTCTTTTATTTTCAATTTTATTGATTTATCCTTTAATTTTTATAATCTCTAATTTGGTCTTTAGCTGGGAATTTTTAATTTGTTCCCTTTTTAGTTTTTTTTTTAAATTTGCATGCCCAATTCATTGATCTTTGTCCTCTCTAATTTGTTAATACATGTACTCAAGAATATAAATTTCCTCCTGAGTACTGCCTTTGCTGAATCCCACAGAGTTGGTAGGATATCTCATTATTGTCATTCTCTTCAATGAAATTATTGATTGTTTCTATGATTTCTTCTTTAACTAACTGGTTTTAGAGAATCATATTATTTAATTTCCAATTAGTTTTTGATTTGCCTGTCCATGTGCCCTTACTAATTACTATTTTTATTGTATTTTGATTTGTGAAGGTTATATTTATTATTTCTGCTTTTTGCATTTGTTTGCAATGTTTCTATGCCATATTATATTGTCAATCTTTGTGAATGTACCATGTAAAACTGAAAAGGTGTATTCCTTTTTGTCCCTATTTATTGTTTTCCACATTTCTATTAAATCTGATTTTTCTAGGCTTTCATTCACCTCTTTTATCTCTTTCTTATTTATTTTTTTGGTTTGATTTATCTAAATCTGAAAGAGGAATATTTAAGTCTCCCACTAGTATGGTTTTACTATCTATTTCCTCCCTGAGCTCTGCCAGTTTCTCCTTTATGAATTTGGATGCTATACCATTTGGTACATACATGTTGAGTACTATTATTTCCTCCATATCTATACTGCCTTTTATCAGGACATAATTACCTTTCCTGTCTTTTTTTTTAAACCCTTGTACTTCGGTGTATTGTCTCATAGGTGGAAGATTGGTAAGGGTGGGCAATGGGGGTCAAGTGACTTGCCCAGGGTCACACAGCTGGGAAGTGGCTGAGGCTGGGTTTGAACCTAGGACCTCCTGTCTCTAGCCCTGACTCTCACTCCACTGAGCTACCCAGCTGCCCCCGCTTTCCTGTCTTTTTTAATCATATCTATTTTTACTTTGGCTTTGTCAGAAATCATGATCACCACTCCTGCCTTCTTTTTCTCATTTGAAGCCCTTTCTTCTTATGCTATTTCCTTTTAAACCAGTGGTTTGTTTTAGACCAGACCCCCTTGTGCCCTCCCTTGATTTACTTCCCTTTCCTCCCCTTCCCTTATTATTCCCCTCTTTTTATTTTTTAAGGCCTAATGAATTTCCTCCTGCCTCTCCTCCCCTCCCATTTTTTGACCTACCCACTCCCCTGCTCCCCTTGTTTAATTCCTTCTGAATTTCTCAGTAGGGTTAGATAGAATTCTAACTCGTCCTTCTCAGTGTTAATTCTGCTGAGAGTAAGATTTAAATATTACCTCTTAATACTCTCTTCCTCTCCTTCTAATATTAGTATTCATCCCTTTCCCTTCTCATGCCCTCTTTTTGTGGTATAGAATATCCTATTTTTCTTATTTATTTAAGTTTCTCTTGGTGCCATCTACTATTCAACCCCCTTTTCCCTCCACCCTCCAACCCCCCCAGCTCAACTTAGACCATTTATTGCTCCAACCTCTCCCTATGAATAATTCTTCTAAATACTATAATAGTAAATACAGTTTTTGAAAATTATACATAACATTTCTCCATAAAGGAATACAAATAATTTGATTTTATTAAAGCCCTTAAAGAGGCAAATTTAAAAATAAGAGTTTTCTTTCTTTTTCTTCTGTGTCTTATTTACCTTTTCATGTTTCTCTTGGGTTTTGTGGTTGGATATCGAACTTTCCCTTTAGTGCTGGTCTTTTCTGTGTAAATGCTTGGAAATCTTCTATCTTGTTGAATGTCCATACTTTCCCCTGGAAGTATATAGTCAGTTTTGATGGGTAGGTGATCCTTGGTTGTAGACCAACTTTTCTTGCCTTTCTGAATATCATATTCCAAGCCTTGCTGTCTTTTAGTGTGGAGGCTGCTAGATCCTGTATGATCCTGATTGGTGCTCCTTGATATCTGAATTGTCTCTTTCTGGCTTCTTGTAACATTTTTTCTTTTACTTGGAAGCTCTTGAATTTGGCTATTATATTCTAGGGGTTATCTTTTCAGGGTTTAGTGTAGAGAGTGATCTATAGATCCTTTCAATGTCTATATTGCCCTCTTGTTGTAGAACTTCAGGGCAGTTTTGCTGAATAATTTCTTTTAGTATGGAGTCCAAATTTCTATTAATTTCTGCTTTTTCAGGAAGACCAATGATTCACAAATTTTCTCTTCTAGACGTGTTTTCTTGATCTGTCAATTTCTCAGTGAGATATTTCATGTTTCCTTCTATTTTATCAGTCTTTTGAATTTGCTTTATTTGTTCTTGCTGTCTTGAAAGATCATTGGCTTCTACTTGCCCAATTCTGGTCTTTAGAGACTGGTTTTCTGTTATAATCTTATGGTTTTCCTTTTCGGTTTGGTCTATCCTGTTTCTAGCTGTTTAATTTTGGTTTCCAATTTGCTTACCATTTCATTTAATTTGGGGGCATCTTTTTCCAACTGGGAGTTTCTTTCTTTTAACCTGTTAAATTCCTTTTGAGCTACTTCCCACTACTCTCACCAAATCTCTTCCATCTTTCTCATGATCTCAGTTTGAACTTTTCAAAAGCTTGTGACCAATTTTCATTTTTGGGGGAAGGTTTGTATGTGATTACTTGTTTTTTCTCCTCTGATGTTTGCACTGTTGTTTGGATTTTTCTGTGTAAAAGTTGTCGAGAGTTAAAGATTTCTTCTTGATTTTTCTCTTTTTGGATTCTTGTGACTGGCTTGCCATTATTATTATTTCTTTCTCAGTTAGAAGTCTGAGTGAGGCAGACAGGCTCTCTGCCTATGGAGCTGTGGAGCAGTTTTGACCTGAGTCACTGAGCCGTGAGCCCTCTCAGATTTATCCTCATGCCCTGGGTTGGTCTGTGCTCTTTAGGCTCCTAAGGTGTCAAGTCTAGTTGTTCTCAGTCAAGCCTCCTGGTGGTCCCTTTGCTTGCTCCTCTGCCTGAAGCTCCTTTAACAGTCTCAGGGAGCTTCATCAACAGTCATGCACCCTTCTGCACTGGGTCCCCACCCAAGGTCCGCACCTGCACTCAGGGTCCATGTCCATACCTGCACTCAAGGTCTGTGTTCAAAGTCTGCATGTTCTTTTGCCTCTTGGGGTCTTAAGTCTTGCTGCTCTCAGGAGCAGTCTTGGTGATCCCAGGTAGCTAACTCTTGTGTGCTGGCTTTGGCACCGTAGGTGGTGTGGGGGGAGGGGGTTGCTCAGCTCTTGTTTTAGTGAGAGCTATTTCACTCCCTTATAGCACAGAAATGCCCCAATCCCACATAACTGCAATGCTGTGCCCTTTGTGGGGTCCCTTTGTTCGTCTGGGTTTGTTTTTATGTCCTCTTGAGGAATCCTATGTATGTGGATTAGGAGAGGTTAAGCAGCTGGTTTTTACTCTGCCACCATCTTAACCCAGAAGTTTCCTGTCTATTTCTTAACTAAAAAGAAAGTATAAATTTTCTCCTATGAACTTCTTCATAAATAAAAAATAGACACACCCTGGAGTGATTCACGAACAAGAAACTCATGATATACAATTTGGGGCAGTGTTTGCATTCTCTTTGATATATATATATATCTATATATCTATATATATCTATATATATATATCTATATATATATATATATACACACATATACATATATATATATGTATGTACCATATATATTACATATACAGTAGTGAAGAATTGGCACAATGATAGTGTATCTACTTCATAGGGTTGTAAGAACATTGTAAGCTATGTGATATTTTCTCATTGTGAGCCATTATTATCATTAACAATAATAACTATAAGCATTATTATTCAAACCTTAAAGGTAATGCAAACAGCAAAACACACTTATGGTTTTCTGAAGAAGAAAACTATTTTACTGGAGGCTGTTCAAAATTTTATGGCTACAGTCGACTAGGAAATCAATCAATAAAAAAGTAAGAATGAATACTAATTATGCTCCAGGCATTGTGTTACGAGTTGGGGATAGAAACATGAAAATATAGTCCTTGATTCCAAGGAACTTATATTCTGTGGGGAAGAGAACATGTAAATAACTAGATAGCATACAAGGCATACACTGAGTGGATGGGGAGTATCTGAAAGGGGAGGCTGAGCATGTGCCTTCAAAAGGTGAATTCTGACCTAAGTCTTGTCAGAAGCCAAGGAAACTAAGAAGTGGAAAAGAGGAATGCTATGTTTATTTTTCTATTATTTCAAATTCTTTTTTTACAGCTCTATTTCTTACTATTCTCACTTTTTTTTCCCAGTTTTTTCCTCTTCTATTTAAATAAAGCAATGAGCTAATTTTGATCTTTTTTCTTTAGCCCCTGGTTGTTGTTTTGTCATTTCATCAATGTCCCAACTCTTTGTGACACCATTTAGGATTTTCTTTGCAAGGATACTATAGTGGTTTTCCATTTCCTTCTACAACTTGCTTTACTGAGAGGAAACTGAGGCAAACAGGATTATGTGATTTTTTTCCAAGGTCATATAGCTAGTGTCTGTGACCAGATTTGAACTCAGGATGATGAGTCTTCCTGATACCAGATTTCATGCTCTACTGTGGCACATAAGTGCTCTAAGGCTGACATATATC
>NC_058133.1:121957065-122059015 GCF_016433145.1 Gracilinanus agilis
AGAAAGAAAGAAAGAAAGAAAGTAAGAAAGAAAGAAAGAAAAAAAGAAAGAAAGAAAGAAAGAAAGAAAGAAAGAAAGAAAGAAAGAAAGAAAGAAAGAAGGAAAGAAAAAGAAGGAAAAGTAGTAGATAGGGATTGAATTTCTGATTTCATTTGATAAAGCAAATGCCTGGATGAGGACATTTCCTTTATCAATGCAGGCTTGCACTTACTCTATAATTTATAATCTTAGACATTTGCTCTAGAGAAGTACTCTAGCCTTATACCATTAAAAAATAAATTGAATTGCCCAGTGTCACAAAAGCATTATTTGTCAGAGGTGGAACTTTCTGTGTCTGAGGCCAGTTCTCTATCCATATATCTGAATCTAAAATGAGATATTCATGAGAGGAGGTGGAGAGAAGGAAAGAAAGGCTGAAGAGACTGGGGAGGGGAAGGGGAAAAAAAGAATAGAGTGGGGATTAATTTCTACTTCTGTGATATCAAGGCTTTAAAATCATCCTATCCACAATAACCATTCTTCCTTGAGATCAGATACAATAAGTAACATATTTACTCCTGTTTAACCTTTAACTTCCCTTTGGCTATAATTTATCATGCATCAGACTTTGCTACCTACAAGTAGGGATACATGCCTCTTCTGTATAAAAAACAACAACAAAAAAAAACAAAAACAAAAAACACAACATTAATTTTGCCAAATATAACAACTCCTTCCTCTTGTGACCAGTATCCATAAGCTATCTGTTCCTTTTATTGTAAATATGACATTCCTGAGGTATTGGCCCCAGATAAATGACATAATTTCTCAGCACTCCAGACAATTCTGTAAAACTATAAATTGGAGAACAGGTGAAGCTCTGTTTTGATCTGAATTGGTAGAATTTCCTCATCCAGTGTTCTTATATGAGGAGTTCAATGCTCATTACATGCCTATTACCTGTAGAGATAGGAGAGATATAAAGAATTGGTCAGCACTGCCATGTTCCTGAATCTCAGCTATGTACAATAGATACCCAATAAATACTTTTGTATCTTTTAATACCTCACATCTACCCTCAAGCTACTCTTGCCAAGAAATTTACTTGGTTCTGTTGAAACTTAACCTTTCATTTGTCTCCACCCCAAGGGCTTCTATTCCGTTACTTCCAAGACTACAAAATACTAATCTTATAATCTGAAAACTTGATTTAACTACTGGAGAAGATGCCTACCACTCCCAGCTCAAGCTCTTTCTCCTCTTAGGTATTGAATAACTGCAAATTGATTAGAATTTCCAAAAATATTCTCTGTTTTCAGATTTTAGTGGAACAAGGGTTTCTTTTGGGGGGGGAGTAGTGATTTAGAGTCATATGTATTTTTCTAGGGATTTTGTGACCCTCATAAATCAAATAATTATGTTTTAATGGTGGCATACTGGGGATTATCACACATCATGCATAATCAACAACTGGTTCATGTTTATTCAAGGAACTGAAAACTTGGTTTTATACACACACACACACACACACACACATAAACACAAACACATACACATTGCACAGTTTGCTTAAACATGTTTCCTTCCCATCCACAAAAAAAAACCCACAAAAAAACAATTTATGATTTACTTTGTATTACCTTTCCTGAAATACAGGCTAACACTGCCAGGCTGTTTTGCTTATAGATAGGATCATGAAACTTTTATTTTCCAAATTATTGAGAGGAAAAGATTGACCTAACTGACTATTGTGATCTTTTGAAACATTTCAGCTGTCCTGACCAGAAACATGAAAAAGTATATTCATACTTTTTTTTATTTATACTTTTTAAAAGGGATTTTAAAATCCTAATCCAATGTCTCTCCTGAAAAGCAGATGCCTAGCACTCCCCAATATTGTGCCTACTGAACATAAGCTCCTGTGGGTTGTACCCAAATAGAAAGATGGACCTAATGATGAACTACCTGTCTTTCATCTAAGAAGCAGTCCATGGTCAGAGGGCTCATCAATATATTATCCACAAAATCATGTTTGTTTGTTTGCTTTTGGCCATAGTAACTCACTAAAATCATTTAATAAAATGTGTATGATTTGTGATCTACGTTTTTGGGAGAAATTACCAACATTAATGAAATCATGGATTCTTTAAGTATCCAAACATTAATTTCTATCCAGTGTTTGAGACAGTAGGCATTTCAGTGATATTTTTACAAAGGAGTTCAGTTTTCAAAATATAAATGCCCCGACTTTATGATCTAGAAAGGTCCTTGTACTAATAAATGATTTTTGAATTGAATTTTTAAAATAAAAGCTAAAATCTTGTTTTTCTTACCAAAGGCTTGCCTTTCATCTAGTAACTGTCCCAATAGACAGTATCCATCAATTGACAAGTATTTTTAACTAAATTCTTACTATGTGTTAGGCACTGTGCTGGCCACAGGGGATACACATTCAAAGAACAATGAATGATCCTTAATCTCCATTATTTTATAGGGATGGTCAATAGGGAGCTCTGCAAATGTAATTAGAATCAATGTAAAATAAATATAAGGTAGTTATGTAGATCCTGGTCAAGTCACTTAATCCTATATGACTCAGTGACTCAGTTTCCTCATCTGTAAAATGATCTGGAGAAGCAAACCACTCCAGTATCTGCCAAAAGCATCTCAAGTGGGGCCATGAAGAGTCAGATATCATTGAAAACAACCAAAAAACCAGAAGTTGTATGGGATGTATTTTTTTCTGCTGAAACTCTAAAACAGGTTGATTTTGGGTGGAAAATTTGTAATTACCAGCAAAAAGAAGATTTTTTTTAACTCTTACTTTATGTCTTAGAATCAACAGAAGAGTGGTAAGGGCTAGGCAGTGGGGGTTAAGTGACTTTCCCAGGGTCACAGAGCTAGGAAGTATCTGAGGTCAGATTTGAACCTAGGACCTCCTATCTCTAGTGTTGGCTCTCAATCTACCGAGCCACCCAGCTGCCTCTCCAAAAAGAAGTTTTTAAGGCTTAAAAAATAAATATTTAACCCAATTAGTACATTACTATCCTATAATTCAGAGAATTGAAGAATGTATATATCTAGCATCGATAGAGTACAAACTATACTGACTACTTAGGGAGGCAATTTGATGTAAGGTAAATAAGAGAGCTCTAACTTGGAATCAGAAGACCTGGATTTGAATTTTGGCTCTGACACTTACTTGCTTTGTTGATCACAGGCAAATCACTGAAGTTCTCTGACCTCAAGTTTCCTCATTTGTAAAATGAGGATAATCATAAACCTTTTGCCACCTAACCCATCTCTGGAGGAGAAATCTGTTATCTAAACATTAACATGTTGAATAAATGAGAACCATTATTACTTCTAGATCATTTCCAAGTCAGTGCAGTCTTTGAAAAAGATATGACAATTCATCTTTTTATTGGACAATAAGAACATTTTTAAATATAGTCATTTATTCCTAAAATCAAAGCAGTGGAATCACAGTAAAAGCATGGAATGATTAACATAAATGGATTTAGGGTTCTAGAATTAAGAACCATATATTCAGACAGATTATGTATTACAGGCCAAGCATGGCAAAATCACAGAAATTGCTAAAAATTTCTATCATTTGTATAATTGGTGAAAGATCAATGTTGAAAAGCTAGCTAAAATGTGCTTATTTCTAAATGGAATCTATTTGAATTTGGAGTATTCAGAAGGAAATAAAAATTAATCAGGATCATAGTAATCTAAAGCTGGAAGGAAACAATGGTTTTTTTAGTCCTTACTTCTTTGTAGTCAGTCAGCTAGCAATTAACAAGCACCTACCATGTACCGGGCACTGGAAACCAAGCTTCTGAAAGGGAATATTGCATAAATAATTAATTTTGTCTCTACTATGTCTTATAGCTTTCCCCTTTCTATATATTCATATGTCTTCCAAGTTAGTTCATAACCATATCTCCTTTACATATACTATAGCCATAACCTCCTAACTAATCTCCCTGCTTTCAATCTTTCCTTTCTCTCTCTTTTTTTAAACTCTTACCTTCCATCTTAGAATCAATACTGTGTATTAGCTCTAAGGCAGAAGAGTGGTAAGGGCTAGGCAATAGAGGTTAGGTGACTTGCCCAGGGTCACACAGCTAGGAAGTGTCTGAGGCTAAATTTGAACCTTGGACCTTCCATCTCTAGGCTTGGCTCTCAATCCATTGAGTCATTTAGCTGCCCCTCTCCCTTCTCTGATATACATTTCACACAGGTACCAAATATATATTTCTTTTTTTTTTTAATTTTAAACCCTTAACTTCTGTGTATTGACTTATAGGTGGAAGAGTGGTAAGGGTAGGCAATGGGGGTCAAGTGACCTGCCCAGGTTCACACATCTGGGAAGTGTCTGAGGCCGGATTTGAACCTAGGACCTCCCGTTTCTAGGCCTGGCTCTCAATCCACTGAGCTACCCAGCTGCCCCCCAAATGTATATTTCTTAAGCACAAGTCTGACCACATTAGTTCCTTGCTTAAGAAACTTCAGTAGCTCCCTATTACTTTTTAGAACAAACTGTAAACACTTCTGTTTGCGATTTAAAGTCCTTTAGAATTTTGCTTGAAGTGATCTAAATTGATTTCCCAGTTTTACTCTCAATCACCCTACAAGTCTGCTATCCTTGTTTACCTGCTGTTATGTGTACTTAACATTCTGTTTCAAAACTTTATGGCTTTGCAAAGACTGCCCCACATACCCCAAAAGCCTGCCCTTTACCCTGGGGCTTCTTAAAATCCCAATTTTCTTTCAAGAATTACTTCCTACATGAGACATTTCCTGATATATCCAATTATTGGCACTCTCCACAACTCCCTTCCTCCCAATTAATTTGTATATATTTTGGAGGGCAGCTGGGTATCTCAGTGGATTGAGAGCCAGGCCTAGAGACGGGAGTTCCCATGTTCAAATCTGGCCTCAGACACTCCCTAGCTGTGTGACCCTGGGCAAGTCACTTGACCCCCTTTGCCTAGCCCTTACCACTCTTCTGCCTTGGAGACAATACACAGTATTGACTCTAAGACAGAAGGTAAGGGTTCAAAAAATTTTGTATATATTTTGTATTTACTTATTTGTGTATGTGATGTTTTTGCCATTCGACTGTAAGAGTGGGGACTTTCTGTTTTTGTCATGGTATCTCCAACACCTGGCAAGATGACTGATGTATAATCAGTTTCATAACTAATGCACTTAAAACACATCCTGGCACATAGTAGGCACTAAAATAAATATTTGCTGACTTGAATTGACTAATACTTGTTGATATGAATTTAGTCTAGGTCTCTTAGCACCCAGTTTACTCTATTTCTCACTAATGTTGTCTCAATCAACTTAGTAAGATAAACACCTATTTTGTGCACAATACCAAGCACTGGAGTTTGATATAACAATAAGTTCCTTGACCTCAAAAGGTTGATAATGATAGCAGTTACAGCATTAGATATATGTGATCAAGGAGAATCTGGATGTGATCCCAGGTACTGATTCCAACTCCAGCACTCATTCTAGCACATCTTGTTTGGGGAATAAGAGCTAGATACAAATAGTGATAATGCACAATAAAATATGACATTCCTATCTAGTCACTTGCAATTGAACTTTGGCATTATTCTTGACTCCTCACTCTTCTTTACACCATACATTCAATCAGTTCCAAAATCTTGTCATTTCAACCTCTAATAACATCCTTTGCCTTTGTTCTACTCATGTGGCTACTACTTCAGTGGTTTTTTTTTTTTTTTGATGTATTGACAAGAGGAGCACAAAAAAGATGCTTTACCAAGTAGAAATGAGATGAATGAGTGAAAGAATGAATGAACATCTTTTAGTGTTTGCTATGTGCTAGGTACAGTCATACATACTGGGGAATGAAACCCAAAAGCAAGGCAGCCCATACCCCCAAGAAGCTTATCTTCTAATAATGGGAGAAACCACAAATAGGGAAATGGTAGCCAAAAAATATTTTGATTTGCAAAGGTCAAGGGATGCTGAGATGAATAATAGACAAGTCAATTTATATGTTTTTTTCAGAAGCAATATCATTGATTTGTTTACAATTCAAAGAGCAAGAAGTGGAAATCAAGGGAGAGATGGTGCCGACCACTTGTCAGATAAAAAAACAATTGTGATCCTGATCAGCTGGATATAACGAGATATCATTTAGGAAAGGCAGTATATTTCTAACTGGTGATGTGAATGTCAATTAAAGACTACCTCATTAAAGATAAAGCATTGCAGTTGAATCTTATAGAATGGATAGCACTCCCACAGAAGGTGGGTGGGTGGCATTGAAGCTTTTAGCAGTAGCCAGAAATCATAGGATGAGTTTGTAGGAAACAAAGTATTTTATCCAGTTTGCTGTGTAAATTAGCATGTTGGCTCCATGTCATTTATCACAGCTTCGATTTCCTTTATTTCTTTCCCCAACTCCAATGTCTATCTTCACTAATTGCTTCCATTTCCTCACAAGTCATTCCTTCCTCCATCCTTTGACATTTACTAGCTGCATGCCAATAGATGAGCCAGTGAAGCTCTGTAAGTGATATTTTTCCCACTTAATATACAAATGTTAGCTATTATTATTGACTCTTATTTCTATTAATAATGATAAGTGGACTACAGCAGCAAAGCATAAGCTTAGGCTCCTCATTCTACCAAGCCAGAAAGAATTCAGTAATGCATTCAGTAATATTTATCATTCAAAGATTAACTTAGTCCCAAAAGGCTTATCCCCTAAAAGTTTCAGAGATTCATAGATCAAGCTTGGTATTTTGTTGATCACAGTAATTGTTGACCAAACAGATTACAGTCTGTAGCAGTGGAGAAAATTCCAATGAAGGCTTATCTTTTGAAATATAATACTAGTTAATAATATTTTTCATATTCAATTGCAGGCACAATTTCACACTCAGAGCCTATTTTACATCCCTATGATTTTTTTTATCCACATATGATATTTTCCTATTAACAATTTTTTTAGTAATCCATACTTTGAAAACTAGCCTCAGGTGGTATTATTTCATCTTTAGTATTTCCTTCTTGTTCATTTACCAAATACTATCAGTTGCCTGTTCCTACTTATTCCAATTATAGAATCTCTATTAAATTTATTCCCTTCATTAAATACAGATAATAAGTTACATAGAAAATAATCAATAAATAAGAATTTATTAAATTTCTATTATGTTCTAGGCACTGATGATTCAAATTTTAAAAATCAAACAATATTTCTTCTTAAGGAGATTATATTCTAATGGGAAGAAAGGAAGTTTGAAGCTCATTAAAGCTTAAAACTGCATTAAGACTTTTGGAATAGACTGTATAAGGGGGATATATGAGCATCGAAGGCTCTGGAAGTTGGGGAGATCAAGTAACCCTATATAGAAAGTTGTGTGTGAGCTATGTCTTGAACAAAAATACAGATTCAATGAGACAGAGATGAGAAGGGAAGAGTATATTTTAGTTGCAGAAGACTGCCATTGGAAGGGCAGCTGAGACAGGGAGTGATGAGTGTAATTTGAACTTAAGTCTTCCAACTTACTGAGTCAGGCATGGAAACAGTAAAAAACAAAACATTTATTTTAAGAGTTTACTATGTGCCAGGCATAATGCCAAACACTGAAGATATAACGAAAAGCAAAAACATCCCTTGCCTTCAAGGAGCTCATATTCTAATGGGGAAGACAGCATGTCAATAACTAGGAAAGTACATAAAAGATAGCTACAGAGAAGATTGAAGGTAATTTTAATAGGGAAACAACTAGCCATTGGGGATAGGAGGGGATCAGGAAATCCTTCCAAAATTGAGGACACTTTCCAATATAACACATTGCCTATTTTGCAAAACAAATTTCAAAATCTCTATTAGGTTAAGCTGGAAGCTGCTTCTTAGCAGACTTAGACTTTAGTCAGTTAACAAATATTTATTAAATGCTTACTTTGTGACAGGCAATGTGCTAAGTCCTTGGGTTACAGAGAAAGGCAAAAGATAGTCCCTGCTCTTAAGAAGCTCACAGAACTCATGTAACCAACTATGTCCAAGCAAGATACAGACAGGATATATTGGAGATAATTAATAGAGGGAAGGACCTTGCATTAAGACAGATCAGGAAAAAGTATTTTTTTAATAAGATGAGATTTCAGTTGAGACTTGAAGGAAGCTAGGAGATAGAAATAATGAAGCAGAGTATTTCAGCCATGGGTAATAGCCAGTGAAAATTCTGGATTAGGAGATCAAATATGTTGTGTGAAGAATAGGAAGGAAGCCAGTGTCACTGGACTGAAGAATCCATGGAAGAGGAAGAACAAAGTCTATAAGATATAAGAACTGAGGAGGTAAGAAGGGAACAGGTTTAAAAGTCTAATAGAATCTTATATTTTATTCTGGAGGCAATAGAGAACCATTTGAATTGACTGAAAGGAGGAGAGGGAGTGACATAGTCAAATCTGTACTTCAGGAAACTCAATTTGACAGCTGAATGGAGGATAGGAGTAGGATGATCAACCAGCAGGCTATAGTAATGATCCAGATGTGAAGTGGCAAGGATCTATACCAGGATACTGTCAGTATCAAAGGAGAGAAGGGGTATATATGAGAGATGTTCTGAATGTAAAAAGCACAGGATTTGGCAACTATGTGGATATGGAGAGTGAGAGAAAGTATTAAGTTGAGGATGATACCAAGGCTGTGAACCTGAATCCTGGGAGGATCCAATTAAAAAACTCTACAATTTAGAGCTTTTTCAGCTTAAACTGTTGATGGGGATGGTTAGAGTGGTTATAGCAAACCTGGCACAGAGCTTTTTGGCAGAATCATAAAGGTAGGAGGAGAATTAGAAAGGATTTCTGTAAACTAATGTCAATAATTGGGGAATAACCTTCCCATGACCTTCCTCCTACCATATGCTAAAGCAGAGATTCTTAATCTTCTTTGTGTCGTGGACCCCTCTGGCACTCAGGTGAATCATATGTACCCCTTCTCAGAATAATGTTTTTAAGTGCATGAAATAAAAATATAGAATTACAAAGAAGTTAAATCATTTTAAAATGTAATTATCAAATATATATGTATATATGTGTATATATATTTTTATATATGTATATATATATATATTTATATATATATATATATATTTCATGGATTTCCTCTGTTTAGAATCTGTGGGAGCCTCCATCCTTATCTTATCTTTATAATTTTGTATTGAAATTTCGTTTTCACATGTGGCTAATGAATTGACACCTTCAAAAAATGAGAATAAAAATGTTGAAACAAAAATGACTTTGGAAGGCTGGAGTAAAAAAACATAAATAGAGGGAGAGAGATGAGGAGCAGGGAATACTTTTAATACTATTCTAGCCTTCCAAAGGATAAAAGCAAAATAATCTTCCCCTGGAAAACAATACAGTACTTTTTATATTTCAATAAATTTCATTTTGATAGGAAGTGTAGTAAAGATCAGTTGTGTCTTACTTGGGAGTTCATTGAAGGGGTTTCAAAACTTTTTAAGAAAACAAAAAGCTTTTATTTTCATCTAAGCTGTTCTCTTAACAAACAATGATAATTATGCCCTCTGCCTTCACTGACTGTCAGGCTTATATAACATTCTACAGTGAAATCTAGAAAACATAACTCTTATCCAGAATCCAAATGAATATGATCTAATCTAATCATTTGTAATCTTCTTAAGTTATACAAATTCAGCACTGTTCCCCTCCCCCCCCCATTTCTATTGATGTAGAAACCTGTGTAGGAAGACAAAGACAAAACCAAAAACAACCTTCAGGTAAATAGTTTAGACATAGGGGAAGATGGACAAAATTGCATGATTACCAAAATCCGGCTTAAAATATGGGACAATTACATTAATCCTGTCACTGATGTAAAGTCCTTAAGTCATAAATTTTTTTGTATGAAATGTGACTATCAGGGCCCACTTTTATTTCCTTGTTGCACCAATACATATTCTGCTGGTGTTTGTCATGTAGTAGAAAGAGAAAGTAGGCTTTTCATTCTAGGTAGAATTTTTTTGTTTTTTGTTTTTAATTTCAGGCCTTAGTTCCAAGTAACCTACCTTAAGTTTGGATTGCCTATATTATCTCAGAATGAAGATATGAGAAAACATCAGCAAATAAAGAATAATTAATATCAAATCCACTAATGAAAAGATATACTTCTATTAACAAACATAATCATGTATATAATCTGAGGACTGATACATATTCCTAAATCTAATCCTTTTCAAAGTTTCTTTATTTCTATAAAAGATAGTTTTCTTAGTTATCCCTCCATAGCCTTGTAATAATTCTAATTATCTCAATATCCTTCATGATACTTTTCCAATCAGTTGCCTAGTCTTATGAAACTTTATATTTCCTCAACATTGAATATCTCTATCTCCTTTTCTCCATTTATACAAAAACCTCCTAGTTCAAGCCCTCATCACCTCTTTCTCTGACTATTGCATTAACCTCCTGATTATTCTCCATTGCTGTCATCTCTCCTTCTCTAAGCCATGCTCCATATATTTGCCAAAGTGAATTTCCTAAATCATAGGTTTGAAACAGTTGTACCAGTACCGCAAAAACTCCCTGTTACTTCTAGAATCAAATATAGGTTCTTCTGGCATAAAAAAAAAAGCCTTTCTCAATCTGGTTCCAACCTTCCTTTCTAGACTTATAACACATTATTCCATTTTGTGACTTCTATGATTCAGCCATACTGACTATCTTGTTATTTCATATACTTTGCTTTCCATCTCTAGTCTTCATTCCTTTGCATACTCGCTACACTTAAAATACAAAGCCTCTTCACCCCCATCTCTTTGAATTCCCAGATCTTTTCAAAGCTTAAAAATGCCACCTACTACATAAGGGTTCTTTTGATACTCCAGTTGTTAGTTCCTCCTTTACCATACCCATTCAATGCATTGGTATTTCCTTTGTGCATATTTTGCACTTATGAATATACTCTATTATAAGAGAATGTAAATTCATTGAGGGCAAATATTTGTTTCTTTTCTTGTCCTTATATCCATGGTGTACCACGGTATCTGAAACATATGTAGTAGGAACTTAATAAATATATATGCATTGTTTGATTGATTCTTGTACAATGAATCAATTTCTGAAGTATATGTGATTTATATACTTTTTTAAATTTCCTGTCATGGGCCCATAATAAGTCAATGTTTCATTAATATTAGCTAAGGTCTCAGAAAGGTATAGCACTAACCAAAGAAAACCGCTATCAAAATAATTTTCTGTTTAGCTATTATTACTGTTGCTACAAATCAATCTAGTGAATCAATGCATAAACAGTCACTAAATTCAGTATCTTCTAGAAATAATAATTGAATGTCTAGCATTTGCAAGGTCATTTTGCTGGAGGGCTAGGATGATAAATTGGAGAGTCTCTTTATTCAAAGAGTTTATAATCTACCAAGGAAATATGGTACCCAAATAAATATATATGTAAATTAGAATATAATAATTTCATATGAAAGGATCAAAATATTTTTTTAGTTCAGAGGGAAGATATATCACTTATGTTTTGGAAGATTAAAGAAGAAATGATGTTTGAACTAGAACTTAGAAGATAAAGAAGATTCTAATAGTCAGATATAGGAGATATAGGAGAAGGGAGAAGAGGATTCTATGTGTAGCTAATAGGTACAATAAAGGCATTGATAAGCTAATCAGGACAAGTAAAATGTCTCCCTTGGCCAGGGTGTAACATATATGACGTTATGTAGCAGCATAAGGCTAGAGAGATTTATTGAGGTCAGATGATCTTGTCTAGGAATGCCAGGTTAAAGAATCTAAACTTTATTCATTTGGCAATGAAGAGCCATTAATGAATTTTGAGTATGTGATCTTGTTATAAGTGTGTGTTCAGGGTATTACTCTGGCAGAAGTGTTGAGAACTAGGAGTGGAAAGAAAGGTTGATGAAGCTATGACAATTAAGCAAGTGGTCATGAACCAGAATGCTGACAAAGGGAGACAGGTTGCAGATACCAGAGACACTAAAAAAGGTAGAATCTAGAAAATTCAGTGACTGATTAGGCTTGGTAATGAAAAAAAGAAAAAAAAAAGATTAAAGAAGAAGAGGAAATCTCAAGTCTGGCTAACATTAATAGAGACATGGAAGTCTAGATAAGGGGATACTTTTGAAAAAATGATTAATTTAGTGGCATAGTTGGTTGTATATATCCAAAAGGCAGTTGTAGGTGTTTGTTGGAGGCCATGAAAGAAGTCAAGAGTGGAGACAGATGGACTTTGAAGTCATGTGTACAGAGGTGAAATATGAAAACATGCAAGTGGATGATAGGATAGAAGAGGGAGAGAGGATATAACTGTGCTTAGAACTGATGTGGGAAAGGCCTAAATTAAAATGAAAAGTAAAAGAACCAGTAAAGGAAACAAAGGAGTGATATATAGCATCTCTAAAGTCAGGAGAAATAGCAGGTATGTGATATGCTAGGGTGTTTAACAACTGGCTTTCTTTTGGACAACACACTTTTAAATTTAATTTCCATCATTAGCATTTCCTTCATCCATTTCTTAAATATAGATAGCCAAAAACAAAGCAAACCCTATTTTGTATAATTTGCAAATTTCCAAGGTATAAATCACAATGAACATTTAACAATTGACTATTGAAGCAGTACCAGCTTCGAGCGCAGGTATCAAGGAATCAACAATATGAAGAGAATGAAGACTGGGGAAAGAGAGAAAAAATAAAACCTAGCATTGGATTTGAAAATTAGGAGGTCATTGATAACTCCTTAAATGGCAGTTTCAGTTGAATTATGGAAGGAAAATGAAATTATAAAGGCCTAAGGAGTTGTCAAGTGGTGAAAAAAATTGACCGAATTCAGACTCTTGAAGTTCAAGCAAAGAAATATAAGAGAGATGAAATAGTAGCTGAAGAAGTATATAGGATCTAGGGAAGCTAACAGATTGTCCACACATGCACATGTATGTAATAGGCCAAAAAACCTGGGTTCAAATCCCACCTTTGACACTTACTATCTGAGACATCCTGAGCAAGTTGCTTAAATTCTCTAAGCCTAAGGTTACTCCTGAGGACTTACATACCAAGACTTAGGTGGGTTGGATCTGCATTCTTCCAAAGGGTGGGTAGAGGGAATTCTTCCACAAAGAATCCTCCACACTGATGATAACATATAAAGTATAATTTCAAGATAGTTGAGATTTGAACCTCTTCTTAGAGAGAGCAATTGCTTCATAGATAACTATTCAATAGCATATTTATTACCTAAAGTGAAGCATAACCATAATCTTCCACTCTCCATTCAGGCCCTAGACCAATGATGGTGAACCTATGGCATGGGTGCCAAAGATGGCACATAGAGCACTCTCTGTGGGCATTCAGCAACCCTACCTCCCTACTCCCAACCTCAGAGTTCATTACTAGAAAGGCAGAGGGACTGAAGTGAAACTTCTCCCCTCCCCCTCTCCACCCCATCTGATGACATTTTTCACATCCCCTACCCGCAGCCCAATGGGAGCACTCAAGGGGTAAGGCAGGTGGCTCACAGGTGGCAGAGCTGGAGGGGAGCTGAGTGCTCAGGCAACTCAGCTTCCCCTCTCTACCATTGCTTAGGACATTCCCCATTTCACCCAGCCTTCTGTCCAGCAGTCCAGTGGGTACACTTTCTCCCTTCCCTGTGTGTGTGGGAGGGAGGGTGGGGCTCACCCAGCATGTGGTGAGCAGAGGACCACAGCATGTAGTCTGGTCAAGGACAGGCACAGCACTTGGTCTGGGGCATGAGGTGCTTCTCCATCACTGCCCTAGACTTTTTCTCCCAGCATAGTTACTCTGCAGGAGAGCTCCTCTGCTTTCATTGATTTAGTTATTACTTCATGAAGATGATTTCCAAATCTATACTTCTAACTTTGGCAGGTCCCCCTCTCTCTTTTCTACTTATCTTTTATTTGTGTATTTTTCACTATCAATATATTCATATCCTCACAGTTGTATAATCTGAATGTTTTTGAATGGTCTTTTTACATTAGAATAATAATGTTAACTCCTGATTTAAATGTATATATATATATATATAGTACATCTTTTAATAATCAACAACTACATGAGAGAGGTAGCTACAGTACTGCTATCCTAATTTGCACATGAGAGGTTGTGACTGAGCCGGAAGAGCTAGGAAAGCAGATCACAGATTAAGAGACAGAAGGAATCTTAGAGCTCATCATCTAGTCCATTTGGTGTTCAACTTAAATAGAAAGGTAGCTTCTAATTAATAATGAGGATCTTTGCAGACTGTATATTGACAGATTTTAAAATGTAATGTTATCTATGTTCCATTTTTATTTGTTTCATTAAAATTTCCCCATTACATTTTAGTCGTTTTCCCAGAAGTAGGGAGTATATAAGTTTGGCTGTGTTTAATACCTTTGATCTAGTCCAGCTCCTCCATTTTATAAATTAAGAGTGTGAAGCCCAAGAAGCAAGTGATATATCCAAGGTCCCACAGAAAATAAATCAGAACCAGAATGCAATCCTAGGTTCTCTTATTCCAAAGGCAGTATTTTTCCTATTGCATCTTAATTCTTTTCTTGCTAACTTTTACTAAATGACTTCCTCCTTGAAGGGAGTCACTGAATCTTCTCCTTTCCCATAGCTCCCTACATCTTCTAGTATAATGTTTCTATCCAAAAGACACTCAGACATTATTGTGCTATGATTACTAAGTGATGACCATGTGAATTTCCCATCACTATTAGTTTTAAAAATATTAGTTCAGTCATTTTTCAGTCATGTCTGACACTTTGTGACCCCATTTGAGGTTTTCTTGGCAAAGATACTGGAGTGGTTGGCCATTTTCTTCTCCAGTTCATTTTAAAGATGAAGAAACAGAGGCAAATAGGGTTAAGTGATTTGCCAGATTCAAACAGTCAGTAAGTATCTGAAGCCAGATTTGAACTCAGGTGGATGAGTTTTCCTGACAATAGGAAGCTGTGACACTTAAACTACTGTGCAACTTAGCTGCCCCCTTTAAAAATGGAAATCTACTATAAATCACTTTGAGACTGGATGAAATTCACATTTCAGATTTAAGCTTAGTGATGATTCCATTATTAAAGTTTGCTTCTTTTTTCCACCTTATCACAATATTTTTATTATAATTGGTTATGCTCTAAATTAATGATCATTATTCACAAATAGGTATAAAAACAGACTTGATGGACTTATTAAAAATTGTCACTCTCAAGAAGTATTTCCTTCTCAAGGATTCTGCCCTTGTTTAAATCTGTGAAGTTTGCAATTTTGGTTTTTAAACTCTTTAGTTGTTTCTGACATATGGGAAGCTGAATTAAATTCATATGGTCTAAAATGCTAATTAATGTATATAAACATTATGCTATTATTTTATCCTGTTCCCATTGTTTTAAAAATCAATTGATATCAAACATAATTTCTCATAAATTAATTAGAACTTTATATTATAAAGTATTATTCTAAATTGTATATGATTCATATTGAAAAATAAAATCTTAGAACTGATTTTTCATATGACTAGTAATTAATTTTTCTTCAAAAAGATTCTATATAATTCCTTTCTATAAACATGTATACTGACAAGTTTCTTTTTAAACTTGCAGCAAATAGTGGAAGCAATAAATGCAGGGATTATACCTTTAGGAAACACCTCCAATCAAATCAGTCACTGGGACTTGGGAAGTTCCTTCTTCTTTGCTGGCACTGTTATTACGACCATAGGTAGGACATATCTTATGAATTTTTATTTTGGGAAAGTGGGGTAAGCTACAATGCATTTCTCTTTGAAAACTGTTTTTCCCCACAACTGTTGGTTTGGTTTGTTGGTCATGATGTTATTCTTTAGAAAGAAGAGTAGATTTCTGCAAATGATATGAAAATGAGCTTTGGTTTTAAAAGGGAAAGAGAGGGTTGCTTAAAATGAGGTAGACTGCCTCCCCCCAAAAATAAAATGACAAACAATATGAGAAGAGGAATAGAATCTTGAGAAATCTGGGCCTTATTCATTGTTTTTTCTTTAAATTCGGGAACATCGTTTAAATTTGGATCCTTGACTTGTTATTTTGATGCACAGGTATGGAACACATCATTTTGATTTTGTGCAATTTCATATTTATATTTTAACCATATGTTTTGTTTCAGCAGATATTGCCATCCATTGTGTTAATTATATATTTCTATATTGTTGAATGATTTTTTTATGGTTTAAGCAATGAATTCTTAGTCATAATAGCCCAGGCATTAAAAAATCATGTGTTTGAAGATAATAGAATATACTGAAAATTTATAATTTACTCTATCAGTATATTGCCCGCTATAATGCCAAAAATCCTACTAAAATTGCATCTATCTTATTTTGCATCTTTCCAGTGCATCTGTTTGGCCTTATCCCCAGTAATACTTCCTAAAGGGACTGTATTGCTTGGTAAATGTAGGAACTGGGTGGCTGTCCACAAAAAGCACTATGCGTTTATTAGTCAATCACAGTCCTATTAAATGAATGGCCAGGGGCCATAAGAGCAAAAGATGCCAGTGTCAGCAGGGTACATAACTGTGGTAAAGAAGTATTCAGATACTCATGACTGGAAAGGTTTTCCAAAAGAAGTGATTTTGAAGCAAGAGAAGCAAAATGTGGTTTGCTGAAGAAGATGAAAATATTTTGGAGAGGAGGAATGACGCATACAAATGCAAGGGGCTAAAAGTGAGCTGCTTTTGACAAGCTGAGGAGATATTTCCCCCTCCATATAACCTGTAAATGACTTTCGTCTATAGGTTTAAAGAGACCAGATTTCAGATTAGAGAATCTTAGGATAACATTTAGAATTCTTATTTGACTACCTGAGGAATAGTTGTATGATATGGCGAAAGCCACAGTTCCACATTAATATTTTAAATTAAAACTCTAAATTCCACAAGAAAATATGAAAAATTCATTAAGTGTCTGCTATATTCTAGGTTCTGAACTAGGTATAAGGGATGTTATTCAAAAATCAAATAGTTTTTGCTCTCAAGGAGATTTTTTCTACTGGATTGCTCAAAACAACCTATTTTCCATCCCCCCCTTTTCTTAATTTCTGTGACTCACTTCACAATTAAGGTGCTAAAGATATGTGAATTTCTGTTTGTGAAAGGGAGGCTAAATGGTGGATTAAGCTATCTTTGTTATCATTACTATTCTCATTGCTTATAATTTACTGATACAATCATGCAACAGCCATTTTGCATCCCTCCCTTCCAAAGTATTGTGTGGTTAATTATAATCCTCTTTTACTTGAATGTTAGTAGTTATTAACTTTCTTTGAAGCCTATCACTCTAGCCTCATGCATTTATATGCCAAAAGTTCAGTAAGATGTGATTTTTCTTTTATAATCTTTGTAAATTTCCTACCCCCATTCTGAGATAATAGTAATTTCTCTTAAGATCATTTAAAAATGATGATTCTGAAGTCTATCAGAGTGTATGTTCTGAGATACCCTTATGTCACTATCATTCTAGAGTTACTTACACTAACAGCTAGGTGATCGGACTGCTAAGCCTGGAGTCAGGAAAGCTTTAGTTCCAATCCAATCTCAGATACTGATTATGTGACCCTATCATTTCATTTTTATGTGCATCTGTTTCCTTATCTCTAAAAATAAGGATCATACTAATCATAGTACCTCTCATCCAGGATTATTATGAGCATCAACTGAAATAATTGTAAAGCACTTAGCACATTACCTGGCACATAGTTTTGTTATTATTGTTGTTGTTATTGGGATAAAATGCACTACTATTCATAAAGTTTTTTGCAAACCTTAGAGCACTAGATAAATACTAGTTTATCATCATCATCATTATTATAATAATAATTATTTTATTCATTAACCAGTCTATCATAGATATCTCCTTGAGGAAAAGTGGCTTAGTGGAAAGGGCACTAGGTTTTTGAGTCAGAAGATCTGGCTTCAAATCTTGCCTCTGTCACTTATTACCTGTGTGATTTTGGGTAAATCACTTAAACTTTCTGGCCCTTAGTTTCCTCATCTTTAAAATGAGCAGGTATGCTTCTAAGAACCATTCTTGGTACATGAGCCTAGGAATAAGTATCTACCTCTGAGCCTATTGAGGATCTTGACTGTGTGTCAAGAAAATCTGTTCCAAAGACAAAATTCTCATTTATAAATGACATATATAAAAGTCTGACAGGTTAGATATGTGGACCTTTGTCAATTACCCCTCAGAAAAGATCTTTGGGTATCCTGGCCAAGTAATACTCAAATCTTTAAGAACATTTGAAAGGCAGGACTTTAAGGACTAGTATCAGTCTGCTGTAAAGCTTATATAGAGCCCCAAATCCCATGTCAAAGACTTCTACTGAGACCTTCACGTGATAAAGCTATTTGTATCAACATGAAGAAGGCAGGCACTCTATAGACTAAAGGAATGTGCCTCTCATCTGGAAATGCCTAAGGGGCCCTTAATAGCTCTCACACTCCCTGCACTCACTCCATCCTAAATCTGGGAAATCAACACTCAAATCCTTCAGTACACCACAATGGAACACACATGAATTGTCTGTTGGATTTTGCTTTAAACTTGTAATGATGTGGCAGTGATGTTTGCCATCTAGCTACTCTTTTAAAGAACATTTGCTGCTTAATTTGGGGGAATAGGTAGGAGAGCCTGACATCTTATTCAACCATTGAAATTAGCCTCATGAATCTAAGATATGAGTGTGTGTGTGTGTTTGTGTATGTGGTGTTAAAACATGTACCCAGAGAAGTTAAAGTCATCATTTAAAGACAAAGAGATTATTAATAATTGTAGGGATTAGAAATGGTTTCATTTAGGTACTAGGCTGTGGCTTGAAGGAGCATAGGAGTTACATGAGATGGAGATGAGGAAGAATGCAAAGGTGCTGAGTCAAGAGATAAAATGGCATGTATAGAAAACAGTTAGCAAGGCAACTTACCTGGAACAGACAATATGAAAAATGATCTTATGAAATAAGAATGGAAAATGAAGTGGGAGCCAGATGGTGCAGGACTTTCAATACCAGTTTAAAGATTTTGTTCTTGATTCTAAGAGTAATTGGAAAAAATGTAGAATAAAACTAAAGGAAATACTACTTAGATTTTCTTCTTTGGAACAGTTTGTTCTCACTTTTCATTTTGAGTTTCTGCCTCGAGGTCATGCTAGATGGAAATGGTTCAGCTTACCTTACCCCAGAGCCAGGTCATAGCCATGGGTGACTGTGAAAATCTGGGAGAAGGGATCCTTAATTTTCAACCATAATTATAGGTTAAATTTGGGGCTTAGACATTTTAGCCATTTCCACTCAGAAAATAACAATTTATTGTTTGAATTACTTTAAATAAGAAGAGAAAAATAATCAGAAGAGTGTGTGAGGATGGTTATTTTCTGCACAATGAAAATTCAAATGGCCAAGTTATACTCCTTATGACTACCACCAAGTTGTTTTGAGAGAAACTCAGACTGTCACTACACAGCCTTAAGGCTGAAGTTCAACAGTATGTTTATAAACAGTCTCATTTCAAGAATCCCCAAACCTAGCAAGTTTTTCAGACATATACTTCAATACATAAAAATTACACTATTATTATGATCCTTTCCTCCAAATTATAGCCATTCAGTACAGTAGCTGATAATTTCCATTGCCCCTTGTAGTCTCCCAGGCAGCCAAGCTTTCTCACTGCTGGAGATCACTCTCTAGAGTTTAACTGAATTAGTTCATTTTGGGGTCAGAACACAATAATACCTTTCCTAATAAGTTAATATCTTTCAAAATAGAGAGCCCTAAAGCATCCCACTGCTTTCTTAGAATTTTAATCACAAAATGAAAGAAATTTTCACATTGTGAAGATCCTAATTTTCCAAACGCCCAAATTTTACCTGAAAAAATTATTTCTATAATATACACCACAAGTATCCGTCCAACATTTTCTTGAAATTCTCCAATGAGACTAGAAATCTACTTGAGGCAACCCATTCGTAATTGTCAGGAAGTTTTTTTCTCCCCACTAAAACAAGCTTAAATTTACTCCATTAAAATATTCCACCCAACTTTAGACACAAATGCAAAAAATTATAACTGAAGATGCATTCTTATTTCTATTGGAATATACACATACATAGGATTCATATCCATCATAGATAGAAGAGACACAAGAGTTTATCTAGTTTATGCCTTTTATTTTATAGATGAAGAAACCAAGGTCCACTAAGACTAAAGGGTTTGCCATTCGTTGCACAATTAGGAAGTGAGTTTTGAACACTAGTCATCTAACCCCAAATCCAATGCACTTTTTCTTGTACTAGTTGTTTACTTAAGTCTCAGCTATACTGATTATCTTTGCTTTTTGTCAATTATGTTGTAGGGAAAAAAACTTTAATTTATAATCAAAGGGGGAAAAGTATTTAGGATTTAGTTATAGTTTAGGGCAATGAATATAAAAGCATTTGGGGTTTATTGGATGCTAGAAAGATGCTACATAAATACAAGATATCATTATTAATTCTGTTAGGAGGTAATAGTAGCCTGAGAAATATGGGGCCTCCTGCACTATCTGCACTTCATTAGTTCTTTAAAAGTACAACTTTAGAGAGTTTTGGAAAATAAGTTACAATGGTTTTTTATAGAGTGACTGGTACAGACAGTGCCTCATGGGGACATGCTAGACATGTAGTTACCCAAGGTTTTTTAGTCAGGTTATAGATATTGGTCTCAGAAGAGTAAGAAAACTTTCCTATTAGGGAAAATGCCTAATGGGAATTTTGCTCAAAAAGAAAAGACCATCTTAAAATTTAAGGACTCATTTTAGAGAAGCTCTTACCAAACACATCTGTGCACACATGTTGTGTTTTATGACACACAATTAACAGTACTATACCAGCACCAGGTGTTGTTTTTTTTTTCTTTCTGATTATTTGAATTGTTTTTTGAGGAAGTCACAGAGTCCCAGAATTCAGAGAGAACTCAGAAGTCATCTATGGTAGTTCAATACATACTTGAACACAAATTCACATTATATTTATTGCACTTCTTAATCACTTTTTTTGGAATCATGGGCCCCTTTGGTCATCTGGTGAAGCCAGTGGAATCCATCTTAGAAGAATGTTTTTAAATACATAAAATAAAATGCTTAAATTTCAAAGGAAACCAATATTATTAAAATTTAAACAAAATATTTTTAAGAAAATGTTCATAAACCTAAGTAACAATAAACTATTCAAGTAATCACTTAATCATTGCTTGAAGACCTCCAGTAAGGGGAAGCCAACAACTCTCAAGAGAGTTCATACTTTTTGATAACTCTAATTGTTAGGAAGGTGTTTTTTTCTTAATTCTAGGTAAATTTTTTCTTTTTGAAGTATTGGTTTAGCTTAAATCTGTCCTCACTATGGCAGCTCTTCATATATTTGAATGGTTCTCTGATGTTTTCCTAAGATTTTCTCCTCTCCAGACAGAATATCACCAATTTGTTCAAAAAATCCTGAGAAGGCATGAATATGAAGGCTTTCACTATGTTGGTGCTTGTCTTCTAGATGCTCTCTAGCTTACCAATCACCTCCCACAATGTGATTCTTAGAATTGAACATAATATTTAAGGTGTCATCTAATAATCAGGTAGTGTCCAGCATTATTACCTCCCTCATCCTGGATACTCTACCTCTTTTAATATAGTTTAAGATTTCATTAGCTTCTTTGGTTTCCAAATTGTCTTGGACTAAGCTATGAAACTCCTAAGTTTGCAGAGTGCTTTACATACATTATCTCATTTGGGCCTCAGAGAGACCTCTTAGGTTAATTCAACAGGTTCAATTGTCTCCAATTTGAAGATAAAGTAATTGTAGGACTAAAAATTTGAGTTTCTTACCCATGATCATAGAGCTAATGTTTCACATGTAGAAGATACAGGGTTTTTTTTTTCTTTTTCTTTTTTCTTTTTTTTTTACTCTAAGCCCATCCATGTACTATGGCATGATACCTTATAATACAGTGGGTTTATATTGTTTGCAGGCCAACCTGAGATTTTTTTTTTTAGTCAATGAAGAGATCTAAGTGTACTTCTCCCATCATGTAGTTGCATAATTGATTGTTTTAACTCAAATGAGACTTTCTATTTATCTCTGCTAAATTTCATCTTATTCCATTTGATCTGATATTCTCTTGACAAACTCTTTTGCAATCCTGATTCTGTGAGCCAGTGCAGCTCTCAGTCATATCACTGTATCATTTACAAACCTGATTACCATGCCATATATGCTTTTGCTCAAGTTATTGATAAAAAGGCTAATGTGTATGTTCAAGCACAGATTTCTAAAGCATTCTTCTGAAGACCTTTTTTCAAGTTGACATTGAATCATTAGTACCTCCTTTTGAGACTTATAATTTAACCAGTTCTGAATAGCCCTACCTCGATTATTATCTAGCCTCTGTTAACACCAAATACATATCACTGAGGTATCCTTTAGAAATCTCTTAGTTAAGTTGACATTTAAGCATTAATGACTAATTTTTGGGTCCAGATTTTCAAATGGATATGCAAAACTACTTAATACATTAAAAAGTTCTTTGCAAACTGTAAGGCACTATATAAATTTAAATTGTTCTTTTTACATTAGCTTTTCATGAGAAAGAATTAATTTTTACTGAGGATAATATGTCAAAAGTCTCTTACAGGGGACAGCTGGGTAGCTCAGTGGATCGAGATCCAGGCCTAGAGATGAGAGGTTCTAGGTTCAAATCTCACCTCAGACACTTCCTAGCTATGTGACCCTGGGCAAGTCACCTGACCCCCATCGCCTACCCTTACCATTCTTCTGCCTTGGAGCCAATACACAGTATTGACTCCAAGAAGGAAGGTTAGGGCTTAAAAAAAAGTCTCTTACAATGGGTACTATGGTGGATTAACATGAGTTTGAGCACTAATGAGCTCAGTAGTTCACTGTTTCTATTCCTAGGGAATTTGGAAACTGGACAACATGGAAGAATAGCAATTAGACTTTCTGTCTATGTTAGTTAGGCTATTTTAAATTTCAGGTATTTAACATTTTTAACTTAGGATCCATGAAACAGTCAAGCAGTTGACTAAACTGAGTGAACATACTTTATTACTTTAAGAATCAAGGAAAGTTAAGAGATTCTTTCAGGAAGAGGCTGGACCAAATAATTTATCATCCAAATTCAGTGAGTACATTGCTTCAATGCAATTTTTTTAAATTGATGATCCCATAACTTATCATTGATGTAGAAATATAAATTTTTAAAACTATTGAACAGCTGGATAGAACAGTGGATCTGGAGTCAAGAAGGCCTGAGTTTAAATCTGGCCTCAGACACTTACTACCTTTGTGTGTTGGGCAAGTCACTTAAACTCTGTTTCCCTCAACTTGAGAAAGAAATGGCAAACTACTCCAGTATCTTTGCCAAGAAAACTCCATACACAGTATGGTCCATGTGGTCATGAAGAGTTGGAGATGATTAAATAACAATGGAAAGTAAAATATTTGTATACATAGTTTAAAAGGAATTTATTCAGTCATTTATTTGTTCAACAAAAGGTGAGTACCCATTCCCTTTGCAAAGTAGGCAAATTAATAGGCTACTTCTATTACTTGTACTTGAATATACTTTAAAACAACTTTTTTTTTAAAACCTGGGTCAATGAGCTTGGTGCGTGTGTATGTATATAAGTTTATTGATAGAGTTATGTATAAATATATACAAATACTTGTGAATATATGTACACATGATACATATATATATATATATATATGACATATTTGGCTGCCTTTGTAATCCTATGTATTTCATTATACTACCAAAGGGATCGATGACACAATAGAGGTTGGAAACTCCTGACTTAAAAGATTTATGATTCCTTTGGTTTGGTGCTATATCTACTAATACAGATTTCAATCACTCTGCAACCTTGGTATTGAGAATTGATATGGCTGAAGAATTCATCACTCTATAGCCAGTCTAATAATAAATTTCTCTGAACCTAGTCAGGCACACTAATCTGTGGATGAATGGTCTGTTTTTGAGGCTTTTCCAGCTCCGCTAATATAGCCTTAGAGAACTCAGGGCCACATCCATGTCACATTGAAACACCAAAGTTTTCAGTTGCTGCCCTGAAACCTTAATACGTTTAGTAATTCCAGTAGATAATTCTTGTTATCATGAACTCTCCCAATATTATCTCAGAAGTCAAGCAAGTGCAGACATTTTTAGTATTTAGATGAAAGGACATGTGGCAAGGTTGGGTACTATGGTTTTTTTTTAATAATCTATAAATGTCATGAAGCAAAAGAAGCACTGGATTTGGAGTCAGGTGTGTCAATATTCAAATACCACTTCTGCTGCCATTTATGTGATTTTGAACATATTTTTTCTCTATAATTCTGGATCTTACTTTCCCTATCTATAACGTGAAGAAGTTAAAGGAGAGGTCTTCTGAGTACCCTTGCAACTCTCAATTTATGGTCCTATTTCCCCATATGCTAACCTATATAGAATAAAATTAAATTATAATATTTTGTGGCTTCAGAAGTTAATTAACTGATTTGATTTATTGATTTCCCACTTTGAAATTGGGAATTTAAGCTTACTTCAATGTACTGCTAGTTAGAGCTACCAATTAAAAATCTTGATGTAGCTTTTAAATGACTGCTTCTGCTCATAAAGTGAAATTACTTCCTCCCTGATATTTCCTATTCTTGTTTCAGTATGATTGAAGGGGTTCTTGCTTCAACCTTCTGCTTTAGGCTGGAGGACTCAGCTGAGGTACAACATTTTCCCCATAAATAGAAGGACAAACTGTAATATCTCTCTTTTTAAGCATATAACTAAGAAGTTTTAATACTTTGGCCATATAATGAGAAGATAGGACTTATTGAAAAATGATCCTGATGTTGGACAAGATTAAAGTTAAAAGGAGAAGTGGACAGCAGAGGATGAGATCAATAGAGTGTCATGGAAACAATAAACTTGGACAGACTGTGAAAGATAGTGGAGAATACCAAGGCCTGATGTGCTATGGTCCATGGGATCATGGAGAGTCAGATAATGATTTAAAGACTGAACAGCAAAAAGAAATTTCAGTTTTACTTCTTTGAGGGGGTAGGTTCATTTTACATGCAAAATCAGTTGAATAAGAAGATGCTTTCCTCCTCTCTGTTAGGAGAGAAATCCATCAATTCTAAGAGTTAGCACTCAGGTGCTTTTCCTCTCCAGAAAAAATCTTTGCCTTCAGGGATCAATAATTTTTGGTACATAGAACAACCAGAAAGCTTAGAAGAATCCATAGTATTGAAACTGATATTTTACTTTTAATCTTCTTATCTAGAACTTATTTACATTCTCTTTCTGAGATAATACTCTGATAAGATTATTAAATCTTTGCAACTTTCTTCAAATTCTGATGGCCAGTGATTACCCCCTTTAAAAATAATTTTTAGTTTAATAATTGTCCTTTCAAAAATTGCCATGCATTATCTTGGTTTCAGACTCCAGACTTCCTCATCCCGTCCCTTAAAAGATCTCCTAGTTTCCAGTGCAAATGAAAAAGGATCAAAAAGTGAAAACCAAATAGCAGGTAGAAGCATCATTCTCCCCAAAATTTCTTCCAATGCATTGTTTTGACTACACATATAGCTAGTAACAAGCCTCCCAGGTTTTGATCTAACATACAGAAGTAATATTCTAATTTTAGATATCTTGGTTATTTGATAGAACTCTATTTAATTAATAATTTATTGAAGATAATATCAGAATGTTAAATTCACTAGAAGTTCTGATATATGACTAGAATAATCTTATATGTAAATTTTTATGCAGATATAAAGATAGGAGAAGGGAAAATATCACCTATACTGTAGTATTGTAGTACATATACTATCAGTTCAGTGGCAACTAGGTGGTATAGTAGATAGAATGTGGGACCTAGAGTCAAGAAGACAAGAGTTCAGACCCCACCTTCGACATTTTAGCTGTGTGACCTTGACAAGTAATTTAACCTCTGCTTTCTTCTTTTTCTTCAACTATAAAAATGGAGATAATAAGAAAACCTCCAGGATTGTTATAAAAATCAAGTAAAATACTATTTCCAAAGCACTTAACACAGTGCTTGGAATACAGTAGACATTAAACAAACTTTAGGTATTATTAGTAGTTTTATTGGTATTTTATTGTAATTGTGTTAAAGGCTTTAAGGGTACCAACTTCCAAGGGAATTCTAGCAACCAGGGAGCAAGGTGAATCTGGCAAGAATGTGGAAATAGAGCTTTAGCTTATCAAGTAGGCAGGATTGTGAGGTTTGGGAGGTATGGCAGTGGGAAAGGTACTTGATAGAAGGGGATAGGACTGGAAAGACCATTTGTGTACATGACACATTAGTAAGTCAGGAGTTTCTAAATTGGGGATAATATACACTTTGGAATAAGACCCATGTGTAAAATTTTCTTAGTAGCATCTTTATAATCTTCAGTGGATGTCAAATGTCATGACCTTCCATTTGCTTAAAATCTGGCAACAACAGGTTGACTTGAAGGTCATGAATTGAATAAAAAGAGAAGAGCTAGTTCTGTTGGTTTTTTTTAAACAGGCAACTATATCCACATTTGTTTGCACAGTTAATAGATTTTAATAGAATAGGATCTAACCATCAGACTGCCAACCAGAAATGCAAGTAAGCCTTTGGGTATGATTATAACTAGATGAGATGGTTATCAGAACACTTTTTAAAAGTGTCTTAAGTATTTCACTCGATAAGGAAAGAACATGGGTTGAGTTTTGCCCAGGCCTGTCTACTTTCAGTTAGTAATTATGCCACATATTTGTTTCCCTCCCAATTCTTTTTTTTTCAGACTTGTGCAATCTTCCTGTTGGAAAATTGGCATTGTTATTTATGTGGTACTGTAAATATAGCATGATGTTTACAGAAGATGTACTCATGCCATATGAGGTTCGTGTTTAAGTACTGTGGTTTATATGCACGTAAAGTACGATGCAGATATGACTTATTCCAAATGGGAAAGGATTGTTGTGTGTCCAACTCTTAGTTATGCATGGTAGTGGGGGTAGTGGTGATAACATGGATAATTGAGTGACAGGTCATTAAAAAGCCCTCTTATTTTAGCCATTCGTTTCATCCTTCTCTTCCAATAAAGTCTTTTGTTGTTTTACCAGAACTGCTAACAAGAGACCTAGTTGACTTCCTTCTGAACCTATTTGCTCCTCTCCACTTCCAATTGAAAATGATAAAAAGAATGAATATTCCAAAGACAAGAAACTTAGGGAAGACAGAAATGAGGGCCCTGAATAATTCACAAATTGGATAAAAAATAGCCTCTCGACAGAGAATGCTTATTTTGATGGATAAGTTTAGTAGGACATATGGACTTTCTGATGGGAAGTCTGAATGCAGTATCTAAACTTTGTGGGAACAAGTAAAGGAAAAAAAAAGAACTTGGCTTCCAGATAACTCTGTATCCCTGACTATGATAACGCTGGTACTTGCTGCATATTTTCTCCTCATTCCTTGAAACAGTGGGCCTGGAAGGAGAGTAAGAATATTTTTTGCTCCCTATTGCTACTTTCTGACCCTCTTTTTCCTGCCATCAGCAACCTTCTTTTCTCAGAATTGGTTCACTCTATCTAAATTCATCATTTAATTCAGATCCTAGTAGCATTTATTATTTATTTCCCTCCTGTTGAATTCTCTTTCCTTTCTCAGGGAATTGAATCCTTGACTTGCAATTTTCAGTTCTATCCAAATTCCTTCCTTTTTATTTCATGTTAATGTCTTCTCAAACACACTAACTTCTCTATAGATGAATCCTCTCAGCTCTCATGACCCTCTCTTCTATTCTGTTTCAGTTACACATGGAAATGTGTACACTCATGATCTTGTCACCCAAATATATTGCACTAAGACCAAAACCCCCAGAATTCTTTTGTCAGATCATAAATTAATATCATACTAGCTCTTCCTTCTTTTTTTATTTTCTAAATCCTTAACTTCTGTGTATTGGCTCCTTGTTGGAAGAGTGGTAAGGGTGGGCAATGGGGGTCAAGTGACATGCCCAGGGTCACACAGCTGGGAAGTGTCTGAGACTGGATTTGAACCTAGCATCTCCTATCTCTAGGCCTGACTCTCAATCCACTGAGCTGCCCAGCTGCCCCCTAGCTCTTGCTTTTCTGTATTCCTGATGAAACTTTTCTTCATCTACACTGGGATAACCATCTGTTAAGTACTTTCCCAGGCATTTTACTCTGGATTTAACATCTATTTCCTCCTGTCAGAAAAATAGGTATTATAATCCATCGGTTCTACTTTATTTACATTGTTTTCTATTCTCATGTCACTTGCTCCTGGTCCTGTTAATTCTTTTACCTTGAAAATGCAACCCTAGATCATTCCCACAAATTGTTCCTTTTACTCATGTATTGATGATAAAAAGCTTTAGGGACATCCCACAAACCAGCTGACTGGACTGGCTCCAAATTAATGCCTTCTAATTTCAATCAAGCCCTTACTACAGCAAGGCAAACCTCTGACCCTTCTCTAATTTATTCCCTTTTTCACTCTCCACAAAAATTGTTTCAAACTTTTTCTCTCTTCAAGACTTCTTTGCAATCTATCCCCTCTTCTTTTAACTGGCCTCATGTTTTACTAAAAATATGTTATCCACCAGTATCCAATTTCTTTTGCTACTTATCTACATCACAAACTCCTTGATAGCCTCCCCAATTTTCTATTTCTTTATTTTAATCTTTGATAAAGAGTTGAACTTTTTCTCCAAGGCTAACTCCTCAACATTGTCTCTTCTCATCTTTAGAAGAAAGATCCCACAATTAGATTCTTTTTTCTCTAATCTTCAATTTTTTCTATCTACTGATACCTTCCTTTGTGCTGAGAAACACACCAAAGTCTTTCCAACATCAAAAGGCCCATCATCCATCATTCTATATCTCTCTTCCCTTCCTCAGCCAAATTTTGAGAGAGAAAAACTATCAATGCTCTTTGCTTAAATTTCCTCTTTTATTCTCTTACTCCTCAACTCTCTATAATCCAGCTTCCATTTCCTCACTCAATTCCCTTTGGAGTTACCAGTGATCTGGTTGTCAAATGCAATGATCTTTCTTTAATTCTCATCCTTCTCAATCTCTGTGAATTTATTTCACATTGTTAACTACCCCTTCCTCCTGAATATGCTGTACTTATCTGGATTTTCATGACAGTGCTCTCTTCCTATGTGTCTGACTGCTTCTCAAGGTCCTTTGTTTATGCATCATCATTGTCATTATTCTCATCAGCATCTTCAGCATTTATATAATGGTTTAAGAATAGAAAGTCACTTTACTCATCCTGTCTAATTTTATCCTCACAAAAAATGCTGATAACATCACCTCCATTTTGTAGATGAGGAAACTAAGGCAGATACAGGTTAAATGAACTGCACAGAATCAAATAGCTAATAAGTGTCTGAATCTCATTTTAAGTCCATCTTTCTAATTTCACACTAGTTCTCTATCATTTACATACACCATTTAGCTAACTGGATGTCCCTTAGATATCTGTTCTGGACACTCTTCTCTTTGTGATATCACTTATTGAGTTCATCAGTTCTCATGGGATGAATTATTTAAGAGAGTTGCCACCTCACTCTGCCATCTTGGCACAAGAAGTCCATCAGGGTGAAGTAAGTCCATTGGGATGAATTATTTATTGTGGGATATGCAGATACTCCAAGATTGATATATCCAGCCTTAATATCTTTCCTGAAATTCAGTCATGCATTTCCAAAGCTTATTAGACATCCCAAACTTGATGTTGCAATCTCAATTTCAACAAGCCAGACCATGTTATATTCTTCTCTAAAACTCACTCTGTTTCTACCATGGCCCAGAAAATTCTTCATGCTAATAACTTGACCCTTGAAATTCATACATTAGAAGTAACTTCACCTTTCAAGGTGTCCCTCTGTTTGGTTGATTTCTTCTAGAACCTTCATTCAAAGAGGGCACCCGGGCATCATTCTTCTTGAGGGAGCACTGGGAATTTACTCTTCCATGCCCATAGATGGGTACCTCAACTGTTATTCTTTTTCTCCTTTTGCTCTCCTCTTTTAGTTCCCTTTTTTTTGGTCTTCCTGTATTAACATGTAAGCCTTCTGAAGGCAGAGGCTGCCTTCAATTCTGCTTCTATTTGTATCCTCATTACACATGTTGTGTGCAGATGCAAAACACAGTGAGTGGCACATAATAAGCGTCTATTAACAGTTCATAGATTGACTAAATCCTTTACAACTTGGCTACTACCCCCTTTTTAAATCTTAGTAAACTGTGTAATACAGCCAGGTAAACTATCTTACATATAACTCTTAATTTCATCTCTTTTTCTATGTCTTTGTGGACTGTCTGCTATACTTGGAATATTCTCTTTTATCACCTCTACCCCCTAACATGTCTAGTTTCTACAAAACTCAACTCAAATGTTACCTTTTAAATGAAATAGTTCCTGATCCCCTTTAGCTGCTAATGTTGTTGTTCAATTATTTCATTTGTGTCTGAACATGTTTTCATTAATAAAATGTAATTTCCTTAAGGAAAGTGACTATCTTTGTTTCCCTAGCACATTCCGTAGCATTTAATTGGTACTTACATGCTTCCTGACTTTAATCTATTGCCCCAACTAACTGCATTGCTGACTTATCCAAAATACTTCATGAAAGTACCATACGATATAGGCCAGTTGGGTGGTACAGTGGAGAGAGTGCTGGACCTGGACTTAGGAAGACTCCAATTCCTGAGTTCAAATCCAGCTTCAGACACTTATTAGTTTTATGACCCTGAGCAAGTCACTTAATCCTGTTTGCCTCAGTTTCCTCATCTTTAAAATGTCCTGGAGAAGAAAATGACAATTTCAGCAACTTTGCAAAGAAAACAGTAAGTAGGGTAAGGAAGAGTAAGGATATAGTTGAACAACAACTACAATAAGAAGTATATTTCTGGAGACCTAAATCATTAGACCACCTCCTTCATTATATGTGTCTTAGTCGAGATCACAAAGCTAATTAATGGTGGAGCTGGGATACAAAACCTATCAAATGTTCTACTCACTACATTATGCTGCCCCTTCATTTTTTGGCATAAAGGTTTGTGATGATTTGTATGATTTATCTACTAAACATTTATGGTGTGATAACTAAGATCTTATAACAAAGGCAGTTTTGTTAATAAATTCAACCCATATTGGGATAAAGTTAGGTTCTGACATAGTGCATCCAAAGAGTGTGACAGTAATCAAGATGACTTGAGTTCAATTAGCCCCAGACTCTTACCAATTTTGTGACTGGGCAAGTCACAATTTCTCTCTCTCTTAATTTCCTCATCTATAAAGTGGAAGCAATAACAATATCTATCTCCCAGGATTATTGTGAGTATCAAAAGAGATAATAGTTGTAAAGTGCTTAGTCAACCTTAAAGTAATATTTAAATATTTCTATCATTTCTTATAATTAGAATTTGATGTATCATAACCAATGTCCTGAAATTTTGAAACAATTTTAGATCAATGCCTTTAGAATGCCTTAGAGAATTTTCATGTAATATTTTTCTTTGTTCTAAAATTTATCTTGTGTTGCACTTCAAAAACTGGGAGAGTAGAGCAAAGTAATATAGCACATATGGAGAATATTATACCCTAAACAGTAGTGAGTGTGGCAAAATCTGTTGATCTCATGTAGGCAGTAGAAAACTAAGACATGACTTAATTTGTTGTGTATAGTGCCTAGGAGATTATCATAAGCACATATGTATTTAATAATAAATGAAATTTGAGAATCATGCTAGTGATTTTTTAAAAAATAGCCCTAAAAGTCTAATATCATACTTTATTTTAAACCCTAATGTAGCTATGTTTTTTGGGGAAAATTTTCTTCTCTTACCATCTTACAGATCATTAAAAAATGCTATACCTTGTTTCCAAGAGCATGATGGGAAATGACATCTTGCGAACTCTAGAGTGCTACCAATGTAATGAAATTTAATCCTGAATAAAAAAAAAAACTACCAAGCTTTAAAAAATCCTTTTAAAAACCTCTTCTGTAAAAGGTTTGGAGAAACATGAAATTTAAGACCCAGGCAAAGTAACTGAAAGGGGTAACAGATTTCTGAAAGAAATTCATCAGGAAGTGGAAATACTGGGTATATTATAGTCAACACAAAGGAGACAGTTTCAAAGAGAGTTATAATGTGGAGAATTACCGAATGGAAAGGAAAAATCTCTAACAAGGAAAGGATTGTGAATGAAATTTCATGAACTATGTATGTTTTGGGTTTAGACAGTTTTTTTTTTTCCTAGATCCTCCAGACCAGGGGTCTCCATACTTATTTTGACTTTGTAACTATGAATTTAAAAAGTGTTTTAAGCATGATCCCCTATATATATATATATATATGACCTGTTATACTAGTATATTATATGCATTATAAAATATATATGATAAAAATTAGAATTAAAATATTCTGTAAATGTAAAATAAACAGTATTTAAAAATATGTGCATAATATATATGCAAATATGTGATTGTATATATATGTGTGTGTGTGTGTTTATGTTTGTTGCTGAGTCCTGATCTTTAGAAATTAATGGAAATTGTTATAGACTCAAAGTACCATGATTTTTTTTTCAGTAAAAAAGAGGAGGAAATTCTTGAGAAAGACCACTGTTGGTATAAATATACTCCTATGGGTAGAGGGCCCTTGTTCTGGTTTGAATTTATTAATAAAATGATTTGCTAGAGAATTTGGAGTAAAGAGAGAAAGGATGAAAGGATAGATATTTGTGTAGCCAATAGATATAAATTTATTGAGTTGGTTAGTTGGTTGTTTTCATTTGTACTTGAAGAGGACCAAAGTGACATAATTGCTGTCTTTTGACTTGAGCATAAATTGGATTTAAGTGGGGCTGAGTTGTGTAAAGTCATGGACATCTCTCTTTCAGAGTTATCAAAGTCCAGAGGCAAGACAAATGGTATGACTCAGGATGCAGTGGATGACCTTGGCCTCTTCAATACCTAATCAAACTCTGTGATCTCCACAGTGCCTGTTTTCATGTTTTCATGGCTTTTTGAACAAATTTTTCTCATCCTCCCAGTCCTCATAGGGAAAGTCTTTACATGTTAGTGGTGGGTTTGAGGACTTTTAGATACCCTTAACCTGATTTAACCCACTTGCTAAGATGGTTTACTAAGGTGTGGCTACTACACATGCTATATAGTTTCTTGAAGACACAGGTGAGAGCAGGTATAGTAGATATAGCACCAAAAGCAAGATGATCCTTATTGGCTCATTATTGTTGACTAGAAGGTATAGGGCTCATAGGATATATCATATCCAGAAGAATTTCAGAGATCTGCTTGCTCATCATGACATAAAGGTTACCTTGGGTTATGAAAACCTTTCCAGAATGATAGGAACCCCCCCCCCCCAAATAATGCCCATCTGATCTTTTCTTTCTTCTATGTGGCTCAGTGCAAGGTCTACAGCCAGGAAGTCATGAATGCTAACTATGTGACTCTGGGGGAGTCACTTAACCTAGTTGTCTCAGTTTTATCAATTGGAAAATGGGGATAAATATAGCATTTACCTTTAAGGTTTTTGTGAAGCTCAAATGAGATCATTTCATGAAGCTTTTAGTTGTTTAATTAATGCTTATTCTCTGCTAACAACAATGATGGATCTTTACATTCATTGCTGCATGATATTCATTTTTAATTCTTCAGATTTTTGGATTCCATGTGTCACTAATAGAGTAAAACTGGTAGAATACTATTATGGAATATATAGTTTGCTTTCATGGAAAGCGTGTTTTTATGCATGTGATTTTAGAGTCCAAATGCGGTGATTCTACTTTCTTTGATGGTGAAAAGATTTAAACTTACAAATATTTTCTATTTTTTTGACTATTGTTTATCTGTCCTTATCAGGTCATAAATATATAATCTAAGGATGACTTTCTCCATTCTAATCTTCCTTTAAATTTATTTTTCCTGCTACTCCTTTTTTATAAGGTAATATTCTTGTAACTCATGACTTTCCTCCATCTTTTCCCCAAAGTAATTATAAATGTATTTATGTTCTAAAGTGGCATCACCCTTGGTTGTCATATCTCGCTACTTGACAAGAAGATCAAGTGTTCACTGACAGAGGAGGTTTCTGCACTCTACTAATTTCTATTTTGTAGGCACTGATTTCCATCAGTTAAATGATTGTTAGAAATAGTTGTAATCTGTGTCAGTGTCCATTCCATTTAACATAATTTATAGCTTCTTGGATAGGTTAGGTTGAAAATGTTTTATTGTACCCCATTTATTTCTCTATTTTTTCTTTTTCTAATTTTTATAACTATAGACTTTGTGTAACTTCTTTATTTATTACATAAACAACTGATTTGAGTATGGCACATATTGGTAATATATTGGTAACAAAATTATTTTTAATTAAACTATTATCAAGTTAATTTGGGGGGATGTAATTTAGTATTTGCCATATTTAATAACTCCTCATTCTTTTCTCTAAGAAAGTATTCCTAATGAGATGATGTGACTTCTTTTCAGTGTTTAATATTCTCTGAGTTTTAATATTCTCTTAATTTTTATTCCTGAACAATATGGCTCAACTTATTTTTCACCATCCTTCACTATATCTCTCTTTGCACTCAAGTAATGAGCATAAAAATATATGTTGCTGTAATTTGATCTTATTTATAAACTTTTTCTACCTTACCATTTGCAATTACTTTTCTCATTTCTTTTTTCTTTTTCTTTTATTGTTCTTTTACAAATTCTTAACATGAGCACTGCAATACAAGATGACAAAAATCTTGGTTTCTTTAGATACATGCTAAAACACACTTTGTTTACTCCTTTATGTAATATTTTATAGAGAGAGAACATATGACCTACTTAAATAAATTGGTTTAAGGATACATAGAAATTTGTATACCTTAATGACTATTTGGTAAACTATTCTTATCCTAGAAATAAGACTTAGGCATCTAAAAGAATATTGCATTTTGTCAGTGTTTCTTGTTGAGTTTGATGATTAAACATCATGTCTAGATAGACCATATTTATGTTATCATCATTCATATTCAGCACTTGGATAATTGGGCATTTTTCTTGATATATGACTTGCTAGAATTTTCCTCCTCTACTTATCACTGACAATGATAATAATTTTTGGCTATTTCTTCAAGATAAGAGCTAAAGATCAGGACTTTTATTGCAAATAAGTTTTGAAATGAGATTTCATGTTATTTAGATAGTCTCTAACTTCCATGCTTCACGTTGTAGTGTTTCTTCATCTCATGTTGTCTCATTAGGGTAGTTGTACCTCAAATGTACAACTGTAATTGAGTGGGGCTCAATTGTAAAGTGAAATATAGATCTCTGTACATTGGAAGCATAGATAGATGAGGGTATTTCTACTCCAAAATTACATAACTCTATAAAAATCTTGTCATTGTCTTTAATTCATTTGTAGTAGTCTCTGCCATGAACATGAAAAGCCAATAGCTTGTGTTGTTAGGATGCAGTCCTAAGCACCTAATGTAGTAAAAGCAGTGCTCTATGGGATGGTTATATAGTGTTATGTAGAAATGGAAAGCATGGAATCCCTGCAAAATACAGGGACAGCCTCACCCAGAATTCCAGGGGACCCCCTGGAGAACTTTGGGTGAGGGGGGCAGTTGAGAAGGGTTGAGTCAGTTACTTTGTGGAGGTTGAAGTGAGCAGACACTCTGCTTACTACTCCAGACTTGGGGTTCACCTGAGGTGGCCATGGTGGCATAAACCAGTGTGGTTTCTACTCAGGGGTTAGTCTTTGGTTAGGATCAGTCCTCAATATCAATATAATAATTATCTAGTGATTTAGTGATTAGATATATAAATTATCTAACAAGTTCAGTTAGGTGCCTTCACCCCCACCTGTGGGGGGGAAGGGCAGCTTCAACCTAATAGTTCAGGGTCACCTTTCCTTATTCAAATACCTTCATTAACTAATATAGTTTTCCTTGTTGCTTCTTAATATAAGTTATACCTTCAAATCTGTGCCTGGAAATTATTTGGGGGAATACTTACAACTCATCTGGACATCTAGTTTGAATCCTGTCTGCAGCCAGTTTTAAGAAGATCAGTTTTATCTCTGTCCTCATCAGTTAGATAACTAGCTTCTACTTATTCCTCTATCAGACCTGTGAGGAATATAAATTAAAGAAAGGGAACATTATTGGGGTTTCAGCCATAACAGAAACTTACCAGAAGAATCTTATCCAGTCTCCATCTTCCAACTGAAATACAGCAACTGTTTAGGGGGGAGGGGTTTGAGATCCAGGAGTGTTTAACCCCCTCCTTTCCTCACTGAAATCCTGTCAATCAGTGGCTCTTGACTTGAAGGTCTACTTAGCCCTGACACATTTATCTGCTTCTCCAAATTATCTGTTATTATCATCATAACAATAGTCCAAAAAGACAGACAAATAAGAGTTTCTTCCCTCAGGGAATGCCTATTTCTACTAGAGGAAAAGGATACATGCATAGATAAATAAGTGCAAGATAGATTGAAGGAGAGGAAAAGAATCAATCATTCAGATTAGATGCAACATAGTTTAATGGACTTAAGATTTAAGAGGACATATGCTAGAACTCTACACCAGACAATTGCTAATTGGATCTCAGTTTCTTTGGTAAAATAAAGTGGTTCATTCAATGTTCTCTATGATCCCTCCCAACTCTCTATATAGGATCCTATGATCAGAATAGTCTTCACATAGAAGGTGGTCCTGAACTGTGCCTTGATGGAAATGAAGGATGCTAAGATACAGGTGAGGAGGGAAAATGTTCTTAATTATGTTTTAGAAATCCCATAAGAGAGATTTTGAAGCTCCTGCTACAAACAAATTGCTAACTAACTGACCCTTGTGTTTGTGGCTTTCAATCATGTGTGAATTGTTTTCACAGCTGTTAACCTAATGGATGGTAGGCTCTATGACTTTGAATGATAAGAATGCCTTTCAGCACTAATTGTTTCTTGACAAATTTTATTTGATCTGATATTATACTTTTTATGAATGAATTGAAGAGGTAGAAAAGAAAATATCCATTTTCAGTAGGTTTATTGTCACCATCCACAATCTCTTTATTCTCAGAGTTATCATGAAGCAGCATAGCATAGAGAAAAGAGTGATGGATTTGTATGAAGACAGCACAGTTCAAATTCTTTGATTGACCTTCTATTTCTACTTGTGTGACCTTGGAATGGTAATTTACTTCCTCATCAGATGAGATTAGGCTGATGATTTTAAAGGCATTTTCCAGTTCTAAATCCTATTAATTCATTATTAACAACTTCTGTATTCAATTAAATGAATTTGAATTCTTCTTGTAATAGGAAAAGTTATTAGAAAGCTATTGAGAAAAAAAAGAAACTATTCAAATCTGGCCTCAGACACTCAGACACAGACAGCTGTATGACCCTGGGCAAGTCATTTGACCCTCATTGCCTAGCCCTTACCACTCTCCTACCTTGAAACCAATACACAATATTGTTTCCAAGACAGAAGGTAAGGGTTTAAAAAAAAGAAAAAAGAAAAAAAGAAACTATGAACTTTTTCAGATAATTTTTCCCATTCGAATTGAACTGTTTAAACCATCGCCCACTTCAAGTTCCCTATAATTTTATTAAGCAAAGTTGACAATAATTAGATATTGAACATTTGTCATTCAGATACTAAAATAGTCCTGTGATTTCTCTGATTCGTAAGTTCTGTTTAATTATGCAAATCATGATTCCTTCTCATTTTATGGGACTATATTCCATATCTTTCCACAAGTTTGCCTCAAGGAGGTCCCTTAAGTGAGTAAGAGATTTTCCCCCAAATTTTATTGATTTCATTGGATCATCTTATCTATCTGTCCTTCATTCTTACTACATGCCAGCTCATCTTCTTTTTCAGTCATAATATGTCAATAATTTTATTATATTGTTGTTGTGCCAAATTTTTCATTTTTTAGTTTCATTTTTTTTAAACCCTTGTACTTTAGTGTATTGTCTCATAGGTGGAAGATTGGTAAGGGTGGGCAATGGGGGTCAAGTGACTTGCCCAGGGTCACACAGCTGGGAAGTGGCTGAGGCCAGGTTTGAACCTAGGACCTCCTGTCTCTAGGCCTGACTCTCACTCCACTGAGCTACCCAGCTGCCCCTAGTTTCATTTTTACATGCTACATAACAATGCATTTTTTTTCTCAAGTGGCTTCAACATATATACCAATTTTGGATATGACACATAGCACTTAATGCCTCGTTTTCAGTTTTTTAATAATTGGATTTATGATTACATTATTGCTTTTATAACACATTGTTGGCCATGTCTCTGGTATTTACACTGATTATAAGTTCTTGTTTAGGAACACAGCCCCCATGAGAACACAATTCCTATTGGGGATCACATTCTATGATTTGTTTTTCAGGATAGTGTTGGAGGAAAAAGTAGCCATTGCTTGTCCTTTCACATGTAAAAACTTCTTGAAATACACAAACTCTTAAATAAGAAATGATTTCCAAATTTCCTTGATTGTAGCTGTTTCATTTTTCCTAGAAAAAATACAACTGATCCAGATGGAAGTTCATATAGACATAATGGATTCACAGCTGAGGAAAGAAATTATTTCAAAACACTTTGAATTAAAAAAGAAACATATATATTTGCTAGTGGGATAATAAATTACATATGGAGAACAACTTTAAAAATTCTACCAGTAATACTATGAAGCTCTATTAGATTTGTAGCTCTGAATGTGTAAACTGAGACCGCAAACATACTCTACAATGGATAAATCAAGATATTAAAGATTTTTAAAAGTCAAGCAGCCAACAAAACTTTTCAGAAGATTCCTTAGAGAAGGGACATGTAATCTTTCTAGAAATCAAAATGCTTAGATTGGAATTTACAATGACTCTTGTGCTCTACGTTATAATGAAAATACAGTTTAGGTTCTTATACCCTTAGAAGATGAAATGCTTGAGTGCATTTACTTTACCAGTTATGTTTTTATCCTATTTGGTACTGCTTTTTGTTTTTTTTTTTATCTTACTTTTAAGAGGCATAGACAAATATAAGTATAGGGAAAAGGAGAGAGGATTGCAAAAATATTTAAAATAGATTGTTACTTTTAAATATTTAGCCCTTCACTGCATCAGTTTTTGTCATACTTTTCATCTTCCTTCCTGACATCCCCACATATTCTGCAATCCATTGACACCAGCTTCTTGGCTTCTTTGTTTTTCCTTGAACATGACATTCTGTATCCTGGCATATTTTCACTGACTGTCTCCCTTGCCTGGAATGTTCTCCCTATTCATTTCTGCCTCTTGACTTCCCTGGTATTCTTCAAGCCCTAGCTACAATCATACCTTTTACAGGAAGTCTTTCAATTTTAGTGCTCTACATCTGTTGGTTATTCCAATTTATATTGTAAAAACCTTTTTTGAACATAATTGTTTGCATGTTGTCTTCCCCATTAGACTGTGGCTTCCTTGATGTTATTTTAGCACAATGTCTGGAGCATAATTGGTGCTTACTTTGTAAATATTGACTGACTGATTGATTACAGGTTGTAAGCTGCTTGACTGAGAAGTTAGGAGGCAGAAAAAGTTAAAACTTAACAAGCATTAAATACCTATTATATGTTTCTTATCTTGTTAAACATTTGTGGTATGAAGACAATTTAGAAACTTGCATTCTCCTATGGATGGTGATGGGATATGAGGAAAGGTCATAATCCTGATATAGTAATTTTATGTCTATTCAGAGTCAATAAATCAAATGACAAGCATGTATCAAGTGCCTACTGTATGCTGGTGCTATCAGAAGATAAAAGTGAAAACAGTTCTTACTCTCAAAGAGGAAATATTACAAAACTGGAATTTAAAAAAAGGCACAAGACAGTTTTGGAAGAAGTGAACTCACTAGAAACTGGGAGGATCAGAAAAGGACTTCTGTAGAAGGTAGCTTGTGTCAAAACTGTCTTTTTAAATTTTCTAATTTCAAGTCCAATTCTAATTGCTCCTAATGTTATGTTGTAGTTTAAAACATTCTACAGTATGTTATAAAATAATTGGAAGTAATGCATATGAAGGGCTCTCTGATCAATCAAGCTTGTATTGAGGGCACTGGGTTGTTGTATCAATTGGGTCTTCAGACAAGGAAGGCTATATCTTAATACAGAGCAATTTAGGTCAACCAGAAATTGTGAGAAGTCTGGCTGAAGGTTTATTCAGCCTCATGCTGTTATTCTAAACTCCCTGGAGGGGAGAAGTAAAGAGCCCCTCCCATCTGGAGATCAAATCACAGTGGGCAGGAAGAGGAAGCTAATCCCCTTCCTGCCCAAGATGGATGCTTGGTTTAACCCTCAAGAAATAAAAGAAAGTTATTCCTTTCCTTCTTCAGCCTTTGCCCTGCTAGTGGGTACAATGATTCGCCAGAAGCTCTTTGTATAAAGCCAAGGGGTTTATTAATTTCAAGGGTAAACTGTGGGGAAAAAGGGGTTGAGATCTGGTAAATGCAGCTAAGGGAGAAGTAGGTGCTGGGGAAGGGTCACAGAAGAGGGGTCAGACTGAGGGAGGCCAGCTCCCTCAGTCAGGGATAATTTCACTGCCCTGAGGTTATAAAGTTCAGCAGATTATTGGATAATGTGATGGTTTAGTTTTAGATTGACCCTGCCAGCCTACAGAAGCTAATCCCATGATCTCCACCCACCCAAATACCCTCCTCCCAGGGCCTAGTGGGGAAGTCCAGGGAATGGGCAGGATGTCAAGGGAGAGGTCAAGGGAAATCAAGCAAAGCCCCAAAAAGCAAAAGGCCCCCTCAGTTGGTTCTGCAGGAACTCCCAGGCTCCAATGGTTTTGTTGTGAGCCTAGGGTCAACATTCCATTCTTTCCAAATGTTAGGGCTGCTACAGTTGGTTTGCAAAAGCAAGAGCTTTTGCTGCAACCCTGCATTACAAGTACTATGAGAACACTGCTATTCCTACTCTCACATTTTTTACTTAGCTCATTCAAAACATCAGGAAAATGTTTAAAAGTATTCATAGCTTTCCTTGACAAACAAATATGGATTTTTTTCTGAATTCATTTAAACCCTTCTCGACTATATCTATATTTTTAGTCTATACTACCCCTTAGAGCAATGATGGCAAACCTTTTAGAGATGGAGTGCTGGGTCCAGCACCCACACCACCCCACAGACTGAGTGCCATGCCTGCCCCCCCCAGAGAACATGTGCTATGCTCCCTGCCCACTGAGTGCCAGGTGGACCCTGTCACCCCCTTACTCTACACCGGGGAGAGAGAAAGCACTCCCATTGGGCTGCTAGTTGTGTGTGTGTGTGTGTGTGTGTGTGTGTGTGTGTATGGGGGGGTAAATAAGGAATGTACTAAGCAAGTGTAGAGAGGGAGAGAATCCTTTTACCTTTTTAGTAATGAACAGGGGTCGAGGTTTGGGGAGGGGGTGGCTACTGCCCACAGAGAGTGCACTGCATGACATCTTTGACATCTGTGCCATAGGTTCACCATCACTGCCTTAGAGTAGTCTAGTTCACATATATTTTACGTGATAATTAAATAGTATTTTATTTTGTCTAGATGAACAAAGCTACCTACTTTTCAAACTTCAAAGCATGTCCCTTATCCCTTTATTGTGAAAATTTGTGAACAAGTAATAAGGACATTTTAAAATTTTGTTGAGTTCTGCTCTCTCATCTTTCCCTTCAATTTTCAACTAGAGGGTTTTCCTCTATGGAAGTTTATTAATTTTTGCTATGATTTTAGCTCTTCTTTTCTGGGCTATCTTCAACTCTGTTATATATTTCTTAGGTTCTAATAATAGGATGGAAATACTGTATTCAAGGCATAAAATTAAAAAAAACTATTAATTTTTTAGACTTGTACTGTGTCTTAGAGATATTCTTGTCCCATTATATGGTTAGCCTCTTTGCCTTTAGTTTTTGTGATGAATTTACACTGATACTATCATATGTTTTTGTTCTTTCTATACAGTTACCAACACATGAATTTGTATGATGACTTATTGAGATTAGGGATTCAATCAACAACTGGCTAACAGAGAAAACCAGCTGATAGTCCTTGTGGGATAAATCAGTCTACGGTCTTGACCTCTTTAGTGATATAGTCTAGTCATCTGAGTTTACTTAGTCACAAACCATGATGCACTGCCATGAGGACAGTTCTATTTAAAGGAAAAGCCCATATCTTCTACTGAAAGAACTTGAATAAAAAGACACTTTTCATTTTATTAAAAACTTCTTTAATTATCCCTATGATCACAGACATATTTTTCTGGAACCAGAATTTCCTTTTAATTGCTTAAGTTCTTTCCCTCGAGATTAACATTTTTTTCGGTCAGGTGGTAATGATTCCTGATTTTAATGCCACATTAAATTAATTAACCATTTCTCTTATACTGCTCATTTTTAGCATAGAGCAATTGTACACCTGCATTGTCATCTTTTTTTTTTCTTTCTGAACCCTCCATCACTCCCTACTATTTGTAATTAATATTGTCTGTTCTACATTGAGGCATCAAAAAAATCAAGGCTTCCACCACAAAAAGCAAAGATTACAGGTGTAAGATTTTTGTAATTTTTTAACCAATTGTCTAAGAATTTAACTTTCTAACTAGAAGTACATATATATATATATGCATATATATATATATATTTAAATATAATTGAAATTATTAGAATGGCAGATAGCATGTTATAATAGTTTATATTTATCAAAATATGAGAGTAGAAAGAGTGTGAATCCATCAGGTGTATGTTATCGTGGAAAATGTATGGCATTCCTGATTTTTAAAAGTGACATACAAAAAAAATGGCATACGAAAAATTAAAAAATACATATAAAGAACTATTTTAATTTGTAAATGCTAATTCTATAAAAAGTTTTCTATTTAAATGACATCATTGAATTCTTTTTGATTTGTTGATACATTAATCTTCATTGAATGCCTGTAAGGAAGTTGTTAGAGGTGAGACAGTATCCTTTTCATTTCAAAGATATACTCAATAAAAACAATTTGCCTTAAGCAGTATAATAAATGTCAGTCATAAATAAAATTTTAAATTAAATCTATGTACTGTTGTTCCCTTATTCTGAATCCCCTTTATGTTTTTGCCTTAAATTTATAGTGCTTGCATATTTATTTCCATTTGATGACATATTGCTTTGTACTTTTTCTTAAATCATTTCTGTGTTTATGTTTTTCTGTTGGTTTCAAAGTCCTTGGATTCAAGGATAATTTTATATATTTTGTTTCCAAGCCCCACATCCCCAGATCGCACAGCATGAAATTAAGTCTAGTCTGTACTTGAACAAGTCTCCCCTCTATAATATCTCAACAAATGGCCTTCAAACTCCTTTTCAAGGACTCCAATGAATAGGTACCTGCCACCTTCTAAGGTAATTCTTCTGCTTTTAGACATCTGTAATTCTCAAGAAGCATATTTTATTTGTGTTTAACATTTACCTCTCTCTAAATTTTACCCCAATTCTTCCCCTTGAGACCAAGAAAAAAAAATAATCCCTTTTTAACAACAGTCTTTCAAACCAGCTATTGCCCTTTGTAAATATTCTTTTTTTCTAGGTTAAACATCCCTAAATCCTTTAATTGACCAATAAGTCAGGTGGCATAATCTTTAGTCCAGGCACCTTTCTGATTTCTCCCTTCTGAATGCCAACAAATTTGCCAGTGTCCTATCTCAAACGTGGTGACCAGATTGAATAAAATATTCTACATCTTATTGGACAAGGTCAGAATCTAGAATTAATTCTCTTAGACCTAATAGCACCTAATAGCACTTGGTACAAGGCTTGGCACACTTAATAGCCCTTAGTACGAGGCTTTGGTAGCACTCAAAAAACTTTAGCAACTAACTACAATAGTCTCAACATTTAGCCTCACTATAATATGTTTCTTTTGATTATCATTACAATATATTGATCAATCTTGAATCATAAGAGCATAGATCTAGCACTAGAAGAGACCACAGAGCCTGTCTTGTTAGTTGAGGAAACTGAGGTCCAAGACAGATAAAGGATTTCCCCCAGAGTTATACAAGTTTGCATCAGAGGCAGAACTTGAATCTATGACCTGTGCATGATCAGTTTTAATGTGGGATAACTAAAACTTTTTAATTCCTTGATGCTCTCAAGTCTTCCTACATAACTCTCCTTCTCTAATGGCTTATATTATCACTTAATTTTTAAAATTTCTTGTTTTTCAAGTTCTATCATAAACAATTAACTTTTCAGCATTTGATAGTTTTATCCCATCTATCTCCCCAGTATGAAGTTACTACTCCCTTATTACAATATGAGCTTCTTGAAAGCAGGGGCTGTCTTTGTGACTTTCTTTGTATCACCTGGAATTACTATATAGTGCCTGGTACTTAGTAGGTTCATTTAAAAAAAAAAACCTTCTGTCTTAGAATCAGTACTAAGTATTAGTTCTAAAGCAGAAGAATTGTAAAAGCTAGGAAACTGGGGCTAAGTGACTTACCCAGAGTTACACAACCAGGAAGTATCTGAGGTGAAATTTGAACCTAGGTCCTCTCAACCTCTAGGCTTGGTGCTCTATCCACTAAACCACCTATATGCCCCTTAGTAGGCTCTTAATTAATGCTTGTTTCCTTGCCTTGAACTTATGTAGCAAAAGGAAAAATAGAGGGCACCTAGGAAGAGAAAAGATTGACGTGACATCCATTAAGTATATCTATACCATGACCACTTCCAGATGATTAAGCATTACAGAGTCCTAATTTAGGCAACTCTTTCAGGATTTTCCTTTGGATTACCTGGGAATGTTAAAAAACAACAAATAAGAGAAACAACCTACCAGATGATTTTAGAGGAAAAGTTATTATGAAAGAAAAATTTTTATGGTCATCAAACTAAAATGTATGTAATTTCAGAAAGAACATAATGTAAACTTGTAATGGAATGCAAGTGTATTTCTCTGAAGTCATTAGTTGGTACTGTGAAGAGTGAATCAAACTTTCTTTGTCTATCAATCAGCAACTTTTAAATTAATCAATAAATCCCCAGTTGATGAAAGGGGCAAGGGGCTTGAATAGACAATTTTCAGATAAAGAAAACAAAACTATCAATAAGAACTTGAAAATCAACACCCCCTATTCATCCAATCCTTTACTTGAAACATGAATTTTCTCTTTAGTAGAAGCAAGTAACTATCAATTGTCTACCAGAAAATGTACTAAGTCCTAAGGCAGTAAGTGCAGGGTAAATATTTGTTAGCTATATGATCTGTGTTTAGGGCAAATGTCCAAATGAAATTATATAGGGATTTCATGACATAACAATGGAATTTGATAATAATTTATTGATAATGTCATTGAGGAATCTAATGGAGCTAGGCAATGTTGTATTTTAATGCAAAATAAATTAGTACAATCTTAGTTCTCCTTGATTATAAGATAACTTTTCATTATAATACCTTTTTCTCCAACTGAACCTTTAAAAGTAGGAAAGACCATGTAGAACCAAGATTTCTCTCTCCTAGACTAGAACAATAGAGTCTTCTCCCAAACTATATGCACTTAGCAAGTGCAATTGCCATAGAAGCTTTAACCTGCTACATCTTTCTGATATGAATCTTTTTTAGTTTGTCACTTCTTAGCAGCCTGGTAACCCTATATTCCAATGGGTTCACCATATTGCTACTAAACTCAATGCATTCAAAAAATCAACATTTGGTGTACCACACATCAGAACTCCCAAACTCAATTTATCCACCAGCTTCAGCCTCCCTGGCAATAACAACTAAAATCATGTCACCACATCTGGCTGAGCTAAACATTTTTTTAAATTGTATGTATTTTTTCTAACTTCAGTTTTTCATTTGTATACTGAGGATACTGCTTTCTCATCTCCTGTTTGTTGTGAGAATTAATTAAATGTTTTAAAAACATGTTTAACTCTGAAATAATATGAACAAATAAAATTTGGGGTGAAAAATTTAGTTAACAAACATTGACTAAATCTCTACAATATCAGAGGCATTGTGGCTGGGGATGTAAAAAAAAGGGAAAAACATTCTTTACCATCAAAGAAGTCACAGTCTAATGGGAATGGCAACATGCAAACAAATATGTGCAAACAAGCTTATATATAGGAGAAATTAGAAATAATCTGCAGAAGGAAAGCACTAAAATTAAGAAGGAATCAGGTACCAGGAAGACTTCTTGTAGTTTCTAAAGAAGATGAGAATTTAGTGGGGACTGAAAGAAACCAGGGAAGCCAGGAGGCAAGGAAGAAGAGGGAGAGCATTCCAGGTAGGGGGACAATCAGTGAAAAGCTCAGACTCAGGGCATAGATTGTTTTGTCAGGGGACAGCAAGGAGGCCAGTGTTAATGGATCACAGAGGATCTGGTAATGATGTTCAGATGTAAGAAGGCTGGAAGAGCAGGGGGCAAGCTATGAAGTATTTTGAATACAAATAAGATTTTATCTTGATATTGAAGGTAATAGCAATCTACTGGAGTTTATTGAGTAGGGAAGAGGAGTGATATGGTCAGACTCCCTGGCTTCTTTTGTCCCACCCCCCTTGCACAAATCCCATCCTTACAACTTATATTAATTTTGAATGATCACTTTTTACTTATTGTTGCCTTTATTATTGTTATTCTGAGTAGTGGACTATCATAAACTGCTTCAATTTGGGGATGAAACCTTAAACCCTCTTTTCAGGAAAATAATATTATTTCCTAAGTAAAAGGCTAAGTCAGGAAATCAAGTTCCTCTGGCTTTAGATATGAGAGTTGTTCATTTTTCATGAACTGCCCATTAGTCAAATAAAACTCTCATGCTCCAGAACATTTAATCAGAAACTGACAAGTCCAAACAACTTAATTTTATTTAATTCCTACAAGGCTCATGTGGAAGGTACAATGGTTGCCAAAACCTCAACGTAGTTGAAATCCAGACTATTTTTCATGTGTATGTTAGGAAGTCCATATTTCAAGGACAAACTCTTTAGGGTAAAAAGTAGCTCTTTTAAGGTGTCTCCAATTTATGTCCTGAAGGGGCATTAGGTACAAGCAGGAACAGCTAAGTGCAACCCATTATTGTCTGTTTCATTGACTAATTTAACATTATTAATATTTGAAATTGCTGAATTTTAATATGCTTGTTTCAAAGAGCAATTTGCTGTTTAAATAACTTTAGCTAAGCATTCAACTAGGTTATCATTTTATATCACTAGGTGAAGCGCATGAATAATTAGACCATCATTGACTTTTTGTCTTAAAGTGAGGAGATTTGTACCTTGATGAAGCAGAGCCAGAAGGCTATTAACTGGTATGTTTGGATTGTTAACAACTGCAGAAAAGGCATAAGGAGAAGTGATGAAATTATCTGCTATCAGGGGCTGTGAGAGAAACAGTTTTCTTTGTTCACTCTCAAAACCATGAATTTACATTTTAAATCAGTACTTTTATACCTAGCATAAGCCATTAAAGTGTTTCTCATATGACAAAAACTGTGGCGCAGTGCATAAAAGACTCACTCCTGGAATTAGGAAGACCTGAATCTAATCTGTTTTTAGACATCCAATAGCTGGGCAAGTCATTTAACCTCAGTTTTTTCATTTGTAAAACTGAGGCCTTAACACCTACACTCACAGGGTTATTGTGAAGACCAAATTAGGTAACAATTGTAAAGCACAATACCTGGTATGTAGTAAGTGCTATATAAATGTTCTTTATTATTATTATTATTATATTTTATCTTCAACTATCTATCTCTCAATGAGTAGCTCCTACCATCAGGTTTCTAGCTCACCATTTTACTTTAGCAGTTTTCGTTAAGTCTTTTAGCAACTTCTAGAATGCCAAGTCCAGTAATATTTTCTCTGTTTTTGTCCTCTATGACCTCTCCGCAGCATTTAAAACTGTTAAACATCTCTTCCTTCTTGAAATTCTGTATCAACAGAGAGGTTAGAACATTGGGATTGCAATCAGGAAGACCTGAGTTGAAATCTGGCATCAGACACTTAACTAACTGTATAACCCTTGGCAAGTTATTTAATTTCTGTCTGTCTCAGTTTCCTTGATTACATAATCAAGATATTGGTAATATTTACCTTGCAAGGTTGTTGTAAGAATCAAGTGAGATTAAATTTGCAAAGCAGTTAGTACACTACCTGGCACATAGTAGGCATTAATGAATACTTATTCCTTCATTTCTTCATTTTTATGATGACTTTCAGAAGGGTTATCACTTTCTAACTCTTCATACCCATTCTTTTCTTACCACGTGGAATGCCCTGCCTAGATTGACTATTGGCATCTTTTCTATCCTTAAAGGCCAAGATCAAAAGTCTTCTCTTTCTTGATGGCTTAAATGATCACTCAAGCCTTAAGTTGTTTCTCCCTCCTATAATCCCAATTTTTTTTTATCATTCATGTAACATTTATTATATACTTTATTGTAATATAAGTAGTTGTGTACTTGTCTTATTTCTCCTACTTGAGATACAAGAAAGTACCTTATACTAATTCAGGGACTGTCATACCATTTTCTTTGTATCCTTAGTACTTAACATATTTAAACAGCTCAAAACATTTACCTAATTCATTTATAGATAAAGTCAAAACTCTTACTTAGAATCAACTTCTAAATCAACCCCTTATGCCAGCTTCTTGCATCATAAGAAAATTATTTTCTTTGTTAAATCCTACTACAAATATAATAAATGCCTGGAAAGGTGTGATGATGTTAGAGGATTTCAATTGCTCTGTTTGTCTACTCAACAGTTGTTTACCAAGGACACAGAGTTGATCTTTCACATAGATAGAGAAGGTGACTTTTCTATATTTGAACTGATGAACCCTTGAAAGACCTGCCCTACTTCTCCAAAATATCTTGTACACAAGCTTCTCATTGTGCTTCAAATTTCATTATAACTTTCCTTTAAGATATTGTACCTCCACACATTGTATCTGTTGAATTACAAATACTCCTGGGAAGTATTCTAAGAAGCAGTTGAGTTAAAAGAAAGAATGGTAAAAGGGGAAGAAGAAGAACATTGAAGACCTTGTTTTCTTATTACAGTGTTTTCCAAGATCTATCTTGGTTATAGAGCAGAAGTTTAATCTTTTTCTGTTTCATTGATCATTGTGACATTTTGGTGAAGTCTATGTATATATACTTCTTTTCAAAATGATGTTTTTAAATGTATAAGAAAAAACATATAGGATTATAAGGGAGTAGGAATATAATGAAATAGACTGAAATATTAAAAATCAATAAGTTAATAAAACCAAATGTTAAGAACATCTAGTATATAAGGATTATTTATGATATGTGTTGGTGGGATGAGGAGAGCAGTAAGGAAACAATTTTCCTCCCCTACCAATGGGACTACTGTGCACACCTATGGTACTTTATTTTGTGATTTTGAGCAGCAACTTTCCCAATGACTTTGATTCAATTTATCTTTTCATACATTTACTCTGGCTGGGTCTCTCTGCTTCAAGTGTAATTTTTATTAAAAACAGATTGTATGATCTTCAGAGAAAGAACTGGTGAATTCTGAATGCAGACTGAAGCATACTATTTTTCACTTTATGTTTTTGTAATTTTTTCATGAGTCTTCTACATCATGATCAATATGAAATGTGTTTTGTATGATCACATATCTATAACCTAGGTTAAATTTGCTTATTGTCTCAGGGAAGGGGATGAGGTAGGAAGGAGAGAAAGAATTTGGGACTCAAATTTTAGAAAATGAATGGTAAAAAAATTTTTGCATGTAATTGGAAAAAATATAATACGTTAAAAACAACAAAAAAACCAGATTGTATGATTCTGGTTTTTTAACCCATTCTTCTATCTGTTTCCATTTTATGGGTGAGTTCATTGTATTCATATTCATAGTTAAGATAACTAACTGTATATTTCCCTTTGTTCTACTCCCTCCATATTCCCCTTACCTCTTTTCACTGTCCATTCCCAAAAGTGTTTTCCTTCTAACCATTGGCTCAATATGCCCTCCCTTCTATCAGCCTCTGCACACTCACAAATACACACACTTACAAAACCAAAAACAAGTGACCTGGAAAGCAAGTTTAAAAGAGAGAATTTAGGTGGAAATCATAAGATTCCCTGAAAGCCATGATTTGAAAAGAATCATGACACTGATTTCAAGAAATAATAAATAAACACTTCCAAGTTCCAAGTCCAATCATAGTACAAATTTCTATCTGTACTATCTGCTTCATACCTGGAAGAACTGACTTGTTAACCACACCTATGGATTAGCAGCCTCAAGTTGTTGTCAGATTTTTCCTTACAGTTTGGAGGATAATTGATACTGATGAACACAAGTGATTGTCCTTCCACTTAGGTGTATGGCTATAGAGGTGGTTCTTATTTTCTTGTTTTTATTATTATAGTGGGTGTATAGAGGACCCTTCCTGGATCCTTAGTGAACCAGCAATGGGATCTTTTTTGTATGTTTTTGTTTTTGATAGGTCTCTTAAACTAAATTTGAAGTTTTCTTTCAGGGTTAACACTTATAACTGTGTTACTTTGAGATGTTCTGGTATTTGTTGTCCCATTGAGGCTCAATTGATAAGTGTGACACTTTCCAGTAAGTTCATATATCCAAGTTACAGCCTTAGGGGATGGGGCTGCACAAAAATTCTGAAAATGCTTCTGGGGTGGCATACTGCCAATACACAAATCTCTTGGGAACCACATGGCAACAGAGATCTGAGCAGCAGACAAAGCTGATAGCTGAATGGCAACATGTTTCTAGACCAACTGGGAAGATAGAGGAAGATACTATAAAAATAGAATTATTCCAGATCCAAATTTCTAGGGTCCAATGTATTGAGTGATGTCCATAGCAATTAAGAAAATTGTCAGGAAGAGGAGCTGGATCTAAGCAAAAAATTTAATCACTATATGTGGATTGGAAGAGATATCCTATGAAGTTTCTTTCAATTTTAAAATTCTGATTCAATAATTTTATTAATTTTTGAGAATCTATCAATAGGGCCAATAACAATTTATATTAATGATAATAATAGTTACAGCTGACTAGAAAATAGATAATTATTTCTTCTCTTTACTTCCAAGAAACATCTTATAGAATAGAATCAAAAAGACAATTCCATGGCTTTGTTGCTTAACATCCCTTTGTTCAGGACTATTTACTTGATTCATATGTGCTTGAAAATTGTATGGCACTTTATAGGCATTATATTCATTAGACCCTTGAAACAATCCTGTGAGGTATAGAGAACACCACAATTTTATAGTTGAGTAAACTGAAGTTTATATGGTTTATATGTTAAGTGCCTCTCATAGTCATGCAAATAACTTATTTATAAAGTAGGATTTGAACTTAGATTTCTGTAATTCTAAGTCTAGCTCTTTATTCAGTATACCATACTACCTCATTATAACTGGATCATGGCCGATAAGGACTTTAGCTCCTAGGAAAGTCACCTCATTTTCTTTTTTCATTCTATTTTTGTCTTAGATGTATTATTCTGCAAAGATCATCTAATGCCTTTGTCTTGGTCTTTGTCTAATGTGCTGAGAATATTAGCCTTTTTCATAACCCACTCAAGAGAAAGTTAATTGTTACGGCTTCTTTGAATAGAGACACAAAGTTAGAGATATTCAAAGTTATCAATTAGCAATCTCGAGTGGGCAAAAAAGTGCTTTTGAATGTCAAAATAAACTAAGATATTAAATGACTCTCTTGTGCCCTGAAAAAAATAAATGTCTTTATAGAACTAAAGACAGAAACTCATACTAGCTCTTTATAGAGGTGCATTGCTTTGCTATTGTTTATTCTTTCTATACACCTTTTATATGAGAATTGTAATTTTATCCATTAATATTATCTAAATAAATGCTAATTCCACAGAAGTTTCTCATTTATTAGCAAGAGCATGCTGTGGTTTCTATGGTCTAACACAAAATATGATCTTATGTATGAAGCATATATTCTGTCCAGTCATTTTTTAGTTGTCGCCAATTCTTCCTGACTTCATTGATATTTTCTTGGCAAAGATACTGGAGTGGTTTGCCATTTCCATCTTTAGTCATATAACAGATGAGGAAATTGAGGTAATCAGGGTTAAGTGACTTGCCCAGAGTTACAACAGCTAAGATGTTTGTAATTTGGAAAGCGCCCAAAGGACAGCAAGCAGGATAGTGAAGGACCTAGAGTCTATATCAAATGAGGATCAATTGAAAGAACCGAGTATGTTTACCTTGGCGAAGCTAAAGAGAGTAAGATATGAAAGATATATTCAAATATTTGAAGGGTTATCATATGGAAGAAAGATTAAACTTATTCTGTTTGGCCCAAGATAGCAAAACAAGAAGTTATCAATAGATGTTTCAGAAGCTAATTTAAACTTGATATCTGGAAGTACAATGCTATTTCAAGAAGTAATGGCTTCCCTTCTTGGGAATTCTTCAAACTGAGTCTAGATGACTACTTCTCAAATGTATTATAGTGGAGATTTATTTTGTCTAGGTTGGCCTAGATGGCCTTTTAGATCCCTTTCAATGTTAAATTTCAGTGATTCTGTGGCGTTTTTTTCTTTTGGATCTAGTTTCTTTATTTGAACTAATTTTTTATAATTCTTCCTTTTTTTCTCTTGATGCCATCCTGATTTCCCCATTTTCTAATCCAAATAGTCCCAGTGTCTTTAACTGGTCTTCACATTCATAGAATAAAGGCCATTCACTTAATAAATACCTATTGAATTGATATTCAATGCTTATAACTGAGCTGAATCAGTAAAAAATTTTTAATAATCTAAATTATTACAAAATTTTATGGCAATAAATAAGTTCTTCGATCTATCATTGTATAAAACATGGTAATAAATGATAGGAGGTAAATCAATTCTTTCTGTTTTTGCATGATTGATTCAAGGACCACAGACAGTGTTTCATACCCAAAACCTTTCTATCTTGGAGAAGGGACTTGCCATTCACTCATGAAATCCTGGATCAATTCTGAGCCATGATGGAGCATTACAGTGGAACTTTGTGAAAGAATCTTTGGTTAAATGCTTGTTATCTATAATTTGTACATTTTATATAGGTCCTTTTCTTGAGTATTGTGTCTTGTAAATTACTGGTCTTTTCTCTTGGTCTTATTTCCATGTTTTATTTATTGCTTTATATGTTTGAGATATATCTTGTGGAGAGAAAAGGGGAGGAAGGGAAAAGACAAAGATACAGAAAAACAAGAGGAGAAAAGGGAAGTGAAAGAAGAAAAGAAAAAGAGAGATGGGGAAGAAGAAAGGAAGTTTTTCTCCTTCCTTGTCCATTTTCAATGAATGTCTTTCAACAATAACAATAGGCCTTCTATTTAGTGAAGATGCAGGGTTCTTTTGGGGGGGTGTTTGGCTTTAAATTTCAATCTCATAATTTTTAGTGATATTTTCTGCATTACTTGTGGCAGTATCATTTGTCCTCATGTAAACCATAAGGAGTAGGTAGTGATCATTTGATTTGACAAATTTATAGACAACCTGTCATGTCCTAGATACATGCCTTGGGATGGCAGCATTTGTCTTTCTTATTTTTGTCAGGTTGACAGCAACCTTGGTTCCACTCAGCAGGAAGTTATCAATCATTACTATTCCACTCTTTTTTCCTCTGACCAATAATGAAATACTCTTTACCTGAAGTAATATGTGGAACACCATCATTATTCCTTGGAGAGCAAGACACTCTGTCTTCCTGAGATTTCCTCTAGTTTCATCTGTCATTTGCCTTCAGATGTTCCCTGGTCCTCTTCCTTCTCTAGAGGGAAATGGATCTTAGTAGTATTATAGCATAGCTGAAATAGGGAAAGTAGATCCTTGTATAATTAATAGAAAAGTGGACAAATTAGAGAATTATAGTGAGCCTTAAAGAAGTAAAGTGTGGTGTAATGGGTAGAGTATTAGATTTAAGACTCAGAAAGCCCTGAGTTCAAATCCTATACTTAGTTATTTACTGAACCTCTTGAAGCCTCAATATCTTCATAGCTAAGAAGATATGAATACTTTCAGAATTGACCTCACAGGATTATTGTGAGGTTCAAAATAAATGTGTTGAAGGACTTTGCAAATTTTAAAGTTTTCTATAAATGCTATTTGTACTAGGAATGGAGGAGGAAGAGGATAGAATCAAAGGTATTAGGACACTTGTATTTCTTTTTTTTTTTTTTAATCCTTATACTTCAGTGTATTGTCTCATAGGTGGAAGATTGGTAAGGGTGGGCAGTGGGGGTCAAGTGACTTGCCCAGTGTCACACAGCTGGGAAGTGGCTGAGGCCGGGTTTGAACCTAGGACCTCCTGTCTCTAGGCCTGACTCCCACTCCACTGAGCTACCCAGCTGCCCCCGACACTTGTATTTCTAAGAAAATGAGTACTTAACATTGAGAATTATAACTGATTATTGTTACTATTTACACTCAAAATATGCCACTTGTCTGATAATTGCATTATGAAAAAATGACTAATTCATGCTCATTATTTAGCACAAATCCTTGTATATAACCGCAGTTACTACATGTCTATTGAATTAAATGAAAGCTGGATAAATGCTGGTCCATGTCTTTTGTTTGGCTAAAGAAAGAGATAAAACTGTATCTTTGGAAGGAATACAAATTTGTTAGACTAGCATTTAACGCCCTCTTTGTCTGGATTCTATCTCCCTCTACAGACTTATTCATATTCTTTACACACTATGTTGTAAATAACCTGTCATACTTGTTCTTCCCTATAATTGGCATTCCATTTCTTACTTCTCCACTTTTGCATATGCTGTCCCCAAATCCTGGAAAGTTCTCCCTCTTCACTTTTCCCTCACAGAATTCTTAGCATCCTTCAAGATTCAACTCAAGCTGCCTCCAGTGGGAAGCCTTCCTTAATTTCCCTCACTGTAAGTTCTGTCTTTGTCCTCATTTGATTATATATTTACTTGTCTATGACAGTGATGGGAGAACTTTTTAAAGAGGGGACCAAAGGAAAGGAAATGCTCAACTGTCAGTCTGTTTCTACTCATTGTATCCTACTCATATTCATCAGATTAGGAATAATTTCACTTAGCCAGATAGAACAAATCAGAGGGCTGCATCTGGCCCATGGGCCGTAGTTTGCCCATCACTGGTCTATGATATTACTTTCTTCCTCCCTTGAAAAAATCTAAGCTCTTTGCGGTAATATATTTCATTTTCTCTTTATATTACCAGTGTCCTTCATATAGTAGACACTAAATAATTTTAAATGCTTGTGAAACTGAAATGAGTGTATTATATAAACCCAGAGTAATTTTCATCAATGTGAAATCTCAAGTTCAAAAATGTAACTATTCTGTGTATACTTCTTAGTTTTTGATACATGTGTGTTCACTTCTTTTTTATATTTAATATTTCACTTTTCCATGATTATATGTGAAAACCATTTTTACATCAATTTTCTGAAATTTTGAGTTCAAATTTTCACTATTCCTTCCTTCTTTCCCCTTTTCACCTTCTGAAATGATATACAAGTTGATATAGGCTCTATATGTGTTGCATGCAAAACTTATTTGCATATTGGGCATTTTATAGAAGAAGACACAAAAAAACCCCATGAAGAAAATAAAGTAAAAAAATAGCATGTTTTGATCTGCATTTGGACTCCATCAGTTCTTTTTCTGGAAGTATATAGCATTTTTAATCATCAGTCCTTTGGAATTATCTTGGATCATTGTATTATTGAGAATGACTAAGTCATTTATAGTTGACTTTTGTATTATATTATTGTCACTGTATACAATATTCTCCTGCTTTTGATCATCTCAATTTATATTAGTGTGTAAGTCTTACCAGATTTGTCTGAAATCATCCTGCTCAGCACAATAGTATTCCATTATAATCATATAACATAGTTTATTCAGCCATTCCCCAGTTGATGGACATCCCCTCAATTTCCAGTTTTTTGCCACGACAATAACAGCGACATAGATTTTTGTACATAGTGGTCCTGCTTAAAAAAAAAACAACTCTTGGGTATACAGACCTACTAGCAGTATTGCTGGGTCAAAGGGTATAAACATCTCTTGAGGCAGAGTTCCAAATTTCTCTCTTGAATGGTTGAATCAATTCAAAACTACAACAGTGAATTCGTGTCTCAATTTTTCCACATCTATATCAACATTTATCATTTTCCCTTTCTGTCATTTTAGCCAATCTGATAGTTGTGAGGTAGTGCCTACATCAGAGTTGTTTTCTTTTGTATTTAATTTGTAATTTAATTTATAATTTAATAATTTGTGTTTAAGAATATTTATGTATGATTATATATAGCTTTGATTTATTTACTTGAAAATTGACCGTTCATATCCTTTGACCATTTATGAATTGGGGAATGATTTATGTTCTTATAAATTTGACTCAGGGAGAAGCTGGGTAGGTCAGTGGATTGAGATCAAGGCCTAGAGATGGGAGGTCCTGGGTTCCAATCTGACCTCAGTCACTTCCCAGCTATGTGACCCTGGGCAAATAATGCCCATTGCCTAGCCCTTACCACTCTTGTGCCTTGGAACAAATACATAGTATTGATTCTAAGGTGGAAGGTAAGGGTTTTAAAAAATAAATGAATTTGATTCAGTTCTCTCTATTTTTGAGAAATTAGGGCTTCATCAGAAAAAAAAAACTTGTATACAATTTTCACCAGTTTTCTGTGTTCCTTTTATTCTTGGTGGGCTTGGTTTTGATTGTATCAATCTTTTAAAATTTAATATAACTAAAATTATCTGTTTGATATCTGATAAAGCTCTATCTCTTGCTTGGTCATTATTTCCCTTATCCTTATATCTGACAGGTAAACTATCCCATGTTTTCCTAATTTGCTTATGGCATTACCCTTTATGTCTAAGTCATGTACCCATTTTGACCTTATCCTGACGAGATGTATGAGATCTTGGTCTATACTTAATTTCTGCCACAGTTTCCAGTTTTCTCAGCAGTTCCTGTCAAATAGTGAGTTTTTGTTCCAACAGCTTAGGTCTTTGGGTTTCTCAAACACTATATTACTATGGCCATTACCTACTGTGTACAGTGCCTCATTTAATGCAACCAATATGTTCCAAGACCCTTATGTAAGTTGAAAATTGTGTTTAATAGCAAACCCCATTATTTAATAGTTATTTCTTATACATAGATATGCACTTTATGACTTTGTCTTATCAGAGCTGCTAGCATCATTACTCTTGTATTTCGAGGCTATTATTAACAACTAAACAGTGTTAATGAGAAAAGAGAAGCATTGCTCTGACATGGACATAACTTGTTATAAGCAAGAACAATGGACATTTTTCCCATTATATTCCTTGATATTCATAGCCTTTTAATCATTCTTAAAAGGTTATTTTATTTTTTAAAAACAACCTTATCTTTCATCTAAGAATCAATAATGTATATTAGTTCCAAGATAGAAGAATAGTAAATGTGAGGCAATAGGGGCTTAGTAACTTGCCTAGAGTCACACAGCTAGAAAGTGTCTCAGGCTAGATTTGAACTTAAGATCCCTTTTTTTCTGGTCCTGGATCTTAATTCTACCAAGCCACTTAGCTGCCCCCTTGACCTTTTTTATTCTTTCAGATGAATTTTGTTATTATCTTTTCCTAGTACTACAAAATAATATTTTGGTAGTTTGATTGGTATGACATTGAAAAAGTAAATTAATTTAGGTAGATTATCATTTTATTATCCTATTTCATTTATATTGCTCCAACTACAGATGAGCAATTAATATTTTTCCTATTGCTTAGATCTATCTTTATTTGTGTGAAAAGCTTTATAATTCTGTTCATATAATTTCTGGATTTGTCTTAGCAGGTAGATTTCCAACTGTTCTGTATTGTCTCCAGTCTTTTTAAATGGAATTTTTCTTTCTATTTATGTCTGTTGGACTTTTTTGGTAATTTATAGGGATGCTAATGAATTATGTAGGCTTATTTTAGTTTCTGTAACTTTGCTAAAGTTGTTAATCATTTCAACACATTTTATATTGATTCTATAGGATTCTCTAAATATACCATCATATCATCTGCAAAGGGAGATAATTCATTTTCTTTTTGGCTATTCTAATCTCTTCAATTTCTTTTTCTTCTCAGTGCTATAGCTAGCATTTCTAGTATAAACAAACTCTTCAACTCAATACTTCTAACATCAAGATTTTTCTTAGACAAAGTAGAAACTACAGGATCAGTCCTAAGCACAAGTAGAGAGCAACAGAGAATAAATCCTTTCTCTCTTTTATGTGAGACATTTTCAAATATCGAAAATAATTGTCTCCCCTATATCTTCTTATCTCCAGGTTAAACATCTTCCTCTCTCTCAACTATTTTTATGTAACATGGGAACATAGTTGTGTCTTAAATTGTGATGCAAAGAAATGGACATATTATTCCAGATGTTATCTGATCAGTACAGAGCACAGAATGTCTATTATCTCTTATTAGTTGACCATTATGCCATTTTTAAATTATATGATTATTAATTTATTGCTTTCCTGGATAAGACAAAATTTTAAAATAGTATTTTTCTCACTTTCTTTTCAATCTTAACTGTAATATATTGCTGCTTTCCTAATTTGAGAGGAGAGAAAAAATCTCTCAAAACATTATTCTTTCATATTCTAAAAATTACCTAAATGCTTAGAATATTTGTAAATTCAGTAGGTAACTGTAATAAATAAAGGTAGATTTGATTTAGGAAATTCAGTCAATTCATGGAGGATGGTAGTGTTGAATTATGACCATAAGTATAATCTATAATCGCCAATTCTAGAAAATTTTAGATGCCTGATCAAATGAATAATTTTATCATTATAAAGTTTTAATCATGTTTTCTAAGTTTTTAGTTCTGAGGAAGCCAGATAGTACAGTGGAGAGAGCATTGGTCTTGGAGTCAGGAAGACCTGAGTTCAGTTTCTGCCTGAATGCTTCCTGTGTGACCATCTGTAAAATGGAGATAATAATAAAACCAGGGTTGTTTGAGGATCAAATCAGAAAGTACAAAAAGAAATCCATAAAAAAAATTATTATTACCTGAATACAAATTTAAATTTAACAACTTAAATCAAAATTTTACAACATTTTAACAATTGTTAATATTTAAAATAGGAGATGCTCTTTTCATTTTGAATGTCCACAAATGTTTACAAATCTGGTAGAACTCTTGTTACATAAAAATATGTTCTATTTAATTAAACTTTTTTCTTAATGTTTCAATGTCTATATTATAAATTGTGTCTATCATATTGTTGACAAATTAAACAATGGAATGCTAATTATGCTTCCAGTAACCCTTTATCTTCAATTATTCCCCAAAATATTAAATGAAGGACATTTTATAAGGGCTTAAAATTGTTCCCCTACCCCCAAAAATACAGTCACAATAACAGTGCCTGGTGGGTTTATTGTGAAATGTTCTATAATTTCTGCCACTTGCTTGCTGTCTTTGACATATATTTTCATATATCACTAATTTGTAAATAGCTGAAGTTTTTTTGTGGTTTAGGCTTTGGCAACATCTCACCACGTACAGAAGGTGGAAAGATATTCTGTATCATCTATGCCTTACTGGGAATTCCCCTTTTTGGTTTTCTATTGGCTGGAGTTGGTGATCAACTAGGGACTATATTCGGAAAAGGAATTGCCAAAGTAGAAGATACATTTATTGTAAGTATCTAAATATTTTATCACAACTATTTGTTACAAAATGCTCAAATGTTTAATGAGGAAAACAAATTAAACAAATGGAGAAATATTTTTTTACTATTTCATGGTAAGCTGATTATTTTTAAAATTAGAAAAGGTTCTATATCTTACTACATTTTATGACCTAGAATTTAGCTAACTGAAATTTTAAAGCACTTTAAAATTGATGATACTTTATATACATTTTTTGAGGTACACAACAATTCATTATGGAGAACTGAGTAATCATTCAACTAGTTAAATTCCAGATTTAAAAAATCCTAAATTTAGTGGGTTTTAAGAATTTAATAATAAACACTTTAATTTCTCCAGAGTGGAATATTAGAGCACAGTATAATTAATAATAATAATAATGATAATGATAATAATAATAATAAGAATAAGAATAAGAATAAGAATAATAAGAAGAACACAGCTCGATGGTAAAATGGATAAAGTGTCAGATCTGAAGTCTGGAAAACATCTTTCTGAGTTGAAATCTGGCCTTAGACACTTACTATGTGACCCTTGGCAAGTCACTTAATTGTTTGTGCCTCAGTTCTTCACTTTTAAAATGAGCTAGAGAAAGAAATAGTAAAGTACTCCAGTATCTTTGCCCTCCCCCCAAAAAACTTCAAATAGAGTCATAAAGAATCAGACATGATGAAATGACTGAACAGCAACAAAACAAAACAAAACAAAACTATTATGCATGAGGCAGTATGTCACAGTGCATAGGAAGCTGACTTCAAGACATCAAGAAGACCTGAATGTCAGGTGCTACTGACACCTAATGACTATGTAACTCTTGGCAAATCACAAGCTTTCAGTGCCCTAGACAACTCTCTAAGACTATAAATTTTAGAGAAAGTGGTAATTGCATTGGTAGATGGAGATACCTCACTGTAAGTTACCTCTATGAACAAAACTGTAGGTCCAGTTCAAAAATTTTTTTGGATAATCCAGCTTTGAAGATATTTTTAATTCAGTTGAATAATCATTTATGAATGACCACAAAAGTTACATCCTTTAAAAAAGTTTTTATGAACTTTATATTGGCTAATATTTAAATTAGCTTTTATCCTATGCATTTAGCAAGTGATTATAGAATAAGGAGATATTCCAGAGTTGTACTGGTTGGCTGGAGAAAACCAGCTTGTTATTCAAAATAAGCTATTAAAAGCATCTAGGTGAATAATTTAGAATTACCCTTTTATGATTATTCATTTTGCAATAATTTTATGTGTATATCAGTGTTATGCAATTTGATAACTCTTACTGTTGTCTGAGGACATCATGCTCTTAGCCAATAAATGCATTGCCTGTAGGTTGAGAAAACTTAAAAATCAAAAGAAGAAAGAAGGATAAAAATAGAGTTAAAAAGTACAAAAGGAAGAGAAAAGGAAAAGAGAGAAAAAATAAATGGGAAAGAAAAGACAAAATTAAAGAGGAGTCTGGTGAGGTTCATATCCTACTCAGTGGTGATAGTGTCCTAAGTTGCACACCCTTATTCTCATTGTGTCTTAATTTTCATTATAATTTATACATTTGCATACAAATAGTTATTCTTGATAAGATGTAGTCAACTCTTGGACATGATTTTACTAACCTCCTGATGTAGGCATTAACTTTGGGTTTCTACTCTCTTGTTGATGATTATATTTTTATATAGATTCATCATAAACTGTTAATTATCTCCTCTGTAAAAAAGGGAATTAATTTTAAAAATAGTTTCCTTTGTTAAGGCCATGAAACTGAAGAAAGGACAAAGGTCTAGGTTGGAACCAATATCCTTACCTTACAATTAATAAGCACTTAATTATAGCTTTTTCTTCATTCCTTCCTTCTTTGTTCCTTCATTCCTTCATTTCTTTTTTCCTTCATTACTTCGTTCCTTTGTTCCTTTGCTCCCTCTTCCCTACCTCCCTTTCTCCCTCCCTTTTTTCTTCCCATTTTGTTTGTTTGTTTGTTTGTTTGTTTGTTTCTTTCTTTCTTTCTTTCTTTCTTTTCCTCTATTCAAGTAAGCTAAACAATCACAGGAACCTATATTAAGGCCATGACCTTTATTTAGATTGTCAAGTTAAAAATATTAATTAAGCACTTATAATGTATCAGATGCTATGCTTAATGCTGGGATACAAATTTTTTAAATGGACCTTGCCCTTGTGATCTAAATGGTAGAGACAACATGCAAAGTACAATATATGAACCAGAGGTAATTTCAGAGAGAAAGTACTAGCATTAAAGGAGACTAGGAAAGCCTTCTTAAAGAAGATATTTTAACTAAGACTCAAAGGCAGCCAGGAAAACCATGAGGGAAAGATCAAGAGGGAAAGATCCAAGATGTGGAAGACAATCAATGAAAGTATACAAAGGAAATCCTTATTATCTTGTTACACATAGCAAGTATTGAGTCCCAGGCTCACTCTCTCTCAATTAAATATATTTCTAGAAAGATACCTACCCTCTAATTTCCTCTGTGGAATATTATTCCACATTTATATACATATATATATATATAATTTTAGTTTAAAAATAATATAAACAAATAAACTTTTTAAAGAAAAACTTACTTTCTCTCTTAGAATCAATACTAATTATAAGTGCCAAAGCAGAGAAACAGTAATGCCTAGACCCATATTGGTGAACCTATGACACATATGCCAGAGGGGGCTGCCCTCCACCTCTCCTTGAACCTGAGGACATTTCACTGACCTTCTGCCCAGCAGCCCAATGGGAGCTTTTCTTCTCTCCCCTGTCTGGGGTAAGGTGGGGGCTCACATGCAGCATGAGTGTTGCATTTTGGGCACTTTGTCCCTAAAAGGTTCACCATCACTGGCCTAGGTGATGGGGGTTAAGTGACTTGCCCAGGGTCACATAGCTAGGAAATATCTGAGGCCAGATTTGAATTTAGAACCTCACATTTCCAGGCCTGGATCTCTAGCCACTGAGTCACCTACCTTCTCCTTAAATATATTAACTTTGAGCAATTAAATTAAATTAATTTAAACATCTACAACATACATATCTTCTCTAGCTATAGATAATTGATAGTTAATATGACTAAAGGTCATGGTTACTAACATTATTGTAAGTAATTATTTTTAAATAGATGTGTATGTCCAGTTTTTTCAGGCATTTTAATAATGAATGTCTTCCTTTTCTTTCATGCCCAGAAGTGGAATGTGAGTCAGACTAAAATTCGAATCATCTCAACAATTATCTTCATATTGTTTGGATGTGTGCTCTTTGTTGCTCTGCCGGCTGTGATATTCAAGCACATAGAAGGTTGGAGTGCCCTGGATGCCATTTATTTTGTGGTCATCACATTAACAACCATCGGTTTTGGTGATTATGTTGCAGGTAAGTTTTTTTTTTCTATTTTTGTTTTCAATACTCATAGCTATTTCTCAGTCACATCTAGAATTGATATTAATTCTTTTCAAGGTAATTTCAATTGGCTTTGAATCAGAAGAAAGAAAACACTCTCTTATTATTGTCTTGGACTGAATATCTTGGGATAATTTAAGAGTATAATATGCTGCCATGCGACATTAGAGCTGGGCAGAAACATAGTGACTCAATCCCCACTTTGCAAAGGAATTTTAAACTTCTTATTCTGCAGTCACACCTTAGTTTCAGAAACTGTGCCAGTGCTAGTTTTCAGTGTTACTCTTCTAAGCAATTCTAATTCAAGAAAAAGCTGTCATATGATAGCATTTTTAAAAATCTCTAATTTTGACTTTCATCTTTTACCTTTCTTATGCTTTCTTCTTTTTCTATTTGCCTTGCTGAAAGTGTCTTATGTCTTATTGGGTTCTTGGTTTCACCAGTTTTATGATTTTTTATTTTATTTCTTGTTTGATTTCCTATAATATTGTATACATCTTCTCCTAATTTTAAGCCCTCTACCTTTAGCAGAAGTTTTACTGTCAGTTCCCTGAACTATGGATTCATTGTTTCTCAGAATATCACAGGTAGAGGGGACCATAGAGTTTATTTAGTCCAAATCTCTTGTTGTAAAGTTAAGGAACCTTCAGTCTCAGAAATGATATATGTGAGCAGAGGCCAAAACTGGATTCTAATCAAGACTTCTTACCCTAAGCCCATGGGGCCAAAATTCTTTCCCCTCCATAACACTGCCTCTCTGTGATAAACAGGAAAACCCATTTTCATTTTTCTCTTCTTTTTTTCTGTAATTTGGCCAATTATTTTTTCAAATTAATATATGGAGCACTTTGTTAGAAATTCCCTCTACCAAGGCAAAAAACCAAAACTCTTATCTTCCATCTTAATATAAATACTGTATTGATTCCAAGACAGAGACTGGTAGGAAATAAACAATGTGAGTTAACTGACTTGCCCAGGGTCACATAGCTGGGAAGTTTAATACTTGGTTTAAAAACATCTCCCCCCCCAAAAAAAAAGTCTATAAAAATGACTTTTAAAAATATCTAAGAGTTTTGTAATTCTATGACCTGTATTTTATCAGGGGCATGTGGAGAAGTTATGATTACTAAGGAGTATAGAGTTTTCACATTATTTGTGTATATTATTATATTCATGATTGGAATGAGCAAGAATGAAATCTTTTCAGAAAGAAATATAGAGTAAATGGTTGAGAAATCTTCTGAATTACGATTGTCAAGGGGTTTAGACTCCTAGCACACAGATGCACTCTATGACTGTAATTGTTGTATTCTTTGTTCTTACTGAATAGAAAGCAGGAAAACTAGGGATAGCAATGAGTGCTGAAAACCAGAGAACAGATGCTAGTTTTCTCTTTCCACTTGGCTACTCTTTCTCATGTTATTTGAGATAAGAAGAGTCTGGGAAGTGGGGTAGTGAAAATTCTAAGCACTGTTGACTAAGTAGCCTGTGGCAATTAGAGAACAGGACCTAAGAATTTACAACTAGCCACTGGCAAAAGCTACTAGGGTTTTTTAAAACTCCATCCTACCTGAAATTTTGTAGCCTGTTCACAAGCTCCTGGATAGATCTCATATCAAGATAAAAATTTTGAATCAGAAAAGGATGCCCTAACTCTGGCTGGGAGATAAAAGCAGTGTTATATTAATCAGATTAATAACAATTACAGATTTAAGAGAAAGGTATAAATGGATTAAGCATTTATTTCATAAATAGTATATACATAAATTAATATATAAATATAAGTATACAAACTATTTAAATATTTAATTTAAAAGTATTTTTATTTCAATAAGTTATTTAAATAGCATGTTACTTAAAATATTATGGAAAATATGACATAAATATATCAATTATGTATATACACATATGTTTTACATATGCACATATAATGTTTTAAAAATGGCATTTAGTAATGATTGGGTTCAACAGATTTAATTAATAACTGTATAGTTAATAAATCCACAAAGATCATTTAATAGAATAATTTAAAAGAACAAAGATCATTTAATAGAATAATTTAAAAGAATGAAAGAGACATGATAGGAAATTGCTTTCAGATATTTGAAGAATTGATATATGGAAATGGAATTATCTTATTCTTATTTAACGCAAAGGGATGAATTAAGATAAATGGTTAAAAGTTAACAGGAAGGATAATTTTGTTCTAAATATAAGGAAGAGCTTTCTAAGAGGACTGTAAAAACAATGGAATGGCTGACAGCATGAGTTTGTGAGTTTTCTCTAACAATGGAGTTGTTTCAAAGAGAAATTAGATGAACACTTTTTAGGGATGTTGTAATGAAAATATAGCCTTCATTTAGGGATTGGATTAGGTAGCATCTATGATCTTTTCAATTCTGAGTATGTGATTCTATATTAGCAATGTCTATGGAATGAGCCTACTTCTCTGGAATACAACACAACCTAGTTACCCCTACTTGTATGCTGTTAGCTTATACAAATTATAGACCAATACGTGGGAAAGAAAGAATCTCTTGATTATTTAATTAACCAATCCAAAAATGTTAATTGAAATGTTAAATGAGAAGTAGTTGGCACTTAATAGCTTCTCCTTTCTCCATTTTTATCTCCTTTCTTTGATTTGAATATATAAATGGGTCATTCATTATGCAAATTATATTTATATGAAAATATATTTATATTTATAAAATAGTGATAACTTTTTAATGGATAATATCATAGTAGAAACTATCAACAGAATTTCAAAAAACAATCCATCAAAATGAAGAATTGAGTGTCATTCATCCTTTGGAACATGTCAATTTTTAATATAATTAAAGAAATATGGAATTATAAATGTGTCTTATAAGGGTAAAAAGACAAGATTTTTAAAAGTCAGAATTGATGTCATTTCATGAAAGGGAAATAAAAAGCAATATTGGAAAACATTATTGTAGTCTAACTTGTAATACCTGTAAAGACACGAATATATTATTTGAATATGAACAGTTTAAAAAGTACAGTATAAGAGCCAGATGATAAAACATTAACCCCTCTCTTTAGTGAGTTATTTTTAAAATACAAGCACCTTGAAGTAGATAAGATGTTTGAATCGTATAAACTGACAGTTATGTGGGACTTGCTATATGAAGATGAAACCATAAATAAGTTAAACTAAAACATAACTCCCAAATACTTTAATTCAGAAATGCGAACAAACCAATTGTATGTTGCAGAAATTATGTCTGATATTTTAACTTAAGCAAGAGAGTATGAATTATGTTGATATAAAGTTGTGAAGGTGAAAAACCACCTTTAGTTACTAACTCACCATAATAAAAAATGTGTGAATTTAATCTAGAAGTTTATTAAGAAAACAGATTAAGAAAGAGAAGTGAGGTCATCTAATCCTACCCTTCTATTTTCTAGATGAATCAATACTTGGGAAAGGTTAATGTCATGCCCCAAATCACATATTATGTGCTAGATTTGAATCTGGATCCTCTGACTTCAAACTGTGTTTTCCCCACTCTATGGATAATATTGAGTTCTTCCTCTTTATCATCTGCAACAGCTCCTGGAACACAAGCCATGACTCCTTTGTGGTGATATTTTTAATGATTCTCATTAGAGCACTGCAGTCAGTGCTAGATGACTAACTCTTCCAAAAAATGATGTTTCTTGTTGCCTTTGGATGCCCAGTAAAACCCACTCTGCCAATCCTTTTATTTACTTCTATCAGAAGAATATATGATTATTCTTTTCATTTAGCCAAAATATCCTTATAACTTTTTTGTTTAGTTCTGGCAGGAACATAACAATTGAGAGAATTTAGAAACTATTAGTATGGCAACTTTTTGATAACTGGACAAGCATCTCGTTTTTATAATACTAAGAATTAAATTAATGAATTCATTTAGGTGCTCTAAAATGCTATCATTCTATTACTGTCTGACCTTCCTTTCCCCTATGCCATCAATCTACTTTCATTGCTATTAGGAATTTACACAAGATTAAAGACAATATTATATTTCTTTTCTGTTTGGATAAGCATTACCCCAAATTTTATAGCCTAATGACCAGCCTACTTGCTGGTCATTAGGCTATAAGAGACCATTTTTTTCCATATTAAAACTTTCAAGGGCTTGTATTCCACTCAAATAGCCTTTGGGAATACATGGTCACCTCAAAGAATTCTGAGGTATCAGAAGATTAAATTTTAGGTCCCAGAAAATGAATAGAATATGTGAGATATTTAACAGTTTCCAGTTGCATAGATTTCCCTTGCATGGATTTCAGCTTGGAAGTGACAATTAAGAATGGGAAAATATACTTTTCTAAGATTAAAATCCACACACAAAACATTGTGGGTTGAATGTTTTATCCAAACACAGACCTAAAGTGATTAAGTTAATTTACCCTTTTCAAAATGTGACATCCTGTTTATAAGAAAGAAGACATAAAAAGTCATCGTGATCATGAACTAACTCTTCTAAAACAGAGTCTTGGTGAACTTATGTGTTACATGAGTCATGAGTTCTTGGATGAAGATTTCCTAAGCATTGGTTTTGAAAGAGAAAGTTCTTGAGAAAAATGTCCTTTTGGTTTCACTGAAATGGAAACATTCGAAATAATGGAATTATCTGGTGAACCTATGTTGCAGCCTCTTTCCACATGAAATTCCCAAGTTAGTGCTCAGAATTTTCAAACCTGTTTTCCCATGAGTTTTCTAAGCTTAGATCATCCATCATAAGAGACTACTTCTGTTGCTTTTGACATCTCTCCCAAGAACACAGAAATATTATTTTGAAAGAGTTTGAAGGTTCTGTTATTTGCCTTGAAGAATATGTTCTTTTCCTCAATGCCTGTTTATAGCAGACTTGCATTTCTGGCTAGCGTAATATATCATAAATGTAAAACTTACTTTCCCTATTGTTACACTTTCATTAGAAATTGATCATGTGATACTGATATTACTTGTACATATAAGTATGTCAGATTAAGAGATGCTTGTGACCAAACGAAATTCCCAGGTCAGATAGGATAGGTTACTTGAACTTATACAATCAAAACCCTAGCCCAGATTAGGGCAAATTCACTTATCTATCTGTATGTAGAGTAGAATGTGTTGATGCAGAGAATATGGTGAGGGTGGAAGGATGGAAGGAAACAACAGCACAGAAGATAGTCTTCCCCCTGGTACAATGATGTCTAGAAAGGGTGGTCAATTAGAGATGAATTTTTTCATTGATCAGAGAGGGGGACAATTTCTAACCGAGGGTAAGATCGTCAACTAATTGTTTTACTATGATAAAATACTACTATTTTATAATAGAAGTTGATATTCCATTTTATATCTGATGCAGATCTTCAGCATCTGTATAGTCAAAGTTTTAGACAGTTATTTGGGGTAGTTAGACTTGTCCAGGGTCATTCAGCCAATAACTACAAGGAGAGGGAATTGAATCAAAGTCTGCCAGCTCTCCCCTACTACTCCATGGTACCTCTCAACTTGTACATAGTAGGTACTTACTAAGTGTTTTTTAAATTGAATTATTGAGTTATTGAGTATATGTGAAACATGGAGAGAGGTTCCGGGCAGGTATAATGACAAACATTTTATAGCTGGATCACTGTAACTCCTAGTTCACAGCTGTCTTCCAATTACTTGGAACTACTTATTTGACCCCATGAAACATTCTCTGAGTCCCTCATAAAGAAAAATTCCTTTCAGACCTCAGCCAGCATTTTGTTTTGCAATGCTAATATTTGTGACTTGTTTTCTTCTTGTAGATAGTGAACTCTATGAGTAGAACAACGTATCGTCCAAACCGTATATTTTCCCAAGTGTCTAGCATAGTGTATTGCATACAGTAGGTGCTTCCTATATGGTTATTTAATTCATTAACCAAATGCAAAGAATTAAAAATTACATATCTACTTATGCAAAGAATTGAGCTAATTAGGCAACACTTAATATAAGAAAGAGGAATAAGATAGATAGAAGGAATAATAGAGGCTATTTCAGCCAACAACAACAGGAAGAAATCAAAGATAGGAATTACCATGATGCACCTTTCCAGAAGCATAATTATGTATTTGTCACATTAATCAAATTAAGACCATCATGAATGTCTCTCAGAGGTGCCTAGGTAGCATAATGGACAGAGTACTAGATCTAGAGTAAGGAGGACCTGGATTCGAGTCTAATCTTAGACACTTCCTCACTGGGTGACCCTGGGCAAGCATGTGAAGAGGATCAAAGTGCGCACATAAACCAAAATATGAGTAGCAACATTTTTTTTGCTTAGGGAAAAAGGCTATTGACCAGAAAATGATTAACCAGTTTTGGCCCATTAATATAGTCTAATGCAGTGATGGACAAACTCCGGCTTGTGGGCCAGATGCAGCCCACTGGAATGTTTTATCTGGCCATGACATTATTCCTAATCTGACGAATACAATAAGTAGAATACAATACAATGAAACTTCAAAAGAGGTGTCTTAGAAATAGACTGACAGATGAGCATTTTCTTTCCTTTGGCCCCCTCTTTAAAAAGTTTGCCCATTACTGGTCTAATGTGTTAAGAAATTATGAATATGAAGAACACAGAGAAGCAAAGGATGACTTCTATGATATGATGTAAAGTGAATTAAACAGAACAAGGGAAGCTATACATAATGACTAAAATAATAAAAAAGGAGAAGAAAAGAAAAAAGAAAACCCCAAATGAACATTACTATTGCCAGACTTGCTCCCAAAGAAAAAAATAAGAAACTGAATTCCTTTATCTTCTTTGAAGAGTAGGGGAATTATGCATGTAGAATATTAAACGAATTGTCCAACTTGGTTGATATTATAGTTTTGCTGAACTACCTTAAAAATATAAAACTCTTACCTTCTGTCTTAGAATTAATAGGAAGTATGAGTTCTAAGGCAGAAGAGCTGCATGTACTAGGGAATTGGAGTTAAATAACTTGCCCAGGGTCATACAGCTAAGAAATATCTGAGGTCAAATTTGAACCCAGGCCTGACTCTCTAGCCACTGAAGCACCTAGCTACCACTGCACTAGCTTTTTATTAATTTTTCTTTCTTATTCTTTGTGACAGTTATGGTTTACTAGAGAGGGCAAGGGAAGGATGCATATGGACATAAAAAACAAAAGATATTAGTAAACATTTAAAATAAACCCAGAAATGAAGGCATGAATGAAAGAATGACCACCACTTTTGTAAGCTAAGTCATATAATCAGTAGGCCAGTCTGGAAAATTAATTTGTGCCTTTGATCAAGATAGTTTTTTTCTAAAAATGCATTTTTCGTCACTACCTAATCTTCAGTTGGCTTTCGTATGCTTTCTAAATTTTTCCAGTGTCTCCATTTGGACCTAGGACATTAATGTGAAAGCTCAGACATTTGTGTGTGTGTGTGTGTATGTGTGTTAGAGAATTTAGACTGACAAATAATTAGAGCAAATCAGGAATGCTGGGACAACCTTCATAATTCTTTTGAATCGCCTTCAATTAACTTCCTTTCAATTAGCAGTGGTCACTGTTTAATACCTTGATGGTATTAAAAAATTTCTATGGTAAATCAGTTTTGTACTGTTTTGTATTGTTCTTGGTAATTAAGCAACCTTAACTACTTGGACAGTAAAGGAAGAATTCGGTCTAGATGACAATATACTTAATAGGATTTCCTAGAGATATAAATTCTTCTCTGGGCTCTGTATCTTGTTGTATCTTGTTGTCTATGGGATTTTACCAAAGGGGAAGCAGGGTAACCTAAGAGTAAAAAAGCCTTAGACATGAAGCCAAAGACCACCAGCATTTGAATCCTGGTGCAAGCACTCAACAGCCATGTAAATCTAAGTGAGTCACCATCTCTCTCAGCCTCTGTTTCCCCATCTTTAAGATGGGAATAACAATTATACTACCTCCCTCATAGTATTATTATAGTGATGATGATGATGAAAAGGCAGAAATAAATATGTAAATCCACATGGGAGGCCTCACCCTATTCTATTTGTCAAGTTGACCTTGTCTGCACTATCCTATTCCAGCTCTTAATTTCCAAAGTTGATGGTTCTTTCCTCAAACCTTATCCTTCTCAGCCTTTCTTTAGCATCTGACAACACTAAGCACCTTCTTCACTAGGTTTTTCATTGTTATCTCCCAGGTCTTCTTTTACCTGGCTGACCACTTTTTCCTCAGTCTTTTTTTCTGACTCTATTATCTATGATGCTCCCTACCTGTCTGTGCTCCTCAAATCTGTCTTGGAGCATCTTTTATTTCACTATATTCTCTCTTGGTGATCTTATTAATCCCCAATAAATTTAAATCTCATCAGAAATGAACAGGAGGATAAAAGCTTGGGAGAATGGAAGAAGAGTGATAAACCAGGCAATTCAATTTAGTTTAATTACACTCAACAAGCTTTCTCTATGTCCAAGACAATACCTATCCTGTACTAGGAGATTAATTATTCACTGGGAACACACACACATGAATTCACACACACACATACACATATACATGAGAAAGTCTCTGCCCGCAAGGAATTTCCATTCCACTGACAGAATTAAGAAAGTTGGGAAAAAATGCCTTAGTCAGATTTCTTCTCTCTACTTGACTTCTGTGGTATTAGTGATATGTAATTGAAGGATTTGTTGACAAATACATAGTATTATTATTCGAATAATAAAAAATGTAATTAAAACATTCATTAAGTATCTGGAATGCTTAATGCATGTACCATGGATTTATTTTTTGTTCTACTTTGTTTTCCCCTTACAGGAGGATCTGATATTGAATATTTGGATTTTTACAAGCCAGTGGTATGGTTTTGGATCCTAGTAGGACTTGCTTACTTTGCTGCTGTCCTAAGCATGATTGGAGACTGGCTTCGGGTTATTTCAAAAAAGACAAAGGAAGAGGTAAGAATTAGCTTGCAAACATGCTTCTTTTTCCTCTTCCTTATTTTTAAAGATTATGCAAATGAATCATACATATTTACCTTTGTTTAGGAGTCAAAGCATATCTTATGTATTTGTAATTATGGGGATTCACTTCCTTTATAGTTAGTTTTGTTTTCTACCTTGAGGCTTTCAAATCAATTCAGAGTATAAAAGGAAAAGAGAAACATGCAGATATATGCAACACATCTTTGGGTGTTTTAAAATTTCAAAATTGAAGTGAAATTATTAAATAAATTCATAATTCAACTTCCTGGTTATTTATTGTATTATTTATTTTCATTTCTTTTGATTGTATGTACATATGTTAAATACTAGCCATTATAAGAGGCAGTATTGTGAACCCAGAACTGGCCTCAGAGCTAGAAGACCTAGATTCAAGTCTTGCCTCCAGCATACACTGGTTCTGTACACCTCTTAGTGCTCCAGGCAACACTGTAAGACTTTTACTATAAAGAGAAGATGCCAAACCACATGAAATTTTTTTATCCCCAGCAGTTTGTTGTGGCAATGAAAACAGAGGTCCATCTCTTTTCCTATGTATATGTGTGAATATTTAGATATATATAGCCACTTTCCATTTTATAAACAGCATATTTCAAAAGTTCATTTGAAACTTGGAACTTAGACATTTCCCCAAATAAATAATGATACAAATGATGATGAGTACATTTCCTCAAAGCCCAAGGAATCCATAATATCCAGGAGTGTGCTGGAACCAACTATAAGAGTTTTGTGAGACCTAATGTTAATTTTTTCAGTGTGAACATTTATACCTCATATATCACCAGTTGACTATAAATTGGGGTTTGATTTGTTATTCTGTGGATTATCTACACTAATTAAAATGTTAATAATAGAGATTAAACTTAAAAGTATATGCATATTTTGTTTTGTTCCCCAAAGAGTTTGGTTGTTCTTTTACTGTCTTTACTTCTCCCATACAAGAGCAAAGTTTCCTTGATTTTCTCATCTCCAAGCCACCAATAATGTTTGGGGAAAGAACTCTATCAAGGCATTAAATGAGGGGAAGGTTGATAAGGTCTGGGGAAAAATGAACTGAAGAAGGGGAATTGATAGGATTCGTGAAAATTCCCCTGGTTAAAAAATATAATCAGCCCTACCCAGTTTTCCAGTCATCTCATTTCTTTTCTTTCCAAGTATTTATTTGTTTTCCTTTTTACTATTAATACCTGTTACTTCTGGCTAAGGATTCTCATCTTTCCTGGACTCTTGTGGCATATAATATGTTCTCACACTAGGGACTTTTAAGGTTTTCTAAGGCTTGATTTTTTTTAAATTTCACACTAAAAACTGAGAAATATATCCACTATAGCTCCCATTTTCTCTTTTTTTTTATTTCTGCTACCTTAGAATCTATGAAAGAGAGAAGGAGAGAGAGAGAAAAAGAAAGTGAGAGAGAGAAAGTGAGAGAGACACACACACAGACACACACGGAAGGAGAGAGAGAGAGAGAGAGAGAGAGAGAGAGAGAGAGAGAGAGAGAGAGAGAGAGAGAGAGAGAGAGAGAGAGGTTAAGGCATAGAAATTTGAGAAGGAGTGAATTCATATGAATAAGAATAGGAATTAAGGAAGCCTTCCTGGACAGAGTCTTAAAGGGAAGGAAGGATTTCTACAGATGAAAGTGAGGGTGGATTCTTTCTAAGTATGAGAAAACACACAAACAAAGGAATAGAGGCAAATGGAAGGAAGTAGACTAATCATGTCTGACTATAATATATAAGGCACGAAGGAAATACTGGTGTGTGAGATAAATAACTAGACAATGAGGTTGGATCCAGCTTAAGGGGGGGATATTGACTCTATATGTACATATACTTTATTCAGGGAAGCAATGGGAAAACAAGAGATTTTTTGTTTAGTTTTGTNAAAGATAGAGAGAGAGAGAGATTGAGAGAGAGAGATAGAGAGAGAGAGATTGAGAGAGAGAAAGAGAGAGAGAGAGGTTAAGGCATAGAAATTTGAGAAGGAGTGAATTCATATGAATAAGAATAGGAATTAAGGAAGCCTTCCTGGACAGAGTCTTAAAGGGAAGGAAGGATTTCTACAGATGAAAGTGAGGGTGGATTCTTTCTAAGTATGAGAAAACACACAAACAAAGGAATAGAGGCAAATGGAAGGAAGTAGACTAATCATGTCTGACTATAATATATAAGGCACGAAGGAAATACTGGTGTGTGAGATAAATAACTAGACAATGAGGTTGGATCCAGCTTAAGGGGGGGATATTGACTCTATATGTACATATACTTTATTCAGGGAAGCAATGGGAAAACAAGAGATTTTTTGTTTAGTTTTGTTTTTGGTAAAAAAAAAAAGAGATATGGTGGTATATTTGGGTGTCAATTGTAAGAGCTTATGGATAATGGATAGGAATGGAGATAGAGTAGAAACAGGATCAAAAGAAGAGATGAAGTCTGTTGCTTTTAATGAAAGTAAAGAGGTAAGACTAGTTTTAAGAGAGTCTATGGAGGTAGAAATTTAGAATAATTTGGAAATTGATTGAATTTGTGGGGTGAGGGGAAAAGAATTATGCCAAGACTTAAGATTTCAAGTATGAATGACCAGGAAGATGACTGTGTCCGCAATATAAACAAAGAAGTTTGATGTATGAGCATATTTGTGATGAAGAAGAAGCATAGTCTCATGGACTAACTCTGAAGGCAGAAGGCCTGAGTTCAAATACTGTCTCTGATGCTTAATTTCTGTTTGACTGTTGACAAGTCCCTTAAATCTCCCTGAACTTCAGTTTTTCAGAACTAAAATGAGGGAGTAAGAATAAATGGTTTCTGAAGTCCCTTCCAGCTCTAGTTCTATGAACCTATATTGATTTTAAGATTCCAGAGTAATATCCAGAAAGAGACTTAAAATTTGGTACTGTAGCTCCCCATTAGAGGATATAAGTAGAGATTAATTTGGAAGTCATTTATATAGGGGTGATAATTGAAGCCACAGGAGTAGATGATATCAGCAAAGGAGATTTTGAGGAATATTTATATTCAAAGGGCTAGAAAAAGGTGAGGAATCATAGAATTCAAGGGAGAAAAGTATATCAGAGAGGTGATACTTTTTCTGTCAAAGATCTAATATTGTCTCATGAAGAGGTCACAGTAAACTGACCATATTTCCTTTTGTGACAGGTTTACTAACCTATTAAATTAAAAGAATATAGATATGATTTACAAGTGCAAGATCAACTTATTAAGTTTATAGTATTGCTCAGGTATGGTGAAGACCCCTATCCTCCAGTTAATGTAGCTTGAGAATATGGTACCAATGTGATACACAGACCCCTGATGTCCTCTCTCTCTGGGTAGACTCACCTCCAATCTGAATAGATTTGGGTTGTCTGTATTGCATTTCCCCAATCCCATACCAGGCAAGGCACAGTCATATCCATGGACAATGGGTACAACTAGCTATTGTCTCTCAGAGTCCTAGAGGCAATTCTAGTGTGTATGTGTGTGTGTAGAGGAGGAGGCACATTCCTCCTACTTGCCATTGTAGCTCCTGAGTAATTGTGCTTCCCCATATACAAAATTAATTACCATCTTACTCTTAAACACAAAGTTAAAAGATGAAGAAAAACTAACAATATTCATAACATTTATACAAAATAAAGCAAGGATAGGAATGTCTACCCACAAACTTGGGTTATATTCTACCACCAATGCACACAGTGTTTATTAGAGGAGAGAAAGCATAGACTTAAACCTAGAAGCAAAGTATATGCATGGGGAAACCCATGTGCCTGGAGCAACTCCCAGGTTTAGACTGCAGGTATTGAGGTCTTTGCTCCTCTCAGGAACAACCTGCCCTTCACAAAATCACTTTTGTGTTCTCTTCCTCCCTTCTGGTTTTCATGATATTCTTGCTTGGCAAAACTTCTCCTCTTCTGCTTTCAAGCTAATGAATCAGACTTTTTTAGCTCACAATCACCTTTAACATGACACTGAGAAAAAATATTACACTCTCTCAGTGACAAGATGTTCTCTTTAGGGAGAGAACTTCCAAACTCTTCAGATCTGCAAATAGTAGAATATTCTGCTTTGTTCAATCAGTTCTATGTTGTTGTTTTTTCTTACAGCAAAGCACAGCTCACAGCAAAGCAATAACAAACCTTGTTTTATCCCCTAAGAATTTGTCTCTTAATCCAAGGTCTGTTGCCCTCTACTATGTTAAGAGCTTTCTCCTCTGTCAGAATGCAAATGATACTAAAGTGTAGTAAGTCTAGAGAACTCCTTATATACAGCAAGTTTCAGCTTTTCCCCAAAGAGTTTCCAGTAGTTGCTCATTCATTTTAGTTGAATCTACTTTTCATGACACTATCTGGAGTTTTCTTGGCAAAGATCCTGGAGTGATTTGCCCATTTCCTTCTCCTGCTCATTTTATAGCTGAGGAAACTGAGGTAAATGCGGTTAAGTGTCTCACCAGGGCTGCCCAGCTATAAAATTTCTGAAGTCAGATTTGAACTCAGGAAGCTGAATCTTCCTGTCTTCAGGCTCCAAACTCTATTCATTGTGCCACCTAGCTTCCCCCTTTCTAATAGCTACTCCAGGCTTTCTCCAGCCAATCAATAAATTACTGCTGTTTTTCCAATCATTAAGTTTTCAATCAAGCTATTGAAGACTCTACTGTCTCAACTGGAAGCCTTCTGTCCCAAATTTCTTGTTATTCTTACTTGTACAGTTCATTCTCCTATTCCTCTATTTTATTCTATATCTTCTTCTCTAAACTTCTTCTCTCTGACTCTCTGTATTTTTTACTAACTCAAATCAGAGCCTCTTGATTGTAAATGATTTATCTTTATATTATGAGATGAAAATCAAGAAATCACATTTTTGGCCAGGTATGGACCTCCCATTTATGTAATCTTTCCACCGTCCCCTAATGATTATTTTATCTATAGTTTTGTCTTTGAACTTCTAAAAAAAGTCAAATGAAAAGGAGTCAAGTGTCTTGTGGCCATGTTACCCAGTGCTCACTTCAAAAGAGTCACATTAAGTGCATTCATCTGAGAGGCAATGGTCTATCTGGTTCTCAGAATCAACAGCCTGTGTCTTTCCTTAGCATTTTATCTGTGAGACTACTTTTCTTCACAAGTTGATTTTAACCATTTTTGGATGCAAATGTTATGCATCCGAATGTTCTTATGCAAATGTTCTTCTTTTTTTCCTTTTCAGCAGCCAAACTGTTCACATATGAAAGGGGCAGTGCCTAGTACCCAGATTTTATCAAAGCATTTGACAGCATCCCTCATATTATTCTGGTGGAAAAGATGAAAAGATACAGGCTAGATGGCAATATATTTATAGATAGTTGAATGGCCAGATTCAAAGGCCTGATGTCAACTTGGAAGGAAGTCTTTAAAGGATTGTCTTTGAGAATTGTATTTGGTATTGTGGAACTGAACAGTTTTATCTGGGCTTAAACATAAAAAATTGCAAATATCAGAAAGCTAGAGGGGATAATTAACATAATGGATGACAAGATAAAATCTCTTACAGGCTAGAACTATGGGCTAAATCTAATAATATGAGACAATAGGAATAAAAATAAGTTACATATGTGTTCAAAAATCAGCTTTGCAAGTACAATGGGGGGGCATATGGCTGGATGGAGTTCATTTAAGAAAAAAACATCTAGGACTTTTAATGTTTTACAAATTATAGTTTGATATGGTTTCCCTACCTCAATGAAATAAAATTTAATGAAATATTAGAATTTATTTTTTAGAAAGGCATAGTGAGGTGATAGCTTTCTTTCTTGTCTGATCAGTTTAAATGTGGAGAATCATTTTCAGTTTAGGACACCCCTTTTTAGAAAAGCCGTTGACAAGCCCTAGGGAATGCAATAGCAAATCACTGGCTAAAGAAGGGTCTTGACAGACAAGGATCATTTGAAGGAACTGAGATTGTTTAGAATGAAGAAGACAGAGAAATAAGGGAAATTAGGACATAATGTTTGTTTTCAATTATTTGTAGGGGTTTTAAGTAGAAGAGGAATTCTATTCATTTTGTTTGACACCAAAGTATAGAACTAGGAAAAATGGGAGGATGTTGGAAAGATAAAAATTTAAGTATAACTTAAGGAAAAACTCCCCAATGACTAGATCTATTCAAAAGTGGAATATAGTGTCTTGAGATATAGGAGATTCTCCTCTTATGTTGAATCTGGATGATCACTTGTAAAGAATGTCAAAGAAAAGATTCTTGTTCAGATTCATCCTGGACTAGATGACCTCTGGGTCCTTTCCAACTCTAGAAATCTGTGATGCTGTGGTTTTGGAGTTCTGGTCCATAGTACCAAATGCCAATAAGAAGACAAGGAGGATGGGGACAGAAAATGAAGCATTGGATTTGTTGCTAAGGAGGTAAGATAATTAATAACCTTGGAGAGAGACAGACAAACAGATACACAAACACACACATGCACACACACACACACAAACAGAGAGAGAGAGAGAGAGAGAGAGAGAGAGAGAGAGAGAGAGAAATTTCAGTAGATTGGTAGTTAGTTATAGCATAACTTTTTAGCAGACAACATGATTTTATTCAGCCACATTCTAACCACAGCACCAAAGTAATAAGGTCAAATGGAGAAAATGATTTAAAAGTGGAAGAGAGAGCATTATTGAAAAGACTGGCCATAGAGACCATACTACCCAGGAATGAAAATAAGCCCAAAAGTCTTTTTAAAAAATTTAACTTAAAAAACAATAGATGGGGGCAGCTGGGTAGCTCAGTGGATTGAGAACCAGGCCTAGAGACAGGAGGTCCTAGGTTCAAATCCGGCCTCAGACACTTCCCAGCTGTGTGACCCTGGGCAAGTCACTTGACCCCCATTGCCTACCCTTACCAATCTTCCACCTATAAGTCAATACACAGAAGTTAAGGGTTTAAAATTAAAAAAAAAACAAAACAATAGACAGGGAGCATGTATGATAGTGAGGAAGACCTGGCTGGGTTCAAAGCCTTTTCTATGGTTTTAGACAAGTAATATGATCTTTAGAAAGTTTAGTTTACCTCTAAGTTCCCTCAGGGAAAGTTCTAAGTCAGTAAGTGGAAGAACATTGGGAAGGAGTTTCCTCATTGGGTGTTCTATTCAGCAATGGAATCACTGACTTAGAATCTTCTCCCTTACCCATGAGCATGCTAGGAAAAGGTACAAGATAAAGAGTCATTTGTTAATCCTGGAACAAATATTCCAAAGGACACAGTGGAAGGAGGCAAGCAAGATATAAAGAATATGAAGCAGGTAGATACTACACAGAGATCAATTTGTCAAGGATTCATAATTTTTCATTGTGGAAACTACTTCCATCAATGAAGTTAATTGCCTGAAGCTCAGAGAAATTAAGTGATTTATGCAAGGACATACAGCTAATACGATTGGAAGGCAAGATCTGCATCCAGATTTTTCCCGACTCTCAAGTCTAGCAAGCATTCTTCTATCTCATCCTACTCCATCTCTTTCAATACACAGTATATGTATTTGTAGGCATACATATACCATTTATGTTTAAATAAGCCCAATAGTTCCAAGACCCAATTTTTTATTCTATATACAATTTATTCTCTAAATAAGATAAGTAGTACACTTTAGATTGACTTACATTTTGCAGATCAAATGAGTTAATAGATAGGAACAGTAAAGCTTTTGCATAAATGCCAGCTATGCTTATTACCATACAAGCTCTCTACTCACTTCTGTTACTTTTAACTGTACAAATATTTTAGCTGCAAAATCTTAGTAACAATATCTAGAGACAAGCCACTTAAAAATTAAGTTTCAGTTCTTTGATTTCCTTTCCAAAGAACTGGTGAGGTCAGCCACATAGGTAGATTGATACTTTAGCTTAAATTCAGTCTTAGGCCAGGTTTACTTTTTTATATTTTTGGCCTAAGAGCTCTCTGAAATTTGCATTGCTGGTAGCCACATTTCTCACCAGATAACTCTCTTCCTTTGCTGCCTATCAATCTGCATCTACTTTCCTTGTAGCAATTTCTCCCAACAGCAATTTCTCTTTAATCTAATCCTAAAAGGAAAGAGAGAAAGAGAGAGAAAGGCAGAGACAGAGACTATAATGGAGTTTTATTTTGACTGAAAAGAATTTTCTCTAAACTTACTGATACACAGGAATTAGGCAATTTCCAAGTTTTTTTTCTTTTTTTATAGTATGAATGATGTCTCACAAGAAAGATTTGTAAATTCCACGAGATCATATGCAAACCTTTAGGTTTATCATAAAGGTCTCTGGGAACAGACCAGAGCACATATATCAATGTCTCTAATGCGTAGTAAAATAAAACCTGGTTCTAAAAATGTTTGTTTTAAACTAGGGCAGCTAGGTGGCACAGTAGATCGAGTTCTAGACCTGGTGTCAGGAAGAACTGAGTTCAAATCCACTCCCAGATACTTAGTAGCTATGCAACCATAGGATAAAATACAAACTCAGAAACTCATTAACCTGGAATTTACTGACTTCTACAAACTGGTTGCAGACCACGTTATTTCGCATTTCACTCTTCATATTCCAACCAAAACTCTTTTTCTAACCATTTCCTGATCCCATTAAGAGATGAGCTAGGGGGCAAAATGGATAGAGGGCTAGACCTGGAGTCAGGAAGACCTGAATTCAGAAATGAACTCAGTAAACTTGTTCCTACCTTTTATTTTATTGATATAGTTAGTTCTGTAGTATCTGAACAAAACACAAATAACAGATAAGTTATTTGCTTTCCTCAGTGATAGAACAAGGATAATCAAATTATATGAGACAGGACTTAGGAAAACTAGTCTCTGGAAAGGGTAAGATATTAAAAAGTGAAATATTTTCATACTTTTCCTCCCTTTGAAACAAAGGCAGTAAAAGCTGCTTTCAGTCTTTCTTTTACCTGTAGAAACAGTTAACTGAAAAGGTTAATACATTTTCCCTTTTTTGGTAATAATCCTATTTTTCGAATGAAGAAAACAGTGTCTAAAAGGAAATTATTAGAGACAAAAACCCTGGAGGAAAGTATTCCCTTCTCAAAGGACAGGATGAAGGTGATGGAGCATCTATATTTAAATCTATTTATACATATATGCATATGGGCATATATATGTGATATATACCTGTGTGTGCAGACATGCATAAGGTAGTAGGAAATGAATAGCTACATGAAATTTTGAAATGTTGATTCTAGCACCTATACAGATAATTTACAGTTTGATAAGTTATAAAGTATATTGACTCAGTGTTTCTCAAAAATATTTTATATAAGTGATAACCTTATAATTCTTTTTTAAAGTTTATTTATTTAATTAATTTAGAATATTTTTCCATGGTTACCTGATTCATGCTCTTTCTTCCCCTCATCCCACCCCTTGCCCTTAGCCAACGAGCAATTCCACTGGGTTTTATATGTGTCATTGATCAGATAATCTTATAATTCTTGAGGACAAGTACTCTTCTGGTTTTTTTTTTTTACCTTTTTGATCCCCAATGCCTGCCCCACTGTATACTCCGCAATTAGTAAACATATATTAAGTGTCTGCTATGGTCCAAGCCAGTGATTCCCAAAGTGGGCACTACCGCCCCCTGGTGGGTGCTGCAGTGATCCAGGAAAGCGGTGATGGCCATAGGTGCATTTATCTTTCCTATTAATTGTTATTAAAATTAAAAACAATAATTTCCAGGGGGCTGAGTAATATTTTTCCAGAAAGAGGGTGGTAGGACAAAAAAGTTTGAAAACCACTGGTCTAAGCACATTGTAAGAACCACTGTACTTAGTATTAGGGATACAAATTAAGTGCCCCCCCCAAAAAAAGTGGGGAAGGGAATGGAGGCAGTCCCAAGCCTTAAGGATTTTAAAGTTTAATGTGGAAAGATGCTGAGGCATGATAAAGTCAGTCAGAGGAATCCCAGAGTTTAGTGTAGTCAGGTGAGAAATGAGATATCTGAGCTGTTCTCTCCTTAAATGAAAGTTTGGAGTTCATGGCTCCACCCTCCAATTAGAAAAACAGAAGATGATGCAAAAGAAAAAACATGACTTATCACTTATCATTTGTATATGTGGGTATATGATTTGGGGTTTGCTTTTAAAAGATTTACTCTATTGCAAAAATGGATAATATGGAAATAAGTATCAAGTGATAGCATTTGTACAACCTGGTGGCTTATGAGAGTAAACCAAGATAAAATTTGGAAGGTACTTTGCAAACTTTAAAGTACTACATAAATGATAGCTACTTCTATTACTAGGAATAGCTAAGTGGCACAGTAGATAAGTGACTAGACCTGAAGTCAGAAAGACTCATCTTCTTGAGTACAAATCTGTACTCAGACACTTGCTAGCTTTGTGACCCTGGGCAGCTCACTTATCCCTCCCTGTTTGCATCAGTTTCCTTATATTAAAATAAGATGGAGAAGGAAATAGGAAACCACTTGAGTATATTAGTCAAGAAAACTCCTTAAAGGTCACAGAGTCAGATATGACTCAATAATAACAACAACAACTTCTACTCCTACTATTATTATTATTATTATTATTACATTGGGCAAATTACTTAATCTTCATCTACCTCAGTTTCCTCATCAATAAAATGTGGTCAATAATGGTAGCTACATCCCTGGTTTGTAAGATAACAGGATAAAAATATTTTTCAAATGCTTTGCAAACTTTAAAGCACTATGATTGTTATTTCCTGTCATTACCAGTTTATTTAAAAATGGAGTTGTATCCTTAATCGCACTAAAAGCTTTGTATTGAATCTGATCTATTCTGGTGAATGTGGTTGAAGGAAAATGCTCCTGTGTCTAATAAAATATGCTCTACTCCTTAAAACACATACACATGCAATTTTAAAAATTTTATTGCTAATATAAGTATATGTACTAAACGAAAATGGGAAAATTTTTTGGCTATTCTTAAAAGGTAATATTTTATGCGTTGCTCAACATAGAAAAAGACAATTCTTTTTAAATGCTAGTATAGGAGCAGCTGGGTGGCTCAGTTGATTGGGAACCTGGCCCAGAGATGGGAGGTCTTATGTTCAAATTTGGTCTCAGACACTTCCTAACTATGTGACCCTGGCAAGTCACTTGACCCCCATTGCCTAGCCCTTATCACTCTTCCTTCTTTGAACTGATACACTGTCATAATTCTATGATGGAAGGTAAGGGTTTAAAAATAAAAGCTTGTATAATCTTCAGAAATGACCACCTGACTGCCTTTGCCCTGGGATACATGCAAGGACACCAAATCATTAAACACAGGCTGACACGTAGTTATGTTCAAATGAACTGACTTTAGGAAGGTGATTCTTATTTTTGACACCATTTTTACAAAAAAGAGATAACTTCTTGTTTCATAGAAACTTCTTAGAACTGACGGGTTGTTAACAAAGGATATAGACCAAAGAGATTGTGAGATTGGAAGGAATCATTTAGTCCACACCAAAACCTTCCCAGATTGAGGAGGATTATATTGTTTTATTTTTGCCTTTAATGAACTAACAAGTAAGTAAAATATCTTAGGAAGCAACTGTCAGTCTGACTGATGGTGGTTTGACCCAAGAGACAGAGAGACCAGAGTAAGATTATTTGTTTTCACTTTGCCCTTATTCTATAAACATCTTTGAAATTACTTTGCATTTATTTTTTATTTTGTTTCAGCTTATTTGTGGACATGTATTCACTTCCCTAACATGCCCTCATCTCATCTATTCAAGGAGAATGTAAGCTCTTTGGATGCAGGGGCAGTTTCAATTTTGTTTTTGAATCTCCAGAACCCAGCACAGTGCCTGGTACATAAAAGAACCAGGTAGCACAATGGAAAGAACATTTCATTTGAAGTTAGGGAACCTGATTTTAAATTCTGTCTCATATACTTAACTAACTGGATAACCCTATTTAAGTCATTTAATATCTGTTTACTTTAGCTCTCTCCTCTGGAAATTGGGAATCATAATAAAACTTACCTCCCAGGGTTGTTGTGAGGATAAAATAAGATATTTGTAAAGCTTTGCAAACCTTAGAGAACTATGTAAATGCTAGCTATCTAGTAGGAGTAGGAGTAGCAATAATAGTAGAAGTAGCAGTAGGTACTTGATGCATGTTAAGTCAGCTGAAGTGGTCTATATTTTTAATTAATACATATGTTCATCAAGCATATTTTTAAGAATGATATTAAACAGTATAAGGGAGGGAGCAACTATGTGGACACTTCCTAGCTGTGCGACCCTGGACATGTCACTTAATCCCCATGACCTAGCACTTTCCACTCTTCTACCTTAGACCAAAATGATTCTAAGACAGAAAATAAGGGTTTTTTCCTTGGAACTAGTGAGTAGAATAGTTTTTATAATTTAAAAAGATACACAATGTAGCACAAAAAAGTCAAGTGATAGTATTGAGACACTATTGTGTCTCTATGTTAAAGATCCATTAATTACATGTTTTCTCTGGATGGAAAGATTATGCAGAATATTGAAGCCAAGTCTTGTATTATTATCTCAATAAAATATGTCCTTTTATGGTGTATAGTTAAGGTTTGAACACATGAATCTACACACATATGTGGCTTTGGTTCCCATTCTGCATTTATATTAAAATGTGACTTTTTCCAATGAAAAGAAATAACTTTAATGAAAATATCATGTTTGGAAGTAAGGAAAAATGGATTGTTTTCAGTGAACATGCTGAAATAAAAGCATTTTGGTTATAGCTAATCTGCCTAAAATATTTGAAAAGGAAATGGTTGGTTGGAACAAAGCTATATTGTTTCAAAAGTGCCACATATAATTACAGTTAATCTGCATTCCTCAAGGAAAACTGTAATGAACTAAATAATTTTCCATGGAGACATAATAGCTGCAGTGAAATTGTGTTTGTTTTGTTTCTTTTTTTAAACTGTAATGGAGAATGAGTACAAGACGGATTGTGAAGGATTGGTATGAGTAAAAATCTTTTTTCATAAAATCACATTCTCCTTTTTGCTAAAATGCCTCTTTCTGGAAACAGGGCATTCATATATAGACACTAATGGATTATTTAAGCAGTGGGATAAAAATACTTAGGCAACTATTGCTTTTTTGAGATGAGTGCTTAATGTGATTTAAGAAAAAAGAAAGATCAGTGGGTCCAGTTCCCCATAGTTCATGAAGATTGCCTCTAAATAACAAAAAATGTTCTTTCCAACCCAAGTGGCTCTCTTTAAAATCATATAGAAAGATGGGGAATCACTGTTCCTGAATCTGTTGGGCATGTTTAATTTTTCACCTTTCATATATACTCCATCAAAAATTAATGAAATAAGAATTTAATTTCAAATGAATAACTAATTGAATACCGACTTTGAAGGAAGAACTATGCAAAGTAATTGGAGGGAATCAAAGAAACAGGCAGACATACTTCCTAACCTCAAGGAAATTACAACCTAGTTAAGGAAAAGATTCATAAACATGAAAATTAAAATACAAATTTTAATAATGGTCTAGTATACTACAGAGAAGTTGCCACAAGGCAATAGTTATTAAATGAATTATGAAAATAATGAAATTTTGAGAATTTAAGGGAGAGACTGGGTGACTAGGAAAGATTGAATGGAGGAAATAAAAGGCTGATATTGATTGGTAGATTCCAGGTGGGTGGAAATACTGTGTGTGGAAGACTGACAAATTAGTGTAGAACAATAGTAGAAGATAAGAATGTTAAAATGATTTGAAGTTGGATTGTGGAAGACCTTGAATGTGAGACTAAGAAGTATGAACTTTATCAGCACTAAGGAAGCATTGAATGTTTTGGAGTTATTTGATCAAAGTTGATTGTTGTTGTTGTTGTTGTTGTTGTTGGGGGTGGGGGGGGATTGAGGATTAATCTATCAACCATCAGCAGGAAAAAAGACTAAAGGCTCAAAGACAAGATAAAATACTTCTTGTACTAAGTTATCTTTAGTTGAGTATGAATATATTAATAGGGAAAAGTACAATTGATTATGAGAGATTGCCCTTATGTTCAAATTTAGATCTGGATTCTTTGCTTTTCCTTCTTTTCCTCTTTTGGAAAAGATTATGTACTTTGACTAGGAATGCTTTCACATTTTCAATCTTTCTTAAAATATCCTATTTTTATTACTTAGATACATTTCTTCACTCTTTACACTATTCTTTTTGTTGCTGTTAGGCTTGAGCATCTTTAGGGAATAACTGTTCAGTACAAACACTGCTCTGGTACTCCTTTTTTTTGCCCTCTGGCTTACAACTTGATGATCATAAAAGGAATTTTCTATGAATATTTTAAGATGGACTTTTGGGAAGCAACAGTCATCATCAGTGAGCATTTGTAAGAAATTCAGGCCCTGAAATGTTTTTTTTTTTTTCATTTAATACACCTACCCCCTGATAGATAAAGGGATTCCCTGTAAAAGGACAAGAGAAATGAGGAGTATCACAACCGAAGATTAAACTGACATCAAGTAAGGGATGATTATCATGATTTAGTTTGCATTTATAATAATAGCAGAACTGGATGCAAAGGCAAGATTCAATTGGTCAAAAATGCCAACAATTTTTCCATGGGATTTTTCATAAATTCTGCAGCATCAAAGAGATTGTTCATAAGGGCCCTCTAAATCTTATGATACTTTAAAAAAGACTCCCTGAAGGTGGAACCATTCTTGGCATACTATATAAAATACTGCATATGGCATCAGAAAGGTCTTGGTTTTAAGCTGAGTGACCATAGATAAATCCCTTCATTCTTATTCACTTCAATTTTCTCATCTATAAAATGAGGATAATAACAACTAGATTAGAGACTTGTTTAAAGGATCAACTGAAATAATACATAGAAAGCACTTTGTAAACCTAAAAGTATTCTATAAGTGATAGATAATATTATTTTAATTATTATTATCATTATTATAATTAAAGATGATGATATAAGAATCCTGACAACATAGCAATCTTTAAAAGAAGGCATAGGAAAACTGCAAATAAAATAGGATCTTGAATAATGCCTAGATATAAATTTTATATGAAAAAAAAAATATATATATATATGTTGGTCAGGTCTATATGTTATGGGCATCTTGGGCTCAGGCCTCTAGATTTTTCCTTTCTGTTTTACAGACTTACAAATTATTTACTGTGAATTGAACAAGTATCAGTTAGTTCAAAAGTAGTTTACATCTGTCCAAGTTTTGATTTCTTTTTTTCTAATGAGAAACTTTAAAAATATTCCCTCCTTTAATTACAAAGAAAGAACTCAGTGTACCTATAGAGACTATACTCAAATTCATCTAACTGAGACATAAACACCTTAGAAGTTCTAAGACTTTTAAAAATGAAATTCTTCCTATTTTTGCAGTCCATAACACATGATGCTCTATCTACCAATTCATTACCTTTTCCCTGGCTGTTCCCCAGGTCTGGAATGCCTTTTCTACTCACTCTGCCTCCTGGCTTCCCTGGATCCCTTCAAGTCTTAACTCAAACCTCACTTTCTACATAAGATCTTTCCTTATTATGTTTGGTATTTCTTCAAATAGTCATGTCAGCATTTCAATAACTTGGGGTCTTCCTTTCAAAGACCATATTTCCTCAGGCATTCTCCTGTATACTTTGCTTTCCAATTATCACCTGGAAAAGAAAATTAAGTTCCAAAGGATATTTTATTTTCATCATTTTGAGCTGAATCTTCCTTGCATATAAACATAATCCTTCTTTTGCTTTGAAAATGTTTCACCAAAAGTCATCTTGTAAGTGGAAGGCTTGGAAATTTTGTCTATTTATTGAGACATAACAAGAAAATAACTTTACATGATAGTTTTTGCCTCAAAGTGCTTTACAAATATTTCCATTCTGTTTAGAAATCATATAATAGGGATTTAGAGCATCAAGATATAATATTATATCCTTTCTCTTCCACCCTTCCTTCATCCATCCCTTCTTCCTTCTTTCCCTTTCTCTTCCTGTCCTTTCTATCCCTTACTCTCCCCCCCCCCAACTCCCACTCCCTTTTTTCTCCCTTGGCATGGTTATAAATTTCCATCAACTTTGAGATCTTGTGCCAGGAAAGGTGGCCAGCACAAATGTTGCTTTCATAATTTTATTTATCCTCCTTTTATTAAGGTAAAGGATTCCTCCTGCCAGTGCACAAAGGTAAAATCAATCACATTTCACACAAAATCAAACCACCATTATGGAGTGTGCTATACACACTGAGAACAAAGGCAAGTGTCTTTTCAAAGACGTCTGGGAAAATGACTTTGTTTTCAGTTTCTATTGACAGATGGCACTTTCTAAATGAATGTTGCACGCGCAAGACATTGTGAAATGTCAATAGGGGTTATTTGATCCTCCTGAGCAACAAAGACTAATGAGTGAGTTGTGTAGTGCTCAGTATGTGGTAACCAAACTACTCAGAGTGTGTAGAAGGGTCACTCATCTCCCCAGGAGGTGAAGCAAGATTCTGGGTTTCCAGAGAAGAGATGCTGTTTACTAAGGACCTCTATCTGAGTATCACCTGCTATGTGTACATTTGATAAATTTTCTCTTGGTTTACAAAGCCTTCTTGAGGTGGAAATTATCACCTAAAGTCTTCTCATGGAGAAATGGTTTTTCTTCTGTTGCTTTGTCTTCCTTCCTTCCTATTTCTCTTGCCACTTAGCTAAAAAGGCAGACTATTCGATGTGTATTTTTCTCTTAGAGAGGGAGGAAACAACATTTGAGGAATGGGACCACACTTTAGAGTACTTTCATTCCGTATCCAGAAGAATAACCCACCAGTGCTTTAAGGATGACCAAGCAATTTCTTCACAAATATCATCTCAATTTTATGGATGAGGAAACTGAGCCTTAAAGACAGTAAGTGATTTATGATGGGTCATACAACTAGTTAATCATAAACAGTGATATACAAAACAGAGTTGGGAGAGACCCCAAAGGGCATCTTGGGGTCTCTACAAGGAAACAACAAGGAAAATACTACTTTCTGGAGACAATTTTATTGATTTCTCCCAATTTTACCCTCCAATGCCAAGCTTAACAAGTCCCATATATTTCTCAAACAATAGCATTTAAAGTACTGGAAAACAACTATCGTGCTTCACTCTCTCAAGTCTTCTCATATCCAGGCTAAAAATTCTCATTTTCTTCAATTGACTCTCAAATGACTGAAGTGAAACTTGGACCCAGAGGCCTTTGCTATGAATTCAGAACTTATTCTACTACAGCGCATTGCCTCCAACCCAAATATAGATGACCATAGATGTGGAGAGCTCTAAACTCCGAACTTGATCTATTGATTTTGGAGTGTAGTTAATCAGTAGATTCTGAGAACTTCAAGAGGGATACTTGACTCTTTCCAAAAGAAAAAGCCATAAAGGATTAACTGAAAGAAAATATATACTGATGCCCTTGTCTGTGTTTCCTCATCAATAAAATGAAAGGGTTGGGCTAGAAATTCGATTTCTCAGATTCTTCCAGCTCTCTTTCTGAATTCTTAATGTAAGCTTGATTTACCCTAAACTTTGTATATTTTATGTTAATCTTCCCCACCCCCAAAAATTAATGATAAATTTTTGGTTTTAGCCTCTCTGCATTTCCTACACATCAAAAGAATAAGGCTTTCTATAACTTGCATAAGGCAGAGGATAAAAGAGGCAAATCTAGGAACCTCATATAGAATGGAGAACTGAGGGATTTCAAGTTAGAGGACCTGAATTTAAAATCATGATCTCTCACTTAATGGCTGTATGACTTTGGGCAGTCATTTAACCTTTCTAGGTCTAATTTTCCACATTTGTAAAATGCAGATGTTGAAGTAAATGTCCTCTCAAGTAATTTTTAACTGTTGATCTAATTCTATAATCTAGGATTCAAGTAATGGCTATATAAACAATGGAGACACCAAACTGGCAGATTAAGTACATGGACTACTGGGAAATAATGAAAAGCTCATGGGAAAGGAATGATATAGTGGTAGAAAAAGAATATGGAAACTCAGCGATAAGTGATGTGCCCTGAAACAGTACAATAGAATTGTTGTATCTGGAACCAGGAGAATCTGAGTTTACATCTGGTCTTAGATACTTCCTACCTAGGTTACTATGGGCAAATGATTTATTAGCTGTGTGACCTCTGTCTGAATCAGTTGTTTCATTTGTAAAATGGTGTTATTAATAGAATATATCTCTGAGAGTTGTTGCAAAGATAAAATGAGATTTTTGGAGAGTGCTTTGCACTTAAAATACTATGTCAATCCTAGCTTTTATTATAATTATTTCTATTGATAATTTAAAATTCTTCAAACTTTACCACTACTTTACTAGAAAACTAAGTAACTGGATAAAATCAATAGCAAAATGTTCTATTTTTTAAAAGATGCCATATCAGTTATTTCCCTGTCCTTACTGTGACTGTGTTTCTGTTCCCAAATCTAATCAGGATACCCTTTTGCACTCATTTCCCCTTTCTATATTCTATATTCAATAGGCATTGGTTGTGTTCCTGTCCAAAATTTCCCTGAGAACTTTTATTGGACTAAAGTAAGAGTTTCATTTTTCATAAATTTTCATTCAAAGTTTAGAAGTAAATTGTGGGCTCATAGTATTATTATAACAAATGTAGAACCTAGAAGCACAGAAAGTACTAAGAAAAAAGAGAATTTTTAAATTTTTAAATGAATTTTACATTCACAAACCTGAATATTTCCATATGCAAAGAATAGAAAAAGAGCATTTTATATACAATATCAGAAAATATAGCTTTTTAAAACAAAAAGGACATATACTTAAAAACATTTTTTTTACTTTCTGTCTTAGAATCAATATCCTAAGTATTGGTTCCAAAATAGAAGATTGCTAAAGGCTAGTAAATTAGGGTGAAATGACTTGCCTAAGGTCACATAGCTAGGAAGTGTTTGAGGACAGATTTGAACCCAGGGCATCCCATTCCCAGGTCTTGTACTGTATCCACTGAGTCACCTAGTTGCCCCTTAAAAGTATATTTTCAAATTAACACAGAAGTACCAACACTGCCCTGATGGTCTGCATACTTTTCTGAGCTTCCTTCTACATTCTTCAGTTTATTTTTCAATGTTTCATTGATATCCCAAAGAAGGAGTCCTTATGCACATTTTTTTCAAAATGTATTTTAGAATTCACTGTGGCAGAAAGTATTTCTTGAAATCTTGAAGGTTTTTTTTCCCTTAAAGTTTGAACTACCTATAAGGTGGGATAATTTATTTCCCCTTTGTCTAGGAGACTTTGTCACACGTTCCTTCTTCATACCTGACTAAAATTCAGAATTCTTCAAAGTGGTTATACTAATTATGCAAAGTATAGAACCATTATCTCATCCTACTTCCAAGACAGGCCAATTTATAGCAGCATTTGAAGGTGGAAAGATAGCAGGAGAAAACAAAAGGATGGTTCAGATTTTTCAAGAGTTTTTCCCATTTTTAAGAGAAGTAAGATATGGGTAGGGAGAGTTAGGGAGGAAAATGAGAAGTTTAGAGTGAATACCATCAGGTTATAAATACAGTAGATTTGGATTTGCTCTGGGAAGAGTAATGTTAACTCAGTCATTCCAGTTGATAGTTTAGCCCAGTGATGGGCAAACTTTTTAAAGAGAGGGCCAAAGGAAAGGAAATCTGTCAGTCTGTTTCTAAGGCAACTCTTTCGAAGTTTCATTGTATTGTATCCTACTCATTGTATTCATCAGATTAGGAATAATGTCACATGGCTGGATAGAACATTTCAGGGGGCCACATCTGGCCCTTGTGCCATAGTTTGCTCATCCCTGTTTTAGCCTATAAATTGGGTATTTAATCTTGTCTCCTGATATGATAATTACAAAGGGGCCCCATTCTTCATTATGGTATCATCTATATAACCAAAATAGTTTATGATATATTTTAGTGCATTATTTATTTATTTGTTTTTATTTAGAATATTTTTCCATGGTTACATGATTCATTATCTTTCCCACCTCTGTTCCCTCCCCTCTCCCAGAGCCAACAAGCAGTTCCACTGTTCTATTCATGTGTTACTGTTCAAAACCCATTTCCATATTATTCATATTTGTACTAGAGTGATCCTTCAAAGCCAAAACCCCAACTATATACCCATCAAACAACATTATCAGTTCTATGTTTTTCTTTTGCATTTCTGTTCCCACAGTTCTTTCTTTGGATGTGGATAATTTTCTTTCTCATAAGGTCCTCTGGATTGTCCTGGATCATTGCATTGCTGCTAGTAGAGAAGTCTGTTACATTTGATTGTGTCACAGTGTATCAGTTTCTGGGTACAGTGTTCTTCTGGTTCTGCCCATTTCACTCCATCAAATTTTGGAGGTTTTTCTAATTCATATGGAAATCCTCTAATTCATAATTCCTTTCAACACAATAGTATTCCATCATCATCATATACCAAAATTTATTCAGCCATTACCCAATTGATGGACACCTCTTCATTTTCCAATTTTTTGCCACTGTAAAAAGTGTGGCTATAAATATTTTTGTACACATATTTTTCCTTATCATCTCTTTGGGGTATAAACCCAGCAGTGGTATGACTGGATCAAAGGATTCTTTTAAAACCCTTTGGGCATAATTCCAAATTGCCTTCTAGAATGGTTTTGGATCAATTCACAACTCTATAAGCAGAGTATTAGTGTCCCAATTTTGCCTCATCCCTTCCAACATTTATCACTTTCCTTTGCTGTCATTCTGGCCAGTCTCTTGGATGTAAGATGATACCTCAGAGTTGTTTTAATTTGCATTTCTCTAACCAGAAGGGACTTGGAATGCTTTTTCATATGGTTATTGATAGTTTTAATTTTTTTCATCTGAAAAATGTCTATTCATATCCCTTCACCATTTGTCATTTGGGGAATGTATTGATTTTTTTGTAAATTTGACTTAGTTCTTTATATATTTGGGAGATCAAACCTTTGTCAGAGAGTTTTGTTATAAAAATTTTCCCCAGTTTAAGTATTACCTGTTGCCAACCTCTTCTTCTCTTCCATTATATTGGTGCTCTTCTTCCCCACCCCACTCCCCACCTGATCCTTTTATGAAATATATTTTACCCCAATTTACTTTTTTCCCATTTCTTTTAGTAGTATCCTCTTTTTCACCCCTAGATTTTTATATATTTTTGACATATCATCCTGTACATTTTACCAGCATAGACCCATTGTATACTTCTTTTAGCTACTACGATGATGATAACGTTTTTTAAAATTACAGATACCATATTTTCATATAGGAATGCATGTCATTTGACCTTATAGAGTTCCTTAATTATTTTTTCTCTTATTTTCCTTTTTGTGATTCTCTTAAATTCTGCATTTGGCCATTAAAAGTTCTGTTTAAGTTTTTTTACTTTTTAAGAGTTCTTGGAAATCTTCTAATTTATTAAATGACCATATTTTCCCCTGAAAGAATATATTCAGTTTTTCTGGATAATTGATTCTTGTTTGTAGACCCAGATTCCTTGCCTTCCAGAATGTCAAATTATGTGCCTTCTAGTCCTTCAGTGTGGATGCAGCCAGGTCCTTTGTAATTTTGTCTGAGAGTCCATTATATCTGAATTGTTTCTTTCTAGCAGTTTGTGCTATCTTCTCCTTGGTCTGGAAGTTCTTGAGCTTGGCTATAACATTCCTGGGGATTGTTATTTGGAGATTTAATGCAGGAAGTGATCTGTGAATTCTTTCAATCTCTATTTTGCCCTCTTGTTTGAAAATATCAGGGCAGTTTTCTTGGATAATTTCTTGTAAAATTATGTCCAGGCTTTTCCTTTGTTCATGATTTCCAATTAGTCCAATAATTCTTAAATTGTCTCTGCCTGATCCATTTTTCATGTCAGTTATTTTCTCAGTGAGGTATCTTGTATCATTTTTAATTTTTTCATTCTTTTGGTTTTGTTTATCTTGTGAATTCATTAGTTTCTAATTCTCCAATTCTAGTTTTTAGAGTCTGAAATTCTTCCACAATGTTTTGATTTTCTTTTTTCTTTTTTGTCCATTATTTATTTTAAGTCATTTTTCTCTTCCATTTTATTTTTTTTTTATTTTCAGGTCAGTCCTGGCTCTCAAAACTTGTGCCACTGTCTCCAGATGCCTTTTTTGTATTTTAGGCTATTATTTCATTTTGCCATTTTTCTTCAGCCTGTCTTATTTTATTTTTAAATTCATTTTGAGCTCCTCCTTAGGCTGTATCCAGTTTCCTGTTTTTTTTTGAGGCTTTGCTTGATGTTTCCTGGATCTTGTTCTCATCCATTGGTTCTGTTCTTTGATCCATACCTCCATAGAAGCCTTCAATTATAGCTTTTTTCTTATTTACTCATTTTATTTACTTTTATTTATTTATTTTTCATGCCCTATGGAGTATTAGCTTGCCCTTTTGCTGATTTTCTGCACCAGAGTGTTTGAGCTCCTATGCCCTGAGCCTGAATCTTCTCTTTTTTCAATCCTCTGTTGGTACACTGGAATTAACCGGCTTTGCTAGCCTACTGGGTCAGCCTGACCTGGGGTAAATTCATCACTGTCCTCTACCCTAGGCTCACTCAGACAGCCAGGTCTGATTGCTGATGTCAGAGAGATGGGTGAGATAGGGTGTCCCCCAGGCTCCTCTCTACCAGCTGTTATCAGAGTCTTGGATCTTGTGTGATAAGTCAGAGATAAACACTCTTTTGCATCTTCAGTCTCTAGCCTGGGCACTCACAGCCTGCTGGTATGATCTGATTGCAATTCACCAGTTATGAGTTGGGGAGGGTATTCAATCTGTCCTTCTGTCCTTTATCCCATGAAAATAGTCTCTCTGTGCTCACCTTTTAAGATGTTTTCCATAGAAAAGTCCCATGTTCTCCTCTCCTTGTTGGATTTCGGTTTCTGTTATCTTCGAAGCATGTTATAAATATTGGTGTGGAAGGAATGTTGGAGTGAGATCAAGCTTTTGGTGCTTCTCAATTGCCATCTTGGCTCTGCCCCCTTATTGCATTGTTTATAATCATTACTAGTTGACTTTGTTTCTACCACAACACCACCTCACTCAGCCCTCAGTCTTCATTGGTTGGATTGGTTCTAGATCACCATCTAGAACACTACGGTTTGTTGTAGTTTAAATTTACTATTATCCTTATCTAGATTATCTATAAATTTTTTATCACTCTACTAAAATATAAAAATATGTTTTTTTAAGCCTTTAACTTCTTTCTTAGAATTATTACTAAGTATCGATACCAAGGCAGAAGAGGGGTAAAGGCTAGATAGTTGAGGTTAAGTGACTTGTCCAAGATCAAACAGCTAGGAAGTATCTGAGGCCAGATTTGATTCTATGTCCTCTTGTCTCCAGGGTCAGCTCTCTGTCCTCTGAGCCACTATCTGACCCAATAATATAGTTTTAGCAAAGTACACTATGGCTCAAATATTAAAAGCATTAAAGGCAAAATTGGCTTCTTATAAGGACAGTGGCATATTGTTCAGGGGGCCTAAGTAATAGTACTGTGGTTTTAGAAGTAGAAGGGTAAAGATGATCTGATGATCTGAGGCCCTTCAAATTTTGTGTTGGGAAATTGGCACCTAAGGAAATTGACTGACCTGTTTTGCAATTGTTTAGCACTGAATTAAAGAGGTCTGATGGATGCCTCCCCTCTTTAATGGGTCTCTGGCTAGCAGCTAGGTGGTACAATGAATAGAGTGCAAATCTGGAGTCAGGAAGAACCTGCATTCAAAACCACCCTTAGGCATTTACTAGTTGTATAATCTTGTGCAAGTACTTTAATTCTGCTTATTTCATATCCTTTTTCTATAAAATGGGGATAATAACACCTGCCTCCCAGAGTTGTTGTGAGGATCAAATGAGATAACAACTGTAAAATGTTGGAACATAAGATGTACTATGTGAGTGTTGGGTTTTTTTTGTTGTTGTTACTATTGCATTTGGAACTTGGTTCCTAAACACTCTGGTTTGGAGTTATTTCCATGATCTCTAAAGGTCAATAATCATTATCAAGCACTTATTGTACATAAGGAACTCCACCTCAATGAGGAATTAGGATAGAAATCGGAACCATATTGGGAAGCTATAGCATGACTATATTCCTTGTACAAAAGAATCTCTCCCCTACATAGATAAATTATAGGTGCAAAATATTAAGATTATTTTTCTTATAAAACTTCTTATAAATTCTATATCATAAAAGGAGTCACATTTAGAGAGGATCTCTGAAATTAATGATTCTTTTATTAAAATTCCCTGAAACTGGAGACTTTCTGGACAAAGTAGATAAACAGATCTGAGTTTGAATACTATCTCACTTATTAGTTGGGTGATACTAAGCAAATCACTTAACTTTCCTAATCTACGTTTCTTCATATAATGTAGATAGTGCTCATATTTGGAAATTTGAAAGTTCTATATAAATGTGATTTATTATTAATATATATAGTCAAAAGAACTATTATCTGAATATGTATCAATCACAAACTACAGATTTAGAGCTGGAATTCTAGAAGCCATTTAGTCCAAACCCAGTGTTTGTGGTATTCACTAGTACAGCTAGTGCAGTATTGGCGAATCTTTAATGAGTTCAAGTGCCTAGAGGGAAAATTCAAGCTATCTGTGAGCCTCTCCTGTATTATCTGAGAGAGTTGAGAGAGAAAGTACTTGATTTGGACAGCTGGACAGAGGCATGGGGCATGCAAAAATGTCCTCAGGTGCTGGGAAGAGGGGGAAACAGAGCAGCTCCCTGAGTGCCAGCTCTACACTTATGCCATGTCTTTGCCCACAGGACTCTAGAGTGAGCACTTGTCAAGTCCTTTTCAGAGCTGTTCATTCACTTTTGGTGGCTACCTTTCACCTAATTCACCTATGCCTCTAAGAATTTGTACAGTGTTCATAGGCCAATCCTAATAAAACTATCTATATTGATTGACTAAAACAGATTGAGGATAAATGAAAAGTTTCACACTCATTAGTGACTTAGAGGGATGTGAACACCAAGCATATGAAGACTTCCTATGATGGAATGTGCAGATAAGAACAATTTCTTCCAACCATCATGAAGGCAGCTGAAGCGGGGACTGTGGAACATTTAGAGCTTGGGCAGACATCACAGAATTTGAGGTCACTCACTGTTTTTAGGGCCACTGCCATCATCCTGACTTTTGTCCTGACACAGGACTCGGATGACTCTGGAAGAGAGAGTGAGATTGATAACTTTGTGCAATTTGTGCCTCACTTAAATCCAATTCATATTAAGATGTCACCAGTGACATCATTGGTCTTTTTCAAAAATGAAGGACAAAGAATAGTTCAAACTCAGTGTTTTACAAATGAGGAACTAGGGCTTAAAGAAGTTAAATAATTTGTCCCAGAGCATATGAGTGAGTAGAAGATCTAGGATTAGATCCCAGGTCTAAGGAATCCAAATCCAGTATTATCCATTCCTTTTTCTCCTCTGTGTGTGTGTGAGTGTGTGTGTGTGTGTGTGTGTGTGTGTGTGTGTGTGTGTGTGTTTAACTTAGACTGTATGCTAGGTAGAGTGGAAACAACTAGAAGCTCTCTTTAATAACTTGTATTTCATGGTATGATTGTTCCCATTTCTGAGGAAGAGAAACAGTGAAAGAACAGGACAGCATATTGATGTATATACCAACATCCCTAGTATTTATCAACACAGGAAGGATGAGGTTTGTTTCACTGATTCATGCACTTGTCCCAAAACTACTGTGCCTCAAATGTGTAGTATAGTTACTAAAAGGAGTATGGCTCTGACTTACTCAAAGGAGAATCAAGGTGTAGATAGGGTGTACAACTGTTGTGTTCTGTATGTCCATTATGCCATCCTTCTGGAGCCCCTTCTATTCTGTCCATTAGAGTTGTAAATGAACTTTTAGGAAATAATCAGATTTAGTTCAGGGATAGATCAGAAAATGAAACAGGGACCAAAAAATTCCATTTGCCTTTATGTCCCAAAAAAGGGAATCAATCCAATTAGTTCTTAAAACTGGTATCCAAATTAGAGTAAAAGAAGGAAGGAAAAAAGCATTAATTGAACACCTTCTCTGACAAGGATTATGCTAAGCAAAATATCTCACTTCTTGAAACATTTCTGGTGTTGTAGGTGCTATTATTATATCCATTTTACTGTTGAGGAAACTGATGCAGATAGAGATGAAGTGACTTGCCCAAAGTCACATAGATAGCACATTTGCAAGGCCAGATTTGAACATCTTCCTGAATCTTGGACTAGCATGCCATCCACTGACAAACCTAGTTTCCTTTAGCACAGGCTAAAGATTTGAAGGGAATTGGGATAATTTTAAGAGAAAAAATGAGTGAGTTTTATGTGTGATACTTTTGACTCCAAAAATTGGTCTCTTGCTTCTTTGGGAGACCAGTTTTCACTGCTTTTATGTACCACTGCTTGGCACTGAAAAATGTGAGGACTGATAATATATAATGAAGTGCAGCTGATAGAGTTTTTGAAGCGTCTGGAAAGTAGCGTTATAGTAGCTTCATTGGTTATATTCCTGATTTTTTAAAGATGTTTTCAGACACAAAGAAATGTCTTAAATTTTTAAGGAGTAATTAATCAGATACCTAATCCTGTTAGCTAGGTGACACTTCCAAGAAGTTTTAAAAGATTATCTTTAATACAATTACATATAACAATTATAACTGTTTTAGTGATGTTAGTCGGTACAATAAGAGCTAGAGAGAGAAGGCACAGTTTTCACTGAAGTTAGAAGAGTAAGTCCCCATCTGCATAAAAATGTCAGTAATTTTTTCTTTCTTGGTATGATGGTTTTATGACAGGCAGCTTTCTGGCACTATCAATTACATGTTCTTTCCATAACTGGCTCCCTTTTAGTCTCTGCTGCTATGTAAAAGTGTTTTTCCCTTCACTGTTATATGGCTTGCTACTTATAACCCTCAATTCTGTTTTAAACATAGAAACTATTTCTAGAATATTTTATTATTTTTTAATGTTTTTGACCATGTAAGACAGCAAATTAGATGCTTTGGGGGCATTCTGTTTATTTGATTAGAGCTAATAGATAAAGTCATGCAAGAATAAAGGAAATATGTCTATAAAGGATAGCTCCCTACCCATCTCTGCCTTCTGGTTTCCTTGGCTTATTTCGGGCCTTCACTTACATGCTACCTCCAGCAAGATACCTTTCCCAATTCTTTTAATCTTGATGCCTTCCTGCTTGGGCAGTGAATAATTTTTTTCCAGTTTGCATATAGTTGTTTGTATGTCATCTCTCCCTTTAGACTGCTAGCTCCTGGAGAAGGCCTTTTTTAAAACTATTTTTTATACTCAATGCTTAGCACAATCTCTGGAACATAGTAAATTCTTTGTAAATTCCAGTTGATTGACTGATCTCCTTGGATGTTATAAGTAACAAGTTTCTGGTGAATATTATGCCCAATGAGAGTCCTTGAAAAAAGGATGCTTTTTTTTAAAGTGCTCAGGTAAAGTATTTTCCCTAAAAACGTTTTTGTTCAGTTTGTAATTCTGAGAAAAAAGATTATCAAATACTCATGATCTCCTTAGTGAAAAACATATTTTTCTCCATTGCATATTAGTCAATAATCATCTACTCTTTAAAATGAGGAACTGAGCACTCAAAAATGCAAACTTTAAAACAGCTGTTTGCTTTGAACAATCCACATTCTCTTCTTCTGTTTGGAACTCGAGCAAGAATTTTTTTATTGGAGATAGTGTGTTGCAGGATCTGTTCAGTCCTGAGTGAGGAGGGTTATCTGTAGAGGAGCAGTGCCCCTGTTTTCTCAGATTTTAAATATGAAAAGCTTTCAGCCTTCTGTTAAATCTGTGAGATGAGAGCTGTTCCAGATTTCTTGTCTTTATGTAACTACACAATACCATTGAAAAATGTTTTCTTTCTACTTTGAAATACAAGTTACTTTCATTCTTGGAAGCTTAAAGTGGCTAAAAAGTAGTTCTGAGCTTAGCTAGATGGCAGAATAGATAGGGTAACAAGCCTGGAATTACAGAGACCTGGGTTCAAATTTTGGCTCAGATACTTCCTAGCTGTGTGACACTAGGCAAGCCACTTAACTTCAGTTGCCTGGCCCTTACTACTCCTCTGAAGACAAGGTAAGGGCTAAAGAAGAAAGAAATATGGAGTTCTAGTCCTGAAACATTTCCAAGTTTAGAGACATTTAACAATAAATATTTTACTCAATTTTAAACCTGTGATAATGGCTGATTAAAATATCTAATAGACTCATAGAAATAGAGTTGGAATGAACCTCAGAGATCATCAGCCTCATACCCTCACTTTACAAATGAGGAAACTGAGGCTTAGGTGGGCTGTATCGTGCCCAAGATCACACAGGCAGTAAACATCAGAAATTAGATTTGAAACCAAGTCTTTTAGGAGAAGCATACTTGCTATAACTTTATTACTGTTGCTGAAATATTGTGGTTGAGGGAATTTTTCAAACATTCCACTAATTCACTTATTTAACAAGTATTATTGATTATCAGGAAGCAATTCTTCAAGCAAAGACTGGATGATAATTTTGCAAGTTTGTTGCACAAAGGATTATTTTTCAGTTCCAGATTAGATCAGATAGCTTCTAAGGTCCCTTTATACTCTGAATTTAGGTGATTCTGTATAACAATTATAAAGGTTGTTTTTATCTCCTGTCTGCATGAAGTTCTGATATAGTACAATTAAAACAATCTAGTAACTAGCATTATGTCATTGAAATTCTCCTATAGTTTCAATATTTTTTGAAAGAAGTTTAGTAAAATCACAAAAGTCCATCTCATCACTAGTTTTAAACAAAATAATCCCAAAGATCGAGCAAAAATAATCTGTTCTCCAATTCCTACGCCAGTAAGAAATGTCAAAAGAATTAAATAATGGATAGTTATTTCCAAAGTAAAGTTTGTTTAGAAATATATGGAGTTGGGGGCAGCTGGGTGGCTTAGTGGATTGAGAGTCAGGCCTAGAGATGGGAAATCCTAGGTTCAAATCTGGCCTCAGAAACTTCCCAGTTGTGTGACCCTGAGCAAGTTACTTAACTCCCGTTGCTTAGTCCTTACCACTCTTCTGCCTTGGAACCAATACAGAGTATTGATTCTAAGACAGAAGGTGAAGGTTTAATAAAAAAGAAACATATGGAGTTACTGACTGTACTGATACATCAATAAATCAATACACATTTATTAATTGGCTGCTATGTGCTGGGCACTGCACTAAGCTTGTCTATAATCCTGCTACTGGAAAGGTTTGGACTGGTGGATAGGGTAAACTAAGGAATTTTGAGCCACAGTAGGGTTAAATCCAGCACGAATATGGTAAGATCCTTGTAATAAAGGGCCAACAGGCTACCTAAAAAGGGACAAACAAGCTCAGGTCGGAAACAAAGTAGGTTAAAGCTTGTATCCTGCTCAGTGGGATGAGCCTCATGACTTCACTTCCAACCTAGGCAAGAGGGGGAGAGAGAGAGAGAGAGAGAGAGAGAGAGAGAGAGAGAGAGAGAGAGAGAGAGAGAGAGAGAGAGAGAGAGAGAGAGAGAGACAGAGAGAGAGAGAGAGAGAGAGAGACAGACAGACAGAGAGAGACAGTGAGAGAGAGACAGAGAGAGAGA
>NC_058133.1:122059282-122074126 GCF_016433145.1 Gracilinanus agilis
AGAGAGAGAGAGAGAGAGAGAGAGAGAGAGAGAGAGAGAGAGAGAGACAGAGAGAGAGAGACAGAGAGAGAGAGACAGAGAGAGAGAGATTCAAAAAAGGAGGGGGAAAGGAAGGTAGAAAGGATGGGTGAGAGAAAAGAAGGAAGAGAAGAAGGGAGGAAAGAAGGAAGAAATAAAGGAATGTATGAAAGGAAGAAGGGAGGAAAAGAGGAAAGCCAGAAAGGAAGAAGGGAGGGATGAAGGAAGGAAGGAAGGAAGCTAGTTCTACAGAAAGGTAGACCATATTTGTCAAAATAATCAGATGTAGGGTTAGAAATAAAATTTTTAAATTGTCTCTAGGACCCTTAGCTAGCAGCATAAATGAAAGGAGCTCACTTAGAACAAAATGGCAGTTTCTGTAGATTGAAAGCACAAAGGTTAAAACTTCTGAAGTTCTTGGGAAATGACAAGTAAAAGTGGCCTTATGGCCCTGAACTTTGATATTTCATCCTCCCTTATTCCATTTCTTCCATTATCCATTTGTGTCTCTTTGCCAAACGAAAACTCACCTACTGTATTCCTCTTTATTCTTCACTTGATAAAAGATACAGTAGCAATTCCAGACATATATTTATATTATTTTCTCTCTTATCTTGATTACTTTTACAAGCAATCTCCAGTCACCACATTACATACTGTGTATGGCATCTGTTCTATTAGTAATTACTTTTAAATTTTCATATATTTTATATAACTTTATTGAGGTTCCAGTTAATTTTTAAATTTAGTTTTAATGGAACTCCCCTTTCCACACATTACTTTATTTGATAGATTTTTTTTTCCTTTTTTTGCTTCTTTCTGATTAGACATGTTTATTGATAGAAATTTTCTTCATATCTCAAACTATTTAATACAATGATTAAAGTAGATAAAAAACTAATCAATTCTCTTTTGTCTAACTCTTCGCTTTGCACAGACTAGCACTATGAGAAGGGAGGAAGAGAAAAAGAAGGGACCACAGCATTACCACGATGACCTCTCCTGCCCACATCCATAGTTGCTCAGTATAATCTTCTTTACTCTGATAAGAATTCAGGGTCAAGTTTTTCTTATTGCCATATGCTCAATTTCTAGATTCTGTTCTTTGCTTTTTAAAAAATTTGCATTTCTTTCGGTTCTTTCTGTTTCTTAAGCAGTCTCTTTATCCTTTAGTTAGGTTAATTGAAATACAGTGACATCCGTAGAAGACAAAGTGTTTCCCTTAGCAATAAGTGGCTTTTCTCTTGTACTAATTTGGTAATGCTAAATTTGGTTTTGGGAGAGAAGGCAGCTGTGAGTTCTTACTTAATGAGCAATAAACACTTCAAGTTATTGGTCTTCATTCTGCTACTTTTGCTTTTTGAGATGGGGTGAGAAGAATAGTGTTTTTGTACTATTTTCAGAGAAGAGAGAGTTTTTTTAATTTCTTTTTTTAACTTTGCTTCTATCCAAATGATATTTTCATACATTTTATTTTTAAAAAGGACACAAATATGATCATCTTTAGTACTTTCTATTTGAAGACAGGATTAAAAGGTCATTATCCATCCCACTGACAAACACATCTTTGGCCTTTGGAAAGTTCAGGCTGCTGCTGGGATATCTTTAAAGTCTGAGCACAAAATTTAAAAAAATAGCTTTGGTGGGTCAGTAACTGATATAATGATGGTATATGAGGATCCTACATTTGTGGATGTGATTTAAACCATATATACTTTCAAAAAAGCAACCACAAATTGTGTTTGTATGCAGTAGTCAGGTGGCCTGATCTTCCATCCTAGACCTGTGCCTAACAATCTCCAAGACTATGCACATTGATTCTCCTCTGTGGGCCTTACTTTTCTCATTTGTAAAATAAAAACTATGGACCAAATGATCTCTATGCACCTTTCTAGCTCTCAAATTGCAAAATTATAATTCTTCTGAAAATGTTGCATTGTGGAGATCAAATGGAATACTTTATTTAAAGCTGTTAGTAACTTTGTGAAGGCAGGTAGGTGACCCAGTGGATAGAAAACTATACTTGGAATCAGGAAGTCTCATCTTTATGAGTTCAAATCTGGTCTCAGACACTCATTAGCTGTGTGCCCCTGGGCAAGTCACTTAGCCCTGTTTGCCTTAGTTTCCTCATGCATAAAATGAGCTGGAGAAGGAAGTGGCAAAGCACTTCACTGTCTGCCAAAAAATCCCAAAATGAGGTAACAAAAAATTCAGACTCAACTGAACAACAATAAATTTTGTGAAGCACTTTGTAAACCATAAAGTACTATATAAATGTCAGCTATCATTAGTTATTGAAATATTGTAATTAATGCTGGAAATGAACAGAAGTCTGTTGGATCCAATTTGAACAATCTTGGGAGTTAGTTGCTAAATTCAATGTGAGCATTTACATCTTGGGATAAAGCAAACATTACAAACTAGAGTTTGATTCATTGTTTTGTTGATTGTTTAGACTTCAGAAAGTGATAGAGAAAATGTTAATAATACAGACTAAACTTAACTATATTTTTCCCAGAGTCATTTGTTAAACATTTATTAACATATCCTTGCTGATTACTCCCATTTCTACATTTTTCAGGTTTACCTTTATATATGTTATATTCTTTGACTTTCACAATAACCCTGTGAGTTAGCTACTACAAGTGTTATTTTGCAGATGAGAAAACTGAGGCTTATTTCACAGGTAAAGAAACTCAAATGAATTTTCTGTTGTTCAGTCATTTTAGTCTGTTTTACTCTTTGTGACTCCATTTGTGTTTTTCTTGGGAAAAATACTGGAGTGGTTTGCCATTTCCTTCTTCAGCTCATTTTACACATGAGGAAACTGAAGCAAATAGGCTTAAATAACTTTCCCAGTGTCACACATCTATTCTGAGATCAGATTTGAACTCAGGAAGATGAGTCTTCCTGACTCAAGGCCTGGTCCTATATCCATTTTACCATCCAGCTTTCAGAGGTTTATTTTGCTGGTTAGTAAAATGAGACTCAGTTTGTGATTTATGTGTAATTCTACAAGAATTGTAAATGTCAAAGGGGCGATTTTAACCCAAATTGTCCTGATTCTAGGTCCAATATTCTATCCATTATGCCATCTTTAAAAATGTAGGTTTCCCTCTAGTCAGAAAAGATTCTTTCTTCTCTGGGATCAATAGTTTGGTTCATTTGGGAAACTTGGCTATTTGTTGTATAAATATTCTTGTAAGTATATGAGTAGCCCAATGGATATAGTGTAGGGGTGTGTGTCAGAAAAAATTTGAGTCCAAATGGAGCCTCAGACACTTCCTAGCTGTACGACCTTGGGGAAATTGTTTAAATGCTCTTAGTTTCAGTTTCTCCATCTGTCAAAAGAGAGGATTTCAATCAATAGCCTCTGGAGTCTCCTCTAGCTTTTGTCTAAATCTCTAGTCTAAGAACTATATCTAGTGCCATCTTCTCTCTCTCCTGATCTCCAAACCTACATCACTAGGTACCTATGGACTGTTATTTCAAAACAAAATTTAGTGTCATCTCCAGTTCCCTGAGAGAGTACTGTTTTCCTCCACTGTGTATCAGCACATTACAGTGCCAGGCACACAGGAGGTTAAAAAATGCTTGTTGGCTGATGGACAAAATAACTACATAGAAAATATTTGTCATAGTGAATGAAGGAAGAGTAATTGTAATTTTTATTACTGTATAAAGTCACATCCTTGATTATTCTTTGTCATCTCTAGAGTTTTATATATATATATATATATATCATCTATGTATACACATATTTAATTTGTTTTCTTCTTGCACTCTGAAGACCCACATCTCCTTTCTCCTTCATCAAAGTTTTCCAGAGCAGATTTTCTGGTTTTCCCATGTGCTTTTAATGCTTTCTACCTTGAAAAGGGGGGAAAGGATTCTTTCCCCTTTTTTCTCCATATTTGTATCCCTATCTGAACATTGATAAATATCTGCTAGACTGAATTGAATCAAATAGATTCTTGCTGCCTCTGTGTCCATACTTCCTGGTGGATTTCATATTTATACAATGCTGCTGCTTCAGAGAGTTCTGGTTGCTATCTTTTTCCTCTATTGTTTGTAATCTAGTAAAGCAATCATCTGTACAGGTATCTGAGGAGACAAGGTAATAGAAGAGAGTGAGAGAATTGCTTTATCCTATAGGATTGAACTACAATATCTTCACATCCACTGGGAGATTCTCAATGGTGGCAGTGATGATTCTTGAATTGATTGCTTTAGCAACTTTCAGGGTTTGCCTTTTACCTATTAAGAAACTTTTGAATGTGTTAAGAAAATAGAGTTCATATCTTTTGGTTCCTGGTAAAAGATAGGAATTGGAAGAGTAGTGTTTAGCCAATAAAAACTATTGGCCATGAAAATGCCTGAATTCATTATTCCTTAATACCATATATAATTAGAGAATGTAATATTTCTTAGCATTCTACTTCACATGTAGTCCCTGGGTTTTATTTTTTAACTGATATATTTCTTCTAAACACTGTAATTACTTCCCCCAAAGCACTATCAATAGAACCACATCATGAAAAAAAAATTGCATGAAACTGTAACAATGAGTGACAAATAGGCTGCTACTTACATACAATCTACCATTTCCTAATAGAAAGAAGGTACATTTTAGTCTCAGTTGTCCGAGACCAACTCTGACCATCACATTGCACCTCAATTTGAATGTCACGATTTGCATTATTGTAATTACATGGAGTCCAATATCAATAAGAGATGCTATTAAAAAGAAATTAGAAGGATATTATTGGAAGAGACCTTAGAAATCGTCTAGTTCAATGATTCCCAAAGTGGGTGCTATCGCCCCCTGGTGAGTGCTGCAGCGATCCAGGAGAGTGGTAATGGCCACACTTTTTTTTTTTATTACATTCTATTCTGAGTTCAATAAATAGTTTCATAATTTCCAGGGGGTGCTAAGTAATATTTTTATGGAAAGGGGGCGGTAGGCCAAAAATGTTTGGGAACCACTGATCTAGTTCAACTCCCCCATAATCCAGAGGAGTAATATCAGACTCAGTGAAATGACTTACCCAAGATCACCTAGCTATTAGATGATGGAGCTAAGGACTTATCTATCTCATTCCAGACTCACTGCTCTTTCTACTATGCCTCATCTGCTCTGAGATAATTATTTGGATAGGGACCTTGACCTTTAAAGACCAATAATATTTTATTATTTAACTTTTTAGATTTTCATATTATTTAATGAAATATCATTTTATATGTAATAATTACTCTTAATGTTAGCATCATATCATACTATTAAAGTAGCTTGTCACTCAAGTTTTAATTATGCCATTCTTAACCAATGCTTTGTACTTTTTTGAAGTGCTTATTCCAAGTATCTCAATATTTCAGAGATATTGTATAGCTTTCTGGAGACAGACTACTTTAAAGGATTTGAGACTTGGAGAATGTAACAGGTTTGATAAAAGTCATGCATTAGAATCAGTGACAGAATTTGGAAGAGGATATTTTTGTTCTTTTGATATTTTGTTTTATGAATTATATTTGATAATAATTTTCAACAATTTTTTTCCAAAATTATGAGATCCAAATTATCTCTCTTCCCTGCCTCCTCCAGATGAATGTAAGCAATTTGATTCTGGACTATAAACATACTATCATGTTGTAAGAGAATACTCATATAAAGCCAAAACCTGAAAATAAAAACACAAACTAAAGTAGAAAATAGTTTGGTTTGATCTGCATTCTGACTCCAATAGTTCTTTCTCTGGAGGTGGATAGCATTCTTTGTCTTAACTCCTTCAGAAATGTCCTGTATCATTGTATATTCCTTCAACTTCCAGTTCTTTGCCAGCACCAACAGATCTGCTATAAATACTTTTTTATAAGTAGGCCCTTTCCCCTCCTCTTTTTTCAAATTTCTTTTGGATATAGACCTAGTAGTGGTATTACAGGATCAAAGGGTTTGCACAGTTTTATAGCCCTTTGGACACATTTCCAAATTGCCCTCCAGGATAGTTGTATCAATTCACAACTCCATCAATAATGCATTAGCATCGCAATTTTTCCATATACCTTCCAACATTTATAAATTTCCTGTACTGTTATATTGACCAATCTGATAGGTCTAAGATGTTACAACAAAGTTGTTTTAATCTGCATCTCTCTAATCAAGAGTGATTTAGTACATATTTTCATATAATTATTGATAGCTTTGATTTCTTCATCTAAGAGCTACTTGTTCATATCTTTTGACCATATGTCGATTGGGGAATGGGTTTTATTCTTATAAATTTAACTTTGTTTTCTATATATTTGAGAAATGGGATCTTTGTCAGGGAAATTTGCTGCAATTCCCCCCTCCCAGTTTGTTGTTTCCCTTCTAATCTTGGTTACATTGGTTGTGTTAGTACATACATTTTAAAATTTAATATAACTAAAATTATTCATTTTACATATTATAATGTTTTATATATCTCATTTGCTCAAAAATCCTTCCCTTCTTTAGAAATCAAACAGGCTCCCCTTATTAGCTTATGTTGTTACCTTTTATGTAGAAAGTATGTACCCTGTTTCACCTTATCTAGTTATAGGGTGTGAGATATTTTCTTTCATGAGCTTTTGAATTTTCTTTTCCTTGGCCAATTCTAATTTTAAAGAAACTCTTTTCTTCATTGGATTTTTGTATCTCTTTTCCCACTTTGTCTATTCTAATTTTTAAGGTGGTGTCTTCTTGAATCACTTTCATTTCTCTTCCCCATTTTTCCTCAGCCTCTGTTATTTGATTTTTGAAATCCTTTTTGAGCTTTTCCAGAGCCTGAAACCACTTCCCATTTTTCTTTGAAGTTTTGCATGTGATAGCTTGCAGGGTTCAGAGCACTGTGTGCTACCTTGTACTGGGGCTCAGGTTCTCACCCTTGGCTTGGACAGGGGTTGTAGGCTTCATTCTAGGCTTATACTAGCCAGGTATAATCTGTTCTACCTTGCAATGGGCTTCTAGTCCTAACTGCAGGCTGGTAAATGGTCTCTGGGTCTCCCTAGGTCTTGGACCCACTAGGTACATTGCAGACTGACTTGCACTAGGGCTTGGGGCCTCATTATGGTCTTGTGCAGGGGCTTAGGCTCTCACTGTGGGCTTACACTGGCCAGACTCACTGTAAACAACCTTAAACTTGGGCTTGGGGTCTCACTGCAGGCTTAGACAGGAGCTCTGGGTCTCCCCATAGGCTCACACAGGCCAGGCACATAGAAGACTCCCTTGTGGTAGGGCTTAAGATCTCATTGTAGGCTTATACTAGAGTTTGGAACTTTAAGGGGTGGGGTGCTCTGCTCTTGACTTAAACAGGGTCTTAGGGTCCTCAAAGTTGGCTTGGACTCAGGTTCTAAACCTGGAGTGGTAAGGTTGGCATGGAGTGGGATTTGCTGTTGGTTGGTACAGGTAGTCCTTAGAGATGCCTTACAAAGGGCAGAGCTTTCCCTCATCCCAGTAAAACACATACTCTTTGCCTACCTTCCAGGTTGTTTTCTCCAGGAAAATCACTTACCTCCATCTCCTCATTCATTCTGTTACTCCAGTTCTCATTTTGATGTGTTATTTAAAGTTTGTTGGTGGGGATACAGAGAGGTTCAAGCTTTCTCTGCCTCTGCTCTGCCATCTTGGATCCACCTTGGAATAAAATATTTTTCTCTCTGTTGAATTCTTCATTTGATGAGATTCTGTCTAGTAAAAATGCTTATATTTATGGATATGCCAACCTTTAGGAAGGATGTCCTTTTCAGAATCCTCTCATGAAATATGCATATATAAAATAATTTTTTCTTAAAATATAAAATATTGGTGACTCATTTCCCATTCATATTTTTAAAATTATTTTGATTTTTACATTATGATGAAGCAGTTGGTTGGCCTAGTAGAGAAAGCACTAGACCTGGAGTTAGGAAGACCTAAATTCTTATTATTTGTTAAATTTTATTTTTTAGAAAAAATTTTTCCATGGTTACATGACTCATATTCTTACTCTCCCCTCCATTCCCACCCCCCCACCATAGCTGACATGCATTTCCACTGGTTTCTTCACGTGTCATCAATCAAGACCTATTTCCATATTATTGATAATTGTACTAGGGTGGTCGTTTAGAGTCTACATGCCAAATCATGTCCGCATCAATCCATGTTTTTAAGCAGTTGTTTTTCTTTTCTGTTTCCACTCCCTGTAGTTCTTCCTCTGAATATGGGTAGCATTCTTTTCTATAAATCCCTCAGAATTGTCCTGGATCATTGCATTGCTACTAGTACAGAAGTCCATTACAATCGATTTTACTACAGTGTATCAGTCTCTGTGTATAATGTTCTTCCTTTTTTTGCTCCTTTTACTCTGCATCAATTCCTGCCCTTTGATGCAGCCATACCATTGCTGGGGTTGTACCCCAAAGAGATCATAGGGAAAAGACATGTACAAGAATATTTATAGCTGTGCTTTTCATGGTGGCAAAAAACTGGAAAACAAGAGTATGCCCTTCAATTGGGGAATGGCTGAAAAAATTGTGGTATCTGTTGGTGATGGAATACTATTGTGCTCAAAGGGATAATAAACTGGAGGAATTTCATGTGAACTGGAATGACCTCCAGGAATTGAAGACCCCAATTCTAATGCAGCCTTAGACACAGTGTCTGCAACTTTGGGCAAATCTCCCAACTTGTTTGTCTCAGTTTACTAACCTGTTAAATGGAACTAATAACAGCACCAATCTCCCAGTGTTGTTGTGGAGATTAAATTAGACAATATTTGAAAAGTGATTAGCATGGTGCCTGGCACACAGTGGGTGCTATATAAATGCTAGCAATTATTAACCATTACTGTTTTATAGAATGTGATCTTCAAGCAGTAGTGCAAGTTCTACTTGGTCCTTAGGGTAGCCCCCTTTCTTATTTTGATTTCATTTAGGATTGTTACAAATGATGAAGAAGCAGATTTTGTATATTTCTTAAAAGCAAGATTTTTAAAAAGTAACATCTTGGAGTTTCCAATAAGCTCTCAGAATTCTAACGTCTTCCTCAAGTAGCACCTCATCTGACCCACTGCCTTTCTCCAGATCTCATAGATTGAGTCCCTCAGGGAAAAGTACTCCTCTTTCAAAGTAGTTCATGAATTTACACTTGTAAAACCATAGCTCAAAAGCCCCCGTTGGTGTACCACCTTTAGTAGTTATTCTTCATTTGCTTGCTTTTTCCAATGTGGACTGGTATACTATTCTCTTGAGAAGCTGTAGTTCTTATTGACAAATCTCTCCTGATAATATTATCGAGCTTAATAAATTCAACACTATGTTATCTGGAAAACACAACTAATTTAAATAAAAAATATGAACTGAAATGTCATCTTAATAAGATATACTATAAAATGTCCAACCCATAAAAGTATGACTTACTCTTCTACAAATACATATGAGGAAAAGATGATACACATATAGAAAGCACAAATGGTCCAAGAAACTTACACCTTTCTCACTTAAGGGATTTGATGGCCCTTCTCTTAAGATGACATCATGCTAGTTTTCCTTTCCATTATATTTCTGATGTTTAGGTCACTAAGCTCTGCTCTCTGTACCTGTTTCTTTCTACAACACATATCCTGACAATCAGTGGTAACTCTCAATTAGTAAAATTTCTCTGGTCTTGACTGACATAGTTTAATCTTGGTTGAATATAGTATTTTCTGATGGGCAAAATGCCATGATTGATGACTTCTCCTTTCTGTAAATGTCTCTCTTTTCTACTTAGAGAGTTCAAAATCCTTGAAGCTATCTTCTATCTTACCTGACTAGGAATCAGTTACTGACTAAAAGAGGCTTTCTAGAAGGAGAGGGTGGTCAACAATGTCAAATAAAACCAACAAGTTGAGAAAGATTGAGAAAGACAATTAAATTTGGATGCTGAAAGATCACTGGTTACTTTAGATAAAGCAATTGCAGTTGAATGAGGAGATCATAAGCCAGAATGCAAAAAGTAGAGGAGTGAATGAGGAGATGAAGTGGGGTCTGTAAGGGTAGACACATTTTCCAAAGAATTTGGCCAAGAAAGGGAGAAGAGATATAGGGTCATAATTTGATATCAGGGTAGCATCAAATGAAAGTGTCATGGTACTTTCTGGAAGCAAATCACCACTTGTAATTTATTAAGGACAATCAAGTGGCTCAATAGAGAGAGTGCTGGGCCTGGAATTAGGAAGATTCATCTTCCTGAATTCTAATCTAGTTTCTGATATTTACTAGCTGTGTGACTCTGAGTAAGTCATTTAACTCTGTTTGCTTTAGTTTCCTCATCTGTAAAATGAGATGAAGAAGGAAATGATAAACCATGAAAATATTTTTGCTAAGAAAACCCCAGCTAGGGTCACAAAGTGTCAGGCATCACTGAAATGATTGAATGATCTTTTAAAATAGTTCATACCCATCACATATCACAATTGTCCCTTAGGTCATTCACAAATTTGAGAGTTCACAATCATGAATGTTTCATGATTATTGGAAGCACTTTGCAAATTCTCAAATTCAATTTTTCCCCTTGTTAGTCTTCATATTAAATTTGAGACAGTCATAATCCATCTACAGTGTCAGTTCAAGTTTTACATAGATAGACTAACTGAATGGAAATATGTCGTAATATGAGCATAAACATTCTTCATCCATTTGTTTTTCCCAGTATTGATTATTATACTGCTGTCTTGAGAAGCTATAGTTCTTCTTGACAAATCTCTCCTGGTAATATTTTTAGAGCTAAGAACAACCAACATTATATCATCATTTTCCTTTTTTCTAAGTTATTATTCATATTCTATAGATCACAATATTAATTTTCAATAGTTTTGTGACACCCTAATTTAATTTCAAGGTCTTTAGCAAACTGTAGAATTCTTATTTTTCACATCACCAAAATAAAATATTAAAGTTTCCATATACACAACAGAACCCCCCAAAAACTATGATTGGCACTGTTGTAGAGAATATTTTTCACAAACTTCAGACAATAATAAAAGATTTTGTAGCTCCTACATTCCTCACAAAAATCCTGTGTCAGCTTTGGAAATCTGCACAGGGACTAATATTTCTTAATTGGTGGGAATTTCACCTTGAATCATTATATCTAGTAATCCCTAAGCTATGCTTCATATTTCATCCAGAAATCCACCAGTACACTAGAACAAATTGAGGTGGACATCTAACTTTCTGACAACACCCTTTCAATGTTGTTTTGGGAACAACAAACAAATCAATACAACATTGCTACTAAAGAAGATGTGACTCCACTTATAATCCTTGTGACTTCCTAAAATAAAATTACCTCCTTTGGTTACCCCTCCTCTATATGTGTGGTATCAAGAAGGTAAGCTCAGGCTCCTTGAGGCTGAGTCATGTCTCCGTTTTATATTTGTTTTCTAGTGTCTAGCATAGTCCTTAGGCAATAGTAAATGTTTCAGTAGTGATTGATTGAGATAGATAGCAAAAATATACTTAAACTCGTCCTTTGGAAAATAAAACCATGAGAGGTTATGTCCACCATCACAAATAAAATTCCAAGTTTAAACTCAGGCCTAGGTCTCCTTAACTCAAGATTTAAGACATTTTCCACTATGCCTTGTATATAGGTCTAGCTTTCCCCCCTGAGTTCATCTCTAGGCATAGAGTGTGGTTTGATTTGGAAAGCAAGTGATTATTCATAACTTAACTTCAAAAAATCCAAATGTTTACAGAATCATATCTTCTTACCTAATTGTGCCAATGTGAAATTGTGTGGGTGTGCACACAAATGCATGTATATTAGTACTCGAGATATTGACTCTACAATATCAGATCAAATGTCTTTTAATGTTATAGTAATCCATGAATAGCTTATGAATCAAGATTTAGATATTGAGTCAAATACTCCACAAATATGGTGAGGAATTAAAGAATGAATTTTAAAAGGCTTTGCCAAGCACTATACTAATTTCTGGAGATAATGAATTGAAACGTAAGAAAGTCTCAACACTCAAGAAGTTTACATTTTAATAGAGGATGGCTACACAAATTGGAGGCTTCAACTATAGGGGCAGATGGAGAAAGGCCTTGTGGTCCTAAAGTATAGTTGCTCACATAAGAAAATATCTATATTTATGAGTGTATCTGTACTTACAATCCAAAAAAATGTCTTTTGTAATTGTAGACTAAGTATAACATGAAAATCTTGAAAATGATTTAAAAAAATAAATACTGTACACCCAATGACAGATTAATGTGCAGCAATTTGAGTAGTTATCTTTAATACCAGTGTTTGTCCAAAGGACATTTTAACATATTATATCATCTCATCTTTGGGAAAAAATACAGCATATGCTAAATAGTATGATAGGTGTTTTCTTTTCTAATAGTCTTTATATTCTGGCAGTTCAGAATTGTACAGTGTGTCTTATTAAATATCTATGTGTCAGTGCATCTATTCTGAAACATAAGTGATGATAGACTCAGAAACCTCATTATTCTATCCTTCCTAATCACATTTTCTGGCACAGTGAAATCTTCTGGGTACTTTATAAAATTTTTATTTATGAATACTTCCTTTCATAAGGAAGAACTCCATTTGATTCCTTTATTTTTGAGCTTCTGATGATCCTGATTAAATAATTTTCCAAATCATTATGATTTGTGGACCTTGGAAAGTGAATTACTTATACTCAAGTCTACAAGAGCAAATAAATTAGAAGCCAATACAGGTCAACCTCTACTAAACACTTATTCTGCACAAAGCACTGAATACTGGATAGAAATTTTAATTAGGTTAAGGATTTCTCCCATTTTCCAATACAATTTCTGCACATCTGATAAAGAAATTTTCCTCAGGTGCCAGGGTGACCATATTGTTCCCCTATTCAATAAATTCTAGTTGCTCCCTATCAACTTAGAATCAAATATAAACTTTTTTATTTGGAAAATAAAATAAGAAATGTAGGTTAGGACCTAAATATATTAGTCCGCTTCAGGTATACTCTGGTTCTGCCAAACTCTGGTGTCTTATACAAAATACTCCATCTTCCTTATTTGCATGTATTGTCCTTTCATTCCTGGAATGCACTCCTTACTCACTTGTTTCTTAGAATCCTTAGTCACTTTCAAGATTCAACTGAAGAGCTGACTTCTAAATAATACCTCTGCTGATACCAGCAGCTGCTACTATCTTCCTCTCAAAATTTTTGCTTTGCATTTATTTGTGTGTGTGTGTGTGTGTGTGTGTGTGTGTATGTGTGCACACATCCTATCTCCCATGAAAGGAATATAAGCTACTTGAGGAGATTTTTATCTATGAATCTTCAGAACCTAACATAGTACTTATTAAATAACAATAAAAAATATTTTAACTGATGAAGAAAGAGAGCTACATAGTTATAATCTGAATTATAATTTTATAGATTTGAATATCAATTGGAGAAGTACAAAGTGCTGTGAGAGATTTGAGGAAGGAGAGATTACTTTTAACTGTTAGAGGTTCAGAGGAAAATAAAGGGATTAGACAAAGTTTTCTGGAGAAGGTAGCATCTAATATGGGCCTCAGTGATTGTGTAGGAATTCACTAGAAGGAAATGGTGCTAATATATTCTAGGTATAGTGTATGGAACAAAAAAAGTAGAAGAAGAATGAAAAGGCAAAATGGTTTTTGGGAAAACAAATTCTCCTATTTGAATAAATAAATGAATAAATAAAAACGAATAAATAAAAATGAATAGTGCTAGGAAATGGAGAAAGAAAGGTAGATAGGTGTCTAAGTATGGAGAATATTGAATGCTAAACTAGCAAATTTGTACCCAATCAAATATTTAAAATGCTTTATCAGGATAATAATATATTCGAATCTTTGCATTAGAAAGATTCCTTTTGGAATGTGTATACATACTAGACTAAAACGAGGGAGACTAGAGACAAGGCGTTAAGCAGCTATTGGCAAAGGCAGAGAAACAGAATTGGCACTTGGCAATAGAAAATGGAGGGGATCATTGTGAAAGATATTAGAAGGTTAGCATCCACAGGACTTTGTAATACTTGTCTATAATAAATGCCTCTACTTCTTTTCCACTTATTCTTCTTGTCACTTTGTATTCTGATTTCCACCTTGCCATTCAACTGCTCTCTTCAACGTTACTTATAATCTCTTATCTGACAGATCTAATGCCTTTTTTTTAGATCTCATCCTTCTTTATTTCTATGATGCCTTTGGCACTCTCAGAAGCCAGCTTCTCCTAAACCCAAACTTTCCTTTACATTTTCATGATCTTGTTTTTTCTTTGTTTTCCTACCTATCTGACCACTCTCTGCCTATTTTAGTTGATCTTTAACCATAACATACCCCACCCAAGGTGTGCTAGGTACAAGGACAAAGACGGAAACCAATAAACAGGATTTGCAGAATTGTCCTCAATAATGACAAGATATCAACTTCAAAGAAGATATTGAGTGACTGTGGCAAAATAAAAGTGTGAAAGGCAATGAGAGAGAATATGCAGACTCCATTTTTCTTTGCTAGGTGGGTAGGTGAATTATTGGGATCATTTGGAAAAGGAAGGGAGAAGTTTATGTCAATTAAAGATCTGAAGTCCTCAGGGGCAAACTATGTTTCAGATAATGTGAATGTATAATAGGAGTGGTGGAGAAAGAGGTATAGAATGAAGAAAAATTCACAAGAAACAGTGGAAAGAGATTAGTAAGGTGTAAATGATATGCTTAATTCAAGGATGAGAGAGAGAGAGAAAGAGAGAAAGAGAGAGAGAGAGAGAGAGAGAGAGAGAGAGAGAGAGAGAGAGAGCTGTCTCTTAT
>NC_058133.1:122077107-122086179 GCF_016433145.1 Gracilinanus agilis
TGAGAGAGAGAGAGAGAGAGAGAGAGAGAGAGAGAGAGAGAGAGAGAGAGAGAGAGAGAGAGATTCCAAGGAACTAAAATTTGCCAGCTGTGAAACTCCTTTCACTGACATCACAGCTCACATATAACTTTTTTCTTTTTTTAAATCAGGTATTTTTCTATTTTTTAGAAAATTTTTTTCCATAATTACATGATTCATGTTCTTGCTCTCTCTCCCTCACCAAAACCCCCACAACCGTAGCCAATGCACATTTCCACTGTTTTCTTCATGTGTCATCTATTAAGACCCATTTCCATATTATTGATAATTACACTAGGGTGGTCATTAAGAGTCTACATCCCAAATCATGTCCTTATCAACCCATGTGTTCAAGCATTTGTTTTTCTTCTGTGTTTCCACTCCCACAGTTCTTCCTCTGAATGTGGATAGTGTTCTTTTCTATAAATCCCTCAGAATTGTCCTGGGTCATTGCATTGCTATTAGTACAGAAGTCCATTACAATCAATTTTACCACAGTGTATCAGTCTCTGTGTATAATGTTCTCCTGGTTTTGCTCCTTTCACTCTGCATTAATTCCTAGAGGTTATTCTGATTCACATGGAATTCCTCAACTTTATTATTACTTTGAGCACAATAGTATTCCATCACCAGCAGATACCACAATTTGTTCAGCCACTCCCCAATTGACAGGCATACCCTCATTTTCCAGTTTTTGTTTTTTTTCCCACCACAAAGAGCGTAGTTATAAATATTTTTATACGTGTTTTTTTTCCCTATGATCTCTTTGGGGTACAAACCCAGCAATGCTATGGCTGGATCAAAGGGCAGGAAATCTTTTAGCTCTCTTTTGGCATAGTTCCAAATTGCCATCCAGAATGGTTGGATCAATTCAAAACTCTACCAGCAGTGTATTAATGTCCTAATTTTGCCACATCCCCTCCAACATTCATTACTCTCCTCTGCTGTCATTTTAGCCAGTCTGCTGGGTGTAAGGTGATATCTCATAGTTGTTTTGGTTTGCATTTCTCTAATTATTAGAGATTTAGAATACTTTCTCATGTGTTTATTGATAGTTTTGATTTCTTTATCTGAAAATTGCCTATTCATGTCCTTTGCCCATTTATCTATTGGAGCATTGCTTGATTTTTTTGCACAATTGATTTAGCTCCTTGTATATTTGAGTAATTAGACTTTCATCAGAGTTTTTTGTTATAAATATTTTCCCTGTTTGTTGTTTCCCTTCTGATTTTAGTTGCATTGCTTTCGTTTGTACAAAAACTTTTTAGTTCAATGTAATTGAAATTATTTATTTTACATTTTGTAATTTTTTCTAACTCTTGCTTGGTTTTAAAATCATTCCTTTCCCAAAGATCTGACAAATATATTATTCTATATTTGCCGATTTTTCTTATAGTTTCCTTCTTTATATTCAAGTTATTCACCCATTCTGAATTTATCTTGGTGTAGGGTGTGAGATGTTGACCTAAACTTAATCTCTCCCACACTGTTTCCCAATTTTCCCAGCAGTTTTTGTGAAATGGTGGATTTTTGCCCCCAAAGTTGGGCTTTTTTGCTTTATTATAGACTGTCTTGCTGACCTCACTTGCCCCAAGTCTATTGCACTGATCCTCCCTTCTGTCACTTAGCCAGTACCATATTGTTTTGATGACCACGGCTTTATAGTATAGTTTAATATCTGGTACTGGTAGGCCACATTTCTTCACTTTTTTTTCATTATTTCCCTTGATATTCTTGATCTTTTATTCTTCCAAAGGAACTTTGTCATAATTTTTTTTCTAATTCAGTAAAAAAGGTTCTTGGTAGTTTGATAGGGATGGCACTAAATAAGTAAATTAATTTGGGCATAATGGTCATTTTTATTATGTTAGTTCATCTTACCCATGAGCAATAAATGTTTTTCCAGTTGTTTAGATCTAGTTTTAATTGTTTGGAAAGTGTTATGTAGTTGTGTTCATATAATTCCTGTGTTTGTTTTGATAGATAGATTCCTAAGTATTTTATATTGTCTAGGATGATTTTAAATGGTGTTTCTCTTTTCTAACTCTTGCTGCTGTGATGTGTTGGGAATATATAGAAATGCTGATGATTTATGTGTATTTATTTTGTATCCTGCAGCTTTGCTAAAGTTGTTCATTATTTCTACTAGCTTTTTAGTTGATTCTCTAGGATTTTTTAAGTAGACCATCATATCATCTGCAAAGAGTGATAGCTTAGTCTCCTCATTGCCTATTTTAACACCTTTAATTTCTTTTTCTTCTATAATTGCTACTGGTAGTGTTTCTAGTACAATGTTAAATGATAGAGGTGATAATTGGCATCCTTGTTTCATGCCTGCTCTTATTGGGAAGGCTTCTAATTTACCCCTATTGCATTTGATGCTTGTTGATGGTTTTAGATATATACTATTTATTATTTTTAGGAAAAGTCCTTCTATTCCTATACTTTCTAGTGTTTTCAAAAGGAATGGGTATTGTATTTTGTCAAAGGCTTTTTCAGCATCTATTGAGATAATCATGTTGTTTTTGTTTGTTAGCTTGTTGATATAGTCAATTAGGTGGATGGTTTTCCTAATGTTGAACCATCCTTGCATTCCTGCTATAAATTTCACTTGATCATGATAGATAACCCTCTTGATCACTTGCTGGAATCTTTTTGCTAGTATTTTATTTAAGACTTTTATATCTATGCTCATTAGGGAGATTGATCTGTAGTTTTCTCTCTCTGTTTTTGGTCTGCCTGGCTTTGGAATCAGTATGATATTAGTGTCATAAAAGGAATTTGGTAGGACTCCTTCTTTGCTTATTATGTCAAATAATTTATATGATATTGGGATTAGTTGTTCTTTGAATTTTGATAGAAATCACTTGTATATCCATTAGGCCCTAGCGATTTTTTCCTTAGGAAGTTTTTTGATGGCTTGTTCAGTTTGTTTTTCTGATATTGGATTATTTAAGTATCGTATTTCTTTTGCTGTTAACCAAGGCAGTTTGTATTTTTGTAAATATTCATCCACATCACCTAGATTGCTATATTTATTGCCATATAATTGGGCAAAATAGATTTTAATGATTGTCTTGATTTCCTCTTCATTAGAGGTGAGGTCTCCCTTTTCACCTTTGATACTATTAATTTGGTTTTTTCATACCTATTTTTATTAGATTGACCAGTACTTTGTCTATTTTATCTGTTTTTACAAAATACCAGCTTCTAGTCATATTTATTAATTCAATAGTTCTTTTACTTTTGATTTCATTAATTTCTCCTTTGATTTTTAGTATTTCTAATTTAGTTCTCATCTGGGGATTTTTAATTTTTTAATTTTCTATTTTTTTAAGTTGCATGCCCAATTCATTAACCTCTGCCCTCCCTAATTTGTTAATATATGCACTCAGTGCTATAAATTTTCCCCTTAGAACTGCTTTGGCTGCATCCCATAGGTTTTGGTGAGAAGCATCATTGTCATTGTCTTCAATGAAATTATTAATTGTTTCTATGATTTGTTCTTTCACTAACTTATTTTGGAGAATCAAATTATTTAATTTCCAATTAGTTTTTGGTTTGCCCCTCCATGTATTCTAACTAATAACTATTTTTATTGCATTATTATCTGATAAGTTTGCATATATTATTTCTGCTTTTTTGTGTTTGCCATATTTCTATGCCCTGGTTCACAGTCAGTTTTTGTGAATGTTCCATGTGCTGCTAAAAGGAAAGTGTATTCCTTTTGGTCCATATTCATTTTTTCCATATATCTTTTAACTCTAATTTTTCTAGGGTTTCAGTTACCTCTCTTATGTCTTTCTTATTTATTTTTTGGTTTGATTTATCTAGATCTGATAAGGGAAGATTGAGGTCACCTACTAGTATAGTTTTGCTATCTATTTTGTCCTTGAGCTCTACTAGATTCTCCTTTAGAAATCTGGATGCTATACAGTGTGGTGCATACATGTTGAATACTGATATTTCTTCATTGTTTATACTGCCTTTTATTAGGATGTAATTACCTTTCCTATCTCTTTTAACCAGATCTATTTTTACTTTAGCTCTATCAGAAATCATGATTGGGTTGGTGGGGGTGGGGGAAGAGAGAGCAAGAACATGAATCATGGAATCATGGAAAATTTTTTTCTAAAAAATAAAAAAAATTCAATTAAAAAAAAAGAAATCATGATTGCTACTCTTGCCTTCTTTTTCTCAGTTGAAGCCCAATAGATTTTGCTCCAGCCTTTCATTTTTACTCTATGTATTTCTACCTGTCTCATGTGTGTTTCTTGTAGACAATATATGGTAGGATTTTGGTTTCTAGTCCACTCTGCTATTTGCTTCCGTTTTATGGGCAAGTTCATCCCATTCACATTCAAAGTCATAATTATCAACTGTGTATTCCCAGACATTTTGATTCTCTCTACTCGTCCTGCCCTTTCTTCTTTCACTATTTCCTTCTATATCTGTGTTTTGTTTTTAATCAGTTCCCCTAATCCCCTCCCTTATTGTACTTCCCTTTGTCCTCTCTCCCATCATATTCCCCTCTTATTCTTCTTTAGGGTCTTTTTAAGCTACCCCCCCTCCCATCCTAGTGTTGTTTCCCTCCCCACCAGTCCTTTTGTTACCCTTCTACTTCTCTATAAGGTATGAGTCAATTCTCTACCACAGTAGATCTCATTGTTCTTCCCTCTTTAAGCTGATTTCAGTGCACTTAATATTAAATATTTCTTCTATCCAACATCTTTAACCTTTCAGTGCATTGATATTCTCCAATGTTTGCTGTATATGCTTCTTTATGGAATATACATTTACTCCATTTTGTTTGTTTTCCTATTTTTCTTACTCTTATCTCTTTTTCCCTCTAGTTTTCTATATATTTATACATACATACATATATATATATATACATATATATATATATATATATATCTTCACATTTCATCATATACAGTTTGTCACTGTTCCCTCTAAATAAACTTCTTCTAGTTATCCTGTTGATAATAACAATTTTTAATATTTGCCAATATCTTCTTTTATTCTAGGGATACAAATCAATTGAACTTATTGGGTCCCTTAAAGAAAAGATTCCCCATCCTCTCTTAATTACTTAATGGTGATTCTCTTGAATTCTGTTTGGGCAGCAAACTCTCTGTTTAAGTTCGTTTTTTTTTCTTTATGAATGCTTGGAAGTCCTCAATTTTATTGAATGACCCTGCAAAAATATAGTCAGTTTTGCTGGATAGTTGATTCTTAGTTGTAGACCCAGCTCTCTTGCTTTCCAGAATATTATTTTCCATGCCTTCATTCCTTCAATGTAGATGCAGCTAGATCCTGTGTTATCCTAACTGTGGTTCCCTGGTATCTGAATGACTTCTTAGCAGCTTGTAATATTTTTCCTTGGGCTGGTAGTTTTTGAATTTGGCTATAATACTCCTAGAAGTTGTCAGTTGTGGATTAAATGTAGGTGATCTTTGGATTCTTTCAATTTCCACTTTTCCCTCTTGTTTGAGAATGTCAGGGCAGTTTTATTAAGTAATTTCCTATAGGATGATGTCTAAACTTTTTCTTTTATCATGATGTTCTGGTAAACCAATAATTCTTAAATTGTATCTTCAAGATCTGTTCTCCAGATCTTTGGTTGTATCAATGAGGTGTTTCATATTCTACTCAAATTTTTCATTTTTTAAATTTAGTTTTATATATTCTTGCTGCCTTGTGAAGTCATTTGCTTCTAGTTGTTGAATTATATTTTTTAAAGACTGAATTTCATCCCTGGCTTTTTGGTCTGATTTTCTTTGTAGATCAGCTTTTGACTTCTTTGCTTCATTTCAAAGTTGGTTAATTCTGGCTTTAAACTTATTTTCTTGTTTTCGTTCATGTTCATGTATTTCCTTTTTGAAATTGTCTTCAGCCTCTCTTGATTGCTTATTGAGTTCCTTAAGTTTTTGAGTTAATTGAATTTTGAGATCTTCCAAAGCCTGTGTCGAATTCTCTGGAGCTTCCTCCTCTTTTTTATTTCATTTGCTCTCTTTTCGCTTCCTGGAAAGAAGCTGTTAATTGTCATTTCTTTTCTCTTTTTCTATTGTTTACTCATATTTTTTCCTTTTTCTGTTCTTATAGTTTAGTCAGATGGATTTAATGACTTTTGATGAAAGATCTTCCCCCAGCTTGCAATGGAGGTTTGTAGTTAAGTTCTCTACAGTCTATGGGGTAGGGGTGTTGGAGTTTCCTTGCCCTCTGAAGACTTATTATATGTCCAATTGATAAGATTAAGCCTGGACTGGACTAGTCTATATTGCTTGATGTGCTCTGAAGCTAAAACCTCGAGAGGAAAAAAAAAGTGTTGGAACAAGATGGAATGTTTTCACTGAGCTGTCCAGCAGTAGGGTCCCCCTGCTCTGTCCTGCTGTTTGACCTGTTTTTCTTTCCTTTTGAAGCCCTTTCTTCTCTATCTCAGTGTGGTAAAGCCAGGTAGTTTTAAGTTTTACTCCATCTAATCCACCATCTTCCGAGTTTTTTTGCTGTGTTTCTCTGGCTTTTACTCCAGCCACCTTCCTGGTGCCTGTGTTCAACTCCACAAGTCCAGACACAGCAAGGTCCTCTCTCCAGGCCAATGTGCCCACCCTCCCAGAGATTTCAGAGGCCACTGTAGACTCTGCACAGCCTGTGGGGGAGGGGTCCTGGGATTCCCTTTCTATACCTTCTGACCCAACAGTTCAAGAATTCAAGCCTTTTTCTTGGAGTACCTCTTGAGCTTTCCAGTAGTAGGATCCTCCTGCTCTGTCTAGTTGTTAGATTTAGTCCTCTTTCTTCTCCAAGCACATTGTTTTTTATCTTGGCATGGAAAGGGTACGGAGGTTTTAAGATTTGCTCCATCTAAGCCATCATCTTCCCAGAATTCCCCTCACATGTAACTTTTGAGAGAGTTAGTTGCTAGAAAATGAGAGGGGTTAAGTTATTTGCCCATGGTCACATAGCTAATATTTATCAGAAATAGGATTTGAACACTAGGTAGACTCCAAGTATAATGAATACTCTATTTTGTAGTCCTCCCTCTCTTTCTGTTTCTCACACATATCACATATATACAAATATGTATAGACAAGAACAATTTATGTATTTGTGTTCCATACTAAAAGTTATTAAGTCAAAATGCTCACTATAAGCATTCATTTTTCACCTACTCAATGAAATGTCATTCTCTGTCTTTTATACATATCATATATGTGCATATATGTATAGAGATGTATAGTCTACATGTGTTTTTATTCTAAAAGATATTAAGACAAAGTACCCATTATGAACATTTTTCATTTACTCAATGAGATATTTGCTGTTCAATTGTTTTTCAATAGTGTTTAACTCCTCATGATCCCATTTGTGATTGTCTTTTCAGAGATATAGGAGTGACTTGCCATTTCCTTCTATAGCTTTTTTTTTTACATAAGAGGAAACTAAAGCAAACAAGGTTAAATGACTTGTTCAGGATCACATAGCTATTAAGTTTTTGAGGCCAGATATGAACTCAGGAAGATGAGTCTTCCTGACTTCAGGCCCAACACTCTATCCACTGTACCACCTATGTGCCCCCAATGAGATAAATAATTCAGTTTAAATTTCTATACCTTAAGAAGCAGCTAAGTGGTTTGAGAGCTAGGCCTAGAGATAGGACATCCTTGGTTCAAACATGGCCTTAGACATGATCTAGGTCTATGACCCTGGACAAGTCTCTCAACTGCCATTGCCCTGCTCTTCTGCCTTAGAACTGATACACAGTATTGATTTTAAGGCAGAAGGAAAATTTTTTTTAAAGTATATACATTGTAAAGAATGAGATAATCAAATAAAATAATACTCTTTAAATGCCTTGGAAGCAGTAAAGCTTTATATAAATGCTTCTTTTCATACGTGTCCCTCATTTATTCCTATTGTTTATATCTACACATATAATTTGACTAAAAAACTTAGTAACATTTTGGAGGCCTCTTTTAAGCATTAAATATAATTTCCTTGCTCTCATTTTCTGAAGGCTATTAGGGAAATCAGGCACATTAGTATTTCAATGTGAACTCATTTCAGAACTTGAGATCTTAGTCCACCTTTGTAAGACTTTTTTTGGGAATCTGTCACATCTCCAAAATTTGTATTGACCATACTCACATTATCATTGATTGAACTCACAAAGCTTTAATCCTCTTTTGTCTATTGATCTTCATTGCCTTTCTTTTCTTTAAAATATTTTGTTGACATACTTTCTCTTTATATTACATTCATTTTCCAATATATCCTTCCCCTCTTCCCAAAGAACCATCCTTTTTAATTAAGAAAAAAAAGAATATCTAATGAAATAGTTTAGCAAAACTAAATGATAGGGAGAAGCTGGGTAGCTCAGTAGATTGAGAGCCAGGCCTAGAGACGGGAGGTCCTAGGTTCAAATCCGGCCTCAGACACTTCCCAGCTGTGTGACCCTGGGCAAGTCACTAGACCCCCATTGCCTACCCTTACCACTCTTCCACCTGTAAGTCAATACACAGAAGTTAAGGGTTTAAAATAAAAAAAAATAAAAAAAGGTAAAAAAAAAAACTAAATGATACAATGGCCACATTTGACAATATATGAAACATTTCACATCCATAATCTTCTACATCTGGAAAGAAAGGAGGAAGGTGGCTTCTCATATTTCTTTTTGTTTTGTGTTGTTATGTTTTCTCTTTTTACATCATTATACTTATTCTGGATATTATTTTCCTAGTTCTTGTTTTGCTTTCTATCAGTTCATGTAACACTTTCAAAGCTTAATCATTCCTTATAAATAGCTGTATTCCATTGATTCATGTACTTTTAAATCGATAATTATCTGTTCTGCCTCCAGTTTTTTTTCTGTTGTAAATATATGCTTATAGAGATCTTTGAGTAAATCTGGGACCTTCTTATCTTTTACTTTTTTGAGACATCTGCCTAGCAGTAGGATCTCTGAGTTATTTTTTTAGCCCTATGCACTTTTACTATCTAGTACTATCTGTATAGAATATTATAAAAGCAAATATATATATATATATATATATA
>NC_058133.1:122089169-122247277 GCF_016433145.1 Gracilinanus agilis
AGAGTAAGGTTTGATTATTACCTCTTAATGCTCTCTTCCTCTCCTTCTTATAATAGTATTTGTCCCCTCTCCTTCCCATGCCCTCTTTGTGTGTAATGGAATATCCCATTTTTCTTATTCACTCAAGTTTCTCTTGGTGTCCCCTGCTATTCACCCCCTCTTTCCCATCCCCCATGTCATCTTAGATTATTTAGTGTTCCACCCTCACCCTGTGAATTATTTTTCTGATTACTATAATAGTGAATATTATAATAGTGAATAGAGTTCACTACAGAGAATTATACATAATGTTTCTCTACGTAGGAATACAGATAATTAGATCTCACTGAGGCCCTTAAAAAGGCAAATTTAAAAATTATAAGTTTTCTTTCTTTCCCCTCTGTTTCTTATTTACCTTTTCATGTTTCTCTCGATTTTTGTGGTTGGATATCAAACTTTCCATTTAGCCCTGGTCTTTTCTGTGCAAATAACTGGAATTCTTCAATTTTGTTGAATGCCCATACTTTCCCCTGGAAATATATAGTCAATTTTGATGGGTAGTTGATCCGTGGTTGCAGGCCCAGCTCTCTTACCTTTCTGAATATTGTATTCCAGGCCTTACGGTCTTTTAGCGTGGAGGCTGCCAGATCCTGTGTGATCCTGATTAGTGTTCCTTGATATTTGAATTGTCTCTTTCTGGCTTCTTGTAAGATTTTTTCTTTTGCTTGAAAGCTCTTGAATTTGGCAATTATATTTCTGGCCGTTTTCTTATCTGAATCAAATGTAGTGGGTGTTCTATGAATCCTTTCAATGTCTATATTGCCCTCTTGTTGTAGGACTTCAGGGCAATTTTGATGAATAATTTCTTTTAGTATGGAGTCCATGTTTCTATTAATTTCTGGTTTTTGTAGAAGACCAATTATTCTCAGATTGTCTCTTCTAGACCGGTTTTCTTGGTCTGTCACTCTCTCATTGAAATATTTCATATTTCCTTCTATTTTTTTAGTCTTTTGACTTTGTTTTATTTGTTCTTGTTGTCTTGAGAGATCATTAGCTTCTAACTACTCAATTCTAGCCTTTAGAGACTGGTTTTCAGCTATGATCTTTTGGTTTTCTTTTTCAATCTGGTTCAATTTGCTTATCAGTTCATTTGGTTTCTGAACCTCACTTTCCATTTGCAAGATTCTACCTTTTAAAGTTATTTTCTTGCCATATCTCTTCCATTTTCCTCAAAATCTCAGTTTTGAACTCTTCCATAGCTTGTGAGGAGTTTTCCTTATTTGAGGAGGGTCCGGATGCTTGTTTGTTCTCCTCCTCTGTTTGCTCGGTTGTCTGGATTTTCTCTGTGTAAAAGTTGTCGAGTGTTAAAGACTTCTTTTTCTTGTTATTCTTTCTCTTCTGAGCTTCCTGAGACTAGGTAGCCATTGTTAGCCCAGCAGCTTCTCAGGTTTATCCTCGCGCTCAGGGTCTGTCCACGGTCTATTGGCTCCTGAGGTCTGAGTTCTGGTTTTTTCCAAGGGCAAGCCCCCTGGTGGATCCCCTTGCTTGATCCTCTGCAGGAGATTCCTTTACAAGTCTCAGGGCGCTGCTTCCACAGTCGTATGCTCATCTGCACTGGTTCCCCACTCAGGGTTTCAGAGCTTTAGCTAGTGGCTGTGTCTGCCTCCTACCACACCTCCATTGCTCCCACGCTCAGAGTTCACGTGCATTCTTTGGCTTTTTGGGGTCCCAAATCTTGCTGCTCTCAGGAACAGGCCCTGGAGCTGCCAATGACTCGATGGGTGCCCCAAACTTGCTCTATTTCTTTTTAACTGGCTTCGGCACTATAGGAGGTGTGTGTGGAGGGGTTGGGGGTGGGGTGGTTGCTCAGCCCGCGATGTAGTGAGAGCTGTTTCACCCCTTTATAGCATGGAAATGACCCGATTCCCCATACCTTCCACGCTGCATCCTGTTGTGGGGTTCCTCCGTTCGTCTGGACTTGTTTTTATGTCCCCTTGAGGAGTCTTGTGTGTTTTGGTCAGGAGAGGTTAAGAGCTGCTTTTTATTCTGCCGCCATCTTAACCCGGAACCTCTAGGGTCGGCACCCACTTTTGGAATCATTGTATCTAGGCCATCACTCTCAGAGAGTTTTTACCTTCCAATTACCTATCACTGATCACTTTTTAAGTTTTTTTCTCTAGATCTGAAAACATTTATAATTTTATTATATTTAAGAGCTAATGAGTAAATGTTAGTCAACAGTAATTGTTAAATACTTTTTGTTTAAAGAGACCCGTGCCTTTTTTCTGCAAGCCAATTTATAACATGGTGTAAAATTTTATAGAATTTATTAGTAATTTATTTCATGTTATATATAGTAATTCCCACTGAAGTTATCTCCTGATGCCTTATTTTGCCATGGGAATAATCCTATGTCTATAAAGGTTATGACACTGAAGCAGAACCTCTAATTAGGTAGCTAAATGACAAGGTGACTAGAGCACTGGACTTGGAATTGGGATGCCTTGAATTCAAATCCTTCATTACACACTTCCTAGGCATGTGCCTCAAGAGAGATAATTTAACATCTCTTAACTTTGGTTTCTTGTAATGTAAAAAGGGTTTCTAACTACTTATTTCACTGAGTTGTTATGAGGATCAAATGAAATAATCTAAATACAATGCTATATGTTTATATCATTGTTCAATTGATTCAATTGTGTTTGACTCTGTGATCCTGCTTGGAGTTTTCTTGGTCAAGATCCTAGAGTTGTTTGCCATTTCCTTCTCCAGCTCATTTTACGGATGAGGAAACTGAGCCAAATAGGGTTACATGACTTGTCCAAGGTCACATCTCTAGTAACTATCTGAGATTGCATTCAAACTCAGGTTTTCTTGACTCCAGACCTAGTGCTCTATCCATTTTGAATCTGGGTCCAGTTAAGAATTATACGTCTAGTCAAATCAAATGAAAAGTGTCTGCTATGTCTACAGGCACCATTTGAAGTGCTAAGCACATAAAAAGGTAAAAATTGTCCTGGTCTTCAAGGAGCTCTCAATGCAGTGGGAGAGTCTGAAGACAGACAATTGCATACAAACAAGCTATATGTAGGATAATTTGGAGGTAATATCAGAGGTAGGTGCTAGCTTTAAGGAGGACCAGGAAAGGTTTCTTGAGGAAGTGGGATTTTGCCTAAGACTTGAAGGAAAAACTGGGAAGCCAGAGATGGAAAGGTAAAGGATTTAAGGAATGGAGAATATCTAGTGGAAACAAACTATCTGCTGTCCAGTGTTATTAGATGTAGAATGTGCATGTAGTGGAAGGAGGTTGGGAGAAGGAGAGGAAGGGTATATAAATAAATATAATGAACACTAGAAAGGTCAGAAGTATTCTATTTATGAAGCTAGGATTTTCTTTAAAACCAAATAGAAGATTTTATATTTGATCCCACAGCCATAGGAAGATATAAGAGTTTGCAAAATGGGGACAGGGTGTATGTAGGTGTAGATAAATAATCAGACCTGTACTTTAGAAATATCATTTTGATAGCAGTAAGGAATCTGAACAGGAATTGGGAGAGGCTTGAAACAAGGAGACATAAAGCTACTCTAATAGTACAAAAATGAGGAGATAAGAGCCTATAAAAGGGTAATGTCTGTCAAATGAGAAGAGGGGGCATATATTAGAAATGTTACTAAGGTAGGACTGACAAGATTTGACAAAAGATTGTTTTATCTTCAAGGACCAGTTCAACTAAGTTCAGAAAAACTCAATACCAAGTTTGCTGTGATAGCCTGAATTTTTGCTCATCTTAATGCTTAAACATAGTTTTATCTCCTTTTCTTTTTATTTCAAAATCATTTCTTTTCAAGAATGCTGTCCACATTGAGAGAAAGAGCTGTGGGAGTAGAGATACAGAAAAAAATGACTTATCATTTGTTTATATGGATATTTGATTGGGGGTTTGGGTTTTAAAAGACTGCTCTATTGCAAAAATGAATAATATGGATATTGGTATCAAGTGATAGCATTTGTATAACCCAGTGGAAATACTTATTAGATCTAGAAGGGTGGAGGAAAGAAGAGAGGAAAGAAAATAAAATATGTAAGCATGAAAAAATATTTTAAAAAGAAAAATAAGAAAATGATTTCTCTTCAATTTGACTACCCTTCCTCCTTAGTCCTTTATAATTTACAACAGCAAAACAATTATGTAAGCAAATACTTGTCATTCTCAACCCTTCCTTGTCACAACACCAAAGACAAAAAAACAAACAAACAAGAATACTCTTTAGCCCAAGTTAGCCAATAATAATTACTAACATTTATAGAGCTTTAATGTTTGCAAAGTACTTTACAAATATTAGCTCATTTTTTTCTCATAAAATCCTTAGGAAGTACATGTTTTTATTATCCTTATTTTACAGAGTAGGAAAATGAGGCAGAAAGAGGTTGAGAGAATTGCCCAGAATCAAACAGCTAGTAAAATGTCTGAGGCCACATTTGAATTGAGGTCTTCCTGACATGAGGCCCAATGCTCTAGTCACTGCACCACAGGCCAACAGAACAGCCTGGCCTGACAGTGTATGTTTCATTCAACATTCAAAACAGCTATCTTTTAAAGGAAAGAATGTTTCTTTATCAAGTCTTTAGCATTAAGATTATTCATTAAAATTTGTTATTTCATTGTTATTTAAATTATTACAGCAATGATTTTCATTTTTTTGGTGCTGCTATTTTAATTTTAATTTAATTTTTTTTCAGATTTAAATATTTTATTTTTTTAGAAAAATTTTCTGTGGTCACATGATTCCTGTTTTTACTTCCCCTTCACTCCCCTTCAAACCCCCCTCCTCCATATCCAACACGCATTTCCACTGTTTTTAACATGTGTGATCAGTCAAGACTTGGTGCTGCTATTTTTAAATACAGCTCTTCATAGAAATCCTCTCATGTTTCTCTGAAATTTTTATGTTTGTTGTTACTTATGGCATAATAATATTCCATTTCCTGCACAGTCTCCAAATTGTTCAACCATTCCAAATGGATGGGCACCCATTTTGTTTCCATTTTTTTTGCTGCTCTTTCATAAAATGACTAATATGGAAAAAGACTTTACATGATTGCACATGTAAAATCTATATCAGATTGCTTATGAGCTCAGGAAGGGATTCAGGGTGGAAAGGAGGCAGAAAATATGGAAGTCAAAATTTTATAAAAGTGAATGTTTAAAGATTATTTTACTTGTAATTGGGGAAAATGTTATTTTAAAAATATGAATATAGGGCCTTTTTGTCTTTGATCTCTTTGGGATATATAGTTAGTAAAGGTGTCCTTAGGTCAAAGGCATATAAATAATTCAGTGTTCAATAGCTTTACTCTTATAATTTCACATTGATGTCCAAATTAGCTGTAGCAATTCACACTAAACACCAAGAATGTATTAATGATCCTATTTACCTTTATCTCCTCCAACAATCACTGTTGCTGTATTTTTTACTAACATGAAGTATACCCAGAGAATTATTTTATGTCTTATTTTAATGAGTTGAAGCAATCTTTCACACATTTGACAACTTACCTTTTTCTGCAGAAGAATTTATTTATAACCTTTCACCATGTATCTCTTGGGTAATGGTTTTAGTCGTATATCATTCCCTACATATCTTGGAAGTCAGATTTTATCAGATATATTTAAGGCAAAGATTTTCTCCCCTATCAGCTTCTCTTCTCTTTCTAACTTGATTGATTTAATTCTTGTAAATTCATCTTAATTTTGAAAAATCAAAATTGTTTATCTTTTTTTATTTTCTCTTATTTGATTAAGAACTCTTCCTAAGCCATTTAGGAGTAGATAGATATCAGATATTATAGGTATATATGTATGAGTATACATATGTATGAGAAGAACCCCAAAATAAAATTTATAAACTATTTATAAATAATATATGTATGTAAATATAATTTTATATAAAATGATATGAATGGAGATTTTATAAACTCTGTTTATAATAAACTACTTGTAGCATATAATATATAAGCCTATAATGTATAAAATACCTTCCTTAACATCCTGGCTAAAGTCTGATTTTCTATAGCAAGTTTTCCTGATCCTTCTTAATTCTAATTCTTTCCCTAATTGATTATTTCCAATTTATCTTGTATCTATCTGTTTCTACTGACATTAAATATATCTGTTTCTAGTGACATCTATTTAATCACTCATACTTTCCTCAACCTAGAAGAATAAAATTTCATTCTTTCCCACCAACCATTACGCAAATGCCTAATTCTCCAATGAGAAAGTCCCAAATTTACTACTAAGTATAATAATGATAATAAATGTAGTACTTAGACATTTTAAGATACCATATAAGGTCATGGTATTATTATTATTAAATGATAATAAATGTAGTACTTAGACATTTTAAGATACCATATAAGGTCATGGTATTATTATTATTAAAAATTATACTTAGTTTTCACACAAAAATGTTAATATACTATATAAAAGGTACGAACTAACCATACAAGGTAGTTTAGGTTGAAGAGGTCTCATGAATATTACATAACCTTGCTCAAGAGAAAATTGAAAAACATTATGTACTGTTCACAGAGATAATATGACAAGTAACCCTTTTCAGTTTAATTAAACAACTAAATTGTAGAAAGAATAATTTGAATTTTTCTTTTAAAGTAAATGAACATAGAGTTCAAGGATAAAATGAGATGTCAATACTTCAGAAAATGAATTAATGGTAATTGCTAGAAATTATAGACTAAGCATCCTGTAGAATTGGCATGCAAAGCAGGATACAAATTACATTACAAATTTAAGTGGAGAGATACCTGCAGTCTAGGTTGTTACTATTTAATGATTAAATATCTTTGCAAGAATAAAAATAGTCAAGCCTTTGAGAACCAAGAAGGGTGAATTTAAATTTACTTTCAAGTAGCAGAATATAAAATATCAGTTAGTGGAAAAGAGATTCCCTTCAGTTTTATTCCTGTTATAGAAAAATTCTGCATTGGACATCATAAAATACCATATGCTTTGCTTCATCTTTTTTTGAAAACATCTTTTATGTAGAAAGACTACTTCATATGAGAATATTTTTGATTGTTGAATGTAAATTAAATATGTGATTACAATTATTTAAGCACTTATAGGAATTAACAAAATATCTCATAGTTTTTTAGATTGTTAGCTGTCAGGATTCTCAGAATACCTTAGGGAAATTTCATTTAAAGATACTTCATCTAACTCTGGTTTGATGGAAGGAGCCAGTGATATCCTCCAATGATGGTACCAGCATACAGGTGTGATCTGCCTATAGGCAGAGCAAGAAACATTCATAAAAGGAACTAGAATTAGGAAAGAAGAGGAATAATGTCAGGAGGGAGAAAAGAGTCTCTCATTGGTTATAGTGATGGGAAAATCACTGCTTCCTTAATCATAAAGTGATAATAGCAGGAAAGGAAAAAAATCACAAAATTCATTCCTGGAAAATATCTCTTTTATTGTCTTTCACCTCCAGGGGAGATACTTTGAGGGGGAAAGTCAGAAGATGAATTTTGAGCTCTGGCAAATATAATATATCATAACCACAGAAAATGAGCTTAGGGGTTGTTCATCTTCATCTTTGGTAATGGGCATATTAGTAAAATTCTACTTCTTTCATTCCTTTTCCTCTGCCAGGAAATTGAAATTGCACTGAAACGCCCAAATGAGCTCAGCTAATTTAGGAAATAGGAAATCAACATTGCTCTGTGTAAGACTGGAATAAAATATATTATTCTTTCCATTTTAATGAATATAGGAAAAGCCAATGCTTAGTTTAAGCCCAGCATTTAATTTTTTTTGCTTTATTTTTGGTCCAGACATACAATTCCATAAATGTAGGGAACTACCAGTGAGGAAACTCTCTCTTTCAAATTTTGGTAATTGTTCAGTCAGTCATTCAGGCACGTATGACTCTTTGTAACTCTATTAAAACTATAGCATGCCAGGTCCTTCTATACTCCACTATCTCTTGGAGTGTGTCCAAGCTAATATTCTTTATTTCCATGCCACTGTTTATCCATCTCATCTTCTGCCATCTCCTTTTTCCCTTCTGCTTACAATCTTTCCCAATATCGAAGTCTTTTCCTTTGAGTCTGGTGTTTTCATCCTCTGGCCAATGTATTGAAGCCTCAGCTTTGATATTCAACCTTTCATGAATAATAGTCTGAATTCATTTCTTTAAATATTGAGTAATTTATCATTTTTCCTGTCCAAGGGACTCTCAGAAGACTTCTTTATCAACATAATTTGAAAGCATTGATTCTGCAGTCTTTAGCTTTTCCTGTTAGCCAACTCTCATGGCTATATTTTGCTATTGGAAAGGTCCTAGGTTTAACCATATTGTCCTTTGCCAGCAATATGATACCTCTACTTTTTAGTATGCTATCCAGGTTTGGCATAATTTTCCTTCTAAGGAGTATCTTTTAATTTCATGGCTATAATCATCATCTGTGATCTTTGAGCCCAGGAATATGAAATCTGACACCTTTTCCATTTCTTCTTCTTCCATTTAAGAAGTGATACAACTAATCGCCTAGATCTTAGTTGTTCGGTTTTTTTTTTAATGTTAAGCTTCAAACCAGCTTTCCCCCTCTTTCTTTTACTGTCAACTTGGAGCTTCTTAATTCTTCACTTTCTCCAGTCAGAGTGGTATCATCTGCATATCAAAACTGTGTATTAGTTCCAAGGCAAAAGAATGATAAGAGCTAAACAATGGGGTTAAGTGCCTTGCCCAGGGTTACATAGCAAGGAAATGTCTGAGGCCAGATCTAAACCAAGCACTTCCCTCCTCTAGGCTTGGCTTTTGATCCACTGAGCTTTCTAACTGACCCCAAGGCTGTTATCTTTGACTTCAAATTACTTGCTTAATATTTGAGAAAAATATGCATACGGGAAATGAGTAAAGGGAAAAGGGGTAAAAAAGGAAGAATCAAATACCAAAGATATAAAAGATAATTTTTCTTTCCACTGAGCAATTAAGTTGATAAATTACCTTTAGAGAAGGAATCTCAGAGATTATTTTATTTTAAAAATACTAGAATAAGAATCTCTTCTAAAAGTTATGCAACATGTAGTCATGAAGACTGAGATTAAAGTATGGGAGAACCATTATCTCCTAAAGTACTTCCTTTTACTTTTGGACATTGTCAGTTGATAGGAGCCTTTTCCTTATTCACCTTGACTAAGATATAATTGATCATCTCCCCACAAAATATATTTCTCTCCTTGCTTTCATGTTTCTGACTGTGGCATAATTTTTCAAGTAGTAATTCAGATTTGAAAACTTTCTTAGTGCTTGTATCCAATTAATTACCAAATATCATTGATGCTTCTATAGTAATATCTTGTATCTATTTCTTTCCATTCCTACTGCTATCATCTGAGTTCAAACTCTTGTTGCTTCATGTCTAGATTACTACAACAGTACCTTAATCATAATCATATTTTCATCATTCTGATGACCCCTCACTCCAATCCATCCTCCTTACTGTAAATTAATCTTTCTAAAATCATCCTTTTATTTTATGAATGACTTACTAAATATGTTTCCCACAGCTGACAGGATAAGGTGCATTTTTCTTGTTCTTTATTTAAGGTACTTCATACTCTTTCCCCAACCTACTTTTTCAACTTTGATTCTCATTATTTCAGAAGTAAACTCTTCTCCATCCAAATTAGTTTACTTACTGTTTATTGAATAAACATCAATCTTCCCTTTATTTATACGATTTTCCTAGTCTTGAGATTCTTTTTCCTGACCTCACTTCCTACCCAAAACCTTTCAAGGAGCACTACCTTTCTGAAGCCCTAGGCCCACAGATAGCTTTCCCTTTTTTGAATATCAATAGCATTTGCTTGCATTTTTACTTTATTTCATGTACACTTTTTTCCCCCTAAATTAGATTGTGACTTCCTTGTGGCCAAGGACCAACTGAAAACTATTTTGTAGCCTGGAGTACTTATCATAAAACTTATAAACAGTGTAAACACTCAGTTGATTAAATATAGGTGTCTATTATAGTATAGTATAAATTTCTCAGGACTCCTGATATTTCTTTAAATACCTGTGTAGATAATTAAATTCCTTCCTTCTATCCTGTTAGAAAATATAAGTGGTCAGGCCATCAGGTCTAGTTTTGCTATTCCTTTGGAACTAAGTTAATAAAAAGCTAGAGTGGCTTTGATACTCTTATGTGATGCATTTTCAACATTTAGCATTATCTTTATCATCATCATCATCATCACCACTAGCCTTTTATTAACCTTTTTAAAAACTGCAACACTCCAGAAAGTACTAAATTAACCTTTCCACCATTGGAAGGTCCTAGAAAACAGCAACTTCTTGTTTTGATCTTGTAAGCCCCTTAATATATTCTTCTGTATCTCTAGGAAACTAAGAAAAGTTCACAGTCGATCTTTTTATGGTAAAAATGAAAACATGCAACAGTGTTTAAGAGCCAAGTATTAACTTTCAGCATATTCATTTATACCTCAGAAATTGGCACACTCTACAAAACAGGGATTAATTTTTTTGATGGTTTAGACTTAAGAAACTGATAGAGAAGGGACAGCTATGTGGTTGAATGGAGAGAGTGTCAGGTCTGGGGTTGGAAAAACCTGGGTTCAAATCTGGGCTCAGATACTTCATAGCTGTGTGACTCTGAGCAAGTCACTTAACACCAATTGCCTAGCTCTTACCACTCTTCTGCCATGGAGCCTGTATTTGTATCAATTCTAAGAAAGAAGGTTAAGGTTTTTTTTTTAAGTATGAAAAATTCCCTTTAGTCAGGGAAACTTAAAAATCAAACAATATGAATAGATGAGAATTGGATATTGTTTTTAGAGAAGTGATATTTGGAATCATTTTATTAGGTACATTCTTTTAGAGATAGATCATATACTCAATAAAAAACAAAAATTTAATGATTGAAGCAGTTGTTGGTTAGCATTTGTAATGTATCAATGATGGTGTCCCATGTACTATGATAACCAATGGAATCTTTGAAGCAATTTCAGTTAGGGGAAGAGAAAGTGAGTGTAGTAAACTGAAGAATTTCACAGCTCTCTACTGCTGGCAGGAGTCCAAGTACAATCTTTCTTGACTGGCAACTTATACACGAATGGAATCATTGTATGGCTTTTTTCTTTCCTTAACCTTATTGCTCTTTGAACATCCTCCCTTCACAATATTATTGTCTCCTTAACTCATTGTCCAAAGCAACCATTCCACATTGTCCAAAGCAGCCATTCCAAATTTTTCCTTCTCTGCTCTCAGTGTTCATCGCATACTCCATCTGGATCTGAGTGTTGAAAAGGATCTTATAAGTCTTCTAGTCCAAAATTTCAGCCAACCAAGAATCTAATTTTAAAAAACCTCCAATAGGTGGGAATTCCTTGTGAATTCCCAATGTGAATTTACTTGGCACTCATACTTTCCCTCAATTTTTCTAAGCATTATCGTTCTTTTCTCTTTCTTCTTCTGGTCATGGTACAAGAAATGCCCGGACTACTTGCTAATACTAGTCCTATTTCCCTTGGCTTGATTCCTTCTTCTTTCCTTCAAAAAGACATTGCTCCAGCAGATAACCCATCTCTTGTGTATCTTTAATCATCTCGCTTACTACTGTATCCTTTTGAACTACCTATGAAAATGTTAAAGTCTTCCCAGTCCTTAAAAACAAAAAAATAGCAAAACTTTCCTTAACCCTTCTAATCCATTCAGCTATCATTAATTAGTTCTCTCTCCTCCCCTTTATTGTAGGCGTTTGGGGTAGGGAAAAACCTTTTACTTCCTCAATATTTACTGTCTTTTCAAACCTTTGTTTGAATCTCTGTAACCACTACTCTATTAAAATTGTCTCTAAAGTCACCCATAATGAACTAACCATTAGTGGCCTTTTATAAATCCTCATCTTGATTCTGCAACTTCTGCAACTGTAGACCCTTCCTTTCTATTTGGATAGCCTTTCTTTCTTTGGCCTAAAGGACAGTATGCTCTGTTGGTTCTTCTTTTATAAGAGCTCCTTCTATATTAACTTAATTGCCCTTCATATTCTCCTTGACCTTTTAATCAGAGGTGTACTCTTAAACATTTTACAATTGGCATTTTTTGGGGGGAATATATGCACAATATTCTGAAGTTTAATTTGCATTATTAATATTTTCTACATCACTTTTTTAACCCTAGATAATCAGCAAAACAATAAATCAAGTCCTGATATATATAGCATCTGCTTGTTTCCAAGAAGAAAATGCTCATACAGAAAATTTTAAACTACTTTAACTGACTGCAACACATCCCATTCTTCTAATGTGATTGATCTTCAAACATCTCTTGTAGAAGTTTTTTTCTTTATACACTTTCTCCTTTGGTAATTTTCATCCACTCCTATAACTGAGATTACCATTTCTAATCAGACGGCTCCGAAATATTAGAGGTGGTGTGGTGTAATGGACTTAGAATCAGGAAGACAAGAGTTCAAATGCGCTACCACAGAAACTTATTATCTGTGTGGTTCTGAATGTGTGAGTGTGTAGTATATTTTGAATATCAGACCTTTATAATAGAAATTTGACACAAAAAATTCTCCTAGTTAAATATCTCCCTTCTTATAATTGAATTAATTTAATTTGTGCAAAAGATTTTCAACTTCATATGACTATAAAATGGTCTATTTTATATTTTGTATTATTTCTAAACCTTATTTAGTTAGCAACTTATCTCCTAGTTATAGCTATGAAAGGTACCTAATCTGGTTCTCTTCTTTTTTTTAATATGACCTTTAACATTCAGTTCAAATAGTCATTTTGAATTTATTGTGGAATGTGGTATAATATACTAGTTTAAATCTAGTTTCTGCAAAACTCCTTTGAGTTTTAATAATTCTTATCAAATAATGTCTTATTTATTAATTTATATTTGGGGTTTATCATCCACAGGATTACTGAATTCAAACAACATAATTAATCATGTTAAAGGTAAATCCATTGCAAACCACGTGATTGTATCAATAGATGCAAAAAAGCCTCTGACATTTTGTTTATGCTAAACAAACTATAGACATAGGAGTATCTCTCCTTAAATATGATTTAAAATATCTGTTAAAAACCCAAAGCTAGTATTATATGCAATGGGAAACATTTAAAGCATTCTCTGTTATAGAAGTAAGTAAAACATATATCCTTTCCCTAATTTAAAAGTAAGAAATTAAATGCTTTAAGATGGGCAAAGAGAAGAGGGAACTAGTACTTTTTTTTTGCTGATGACTTGATAGTTTATTTAGAAAAACTGAGGAAATACAGAGAGATACTAAATGAGACTGTTAATAGTGCCAATAATTTTTCAGGATACAAAATAAACACAAAAAAGAATTTTATTTAATGATAACTTAGAGAAACAATTAAAATTATTTATACTGTAAAATAAAAGCACTATTCTTAATAACTTCAAAATTCAAAAAATATCTGGGATTCAATCCACCAAAGCAAACTTAATTCCTATATGCATATGGCAGGGACTGTACACAATTCTTGAGGAGAAAACTCCCACTACTAATGTACTTCCATTTCTTCTCTGCTATTTATAATCTCACTGAGTTTAAATAGGGCAGTAAGATACCAGAGTCATCTATGCATCCCAGGCCATCACCAGTCATCCTGACTTTTGTCTTGCTACTGGACATTGGTAACTGGAAGAGAGAGTGATGCTTTACTTTGTGCAACTCTGCTCATTTAAATTTAATTCACCAGCAAGTCAAGGCATCACCTCATATCACTGGTCCTCTTCCAAAATGAAGGAAGAACTATAGCACCAATGACACTAAGAGATTAAGTGACTTGCCTACAGTTACACAAGAAGTATGTTTGTTTTTGCCTAGGTAGTCATATCCTTGAGGATAGCTTGCTCTTCACTGTACCATGTTATGTCTCAACTGTATAGATGGTACTACAAAACCCTCCTTAAAGAAAAAAAAAGTAATTTATTTAACTGGAGGAAGAGTCAGTATTCATAGTTGGGTGACACTCATACAATGAAACTATCAAAATTATTTTATATATTTAATGCCATGCCAATTTAATACCAGAGTTATATTTTATTGAATAAGACAAAATATACTACATTTACAAGAACAAAACCTCTAGACTATCAACAAAAACAATGGGTGGGGGGGAAGTAGGAATGAAGGAGTCTATAGGACTTCCACACCTCAAATATATTATAAAGCTGTAAGCAACAAAAGTATCTTATTCTAAATAAAGAAAGGAAAGCAGACTAATGGAACACACTAGACAAGGCTTCATCTCTTTTATGCAGCTATGCTTGAGGATGCAACTAAGGACCTAGATGGTGCACTTAAGTACGGGAAACATTTGAAAGCTCAAGACTCTATGAAGATCACCTTTTATATTTGATCACTCAGAAACTTCTATATTTAAAAACCTGCTGGTGATGCCAATCCTGAAGTACAAACATAGAAAGCATTTAAGAGATGTTGGATTGCTTGGCATAGTCAGCACAGAACTTTGGATGACATGAGACTGATAAAGATTGATATGTATGAAGTGGATCCAGTCCATCCATGTACCTTACTGACGACTGTTGTTGTGTCATTTCCTTCTGCTACCCAAGAAGCACTCTGAACATGTATGCAAGAGAAAAATGGAAAGAAATCAACAAGGCCAGTACATCCGCTGAGAACCAGCAAGAGTATGGGAATAGCGTGATATTAAGCTCCAACTGCACTGTAAGCCTCCAGAATAAATATTTAACCTCTTTCCTCAAGTCATTCTAGTCATCATATGGATTGTGTAAGGAACAATGGATGGAAGTTATAATAAAGTAAATTGAGGTTAAATAGAAAGAAAACATTCTAAAATAGTTATCCAAAAGTGGAAGGAACTGAATGGGGAAGATACTGCATCAACCTTTAGAAAATGTATATAAGGAACAGAGACTGGATGAACACCTAATTGTCTGGCATATTATAAAAGAAATTATTTTTCAGGTACAGTTTAGACTGGATATGAACTGGGATCCCTTTTAGCCAGGAAATTCTGTGATTTTTGTGCATATCATAAAGAAAAGATAACTGCCATGCTCTCCAATAAAATCTTTTTGAAAGCTACTTGATAGAATCTTTTCATGAGATCCAATCATGGAACACTATGAACGACAAGCTAAAGAATATGGATTTTATACAAGAAGCAATGGAGAGCCATTGAAAGATTCTGAGCAAGGTGATATGATCCCATGAAATAAGGAATTCTGGACTGAAAGAGTTTGCTGATTAACTAAGAGTTTAACTTTTTAGTATTAATTTTGAGATTTAATAATTTTATTTGGAAATCTTTCTAAAATCTTTTATATTCTTTCTTATTTTAAAAGGGCATCTCAGAAACTATTAAACTATGTAGAACTAAATGGTCAATGATTGAAAAAATATAATGTAACTTGAAAAAAAGAAATATATAGGCCCTGTTTGCCTTTATGCTAGGTAGTACCAGATAGCTAAACTTTTTTGAGATTTTTTCTGCGTTCATGAGTGACTTTAGAATATTATAATTATGATTCCCTATTATAATCCTTTTCTCTTTTCTAATTTATTATTTCAAGTTTTTTTCAACTTAGAAACTAGGAAAAGGACCTTTTTGATATTGAATGTAAAGTAACAGTAGATAGATTTTAAGTGGAGGTTGGGGTACTGTCCTTTAATTCAAGTGCATGAGCTTTAGTGTAAATGCATTGTAACTTTTATTTTTAATACTATTTATTATGATTAAAGACTGAAATGGGCAATGAAAATTCTTATGATCTTCAATTGTCTTTTTTTTTGCTTCTTAATTCTTGAATATCTTTTTGATAGATGAGATTTGGGACAGATGAAATATTGTTAGTGTTTGATTTAGGAAATTTTAATAGAACACATTTAAAGCAAAAAAGAATTCAGAGTTTAAAAGTTTGACACACAAATACCATATATGTGTGTGTATTTATGTAAGCATATGTAGTAAAACTGTCTACCAATGTACACATATAAGCTAACATTTATATGGCACTTAATGGTTTGCAGTAGATCTAAGCATATTATTTTTTTTAATCCTTACCACTCTTGAAGTGGGTGTCATTTAACCAATTTTAATTGACTTGTCCAGGGACACACAGCTTGAAAATCGCTAGGGAGATAATAGAACCCAAATGCTCCTGTTCCTGTGCCCTATGCACCATGCCACTCACTTTGCCTACAGAGCACTAGAGATTCAAAATTCTGATCATAAAAATGATTTATTTCTGTATATCTCAGGCCTTGAGAATTAGTTTGGCATAAAGTGTTGGACCTGGAGTAAGAAAGACCTGAGTTCAAATCTCTTCTCTGACTCTTGATTCCTGAATAACCAAGGATGAGTTCCTTAACCCCCCTGAGTCTTAGTTAACTTTCTACAACTATCAATTACAGATAGGTATATGGGGAGGGGGAAACTAGGTGATTCAGTAGTTAGAGGTCTGCAGCTAGGAAGATCTGAGTTCAAATGTAACCTTAGATATTTACTAATGACTCTGGGCAAATCACTTAACCTCTGTTTGCATTAATCCATTGGAGAAGGAAATGGCAAACCACTCCAAGGATCTTTGTCAAGAAAACCTCAACAGTAATACGGTTCACAAGGGCAGAAAGAGTCAGTTTGACTGAATGACTGAACAACAACAACAATAGTTGGAATTTTAATGAGAACAATTCTGTGCATTTGCACAAATGAGGGTGGAAACAAAGTATGGATATAGTACTATCCAATAACAATTTTTTTCTGGTCTTTTGGCTTCCTTGTTGTTCCTCATATATCCTACTCTTTCTTCTTGTTCTGACCATTTTCACTTGATAACCCTTGATGTCTGAAATTCTCTCCTTCCTCATCTCTACTTCCTGGCTTCCTTCGAGAACCTGCTAAAATCCTACCTTTTGCAAAAAGCCTCTCCTAGTCCTATTTAATCTTAGTATCTTTCCTGAGATCATCCCCAAAATATATATCTTGTTTGTACATAGTTGTTTATAGGTTCTCTCCATTAGACTGAGTTCCTTGCAAGGACTATTTTTTTTTTTGGTCCTTGGTATCCCTTTTGCTTATCACAGTGCCTGGTACATAGAAAGTTTTAATAAATGCTCATTGACTGACTACTTTGAGAAGTTATTCACAGTGACACAAATACACTGTTGACTTATTATAACTCAGAATATAACTCAGAACTAGAATGAGGGACAATGGATCTATCCTGAGTCTTGCCCAACATTATAGGTTCTGGAATCATCAGAAGGTCTTTATTATAAGTTCTCAATTATAACACAAAACTTGTGACATAGACTCTGGAGGTGGAATTACTTCATGTGTCTCATTAATAAATCAACAAATATTTATTTGCGTATTTATGGAATGCACCATATTTAAATGGTTTGGGTTTTTTTTCCAGTGATGATAAAGGCTAAGGCAAGTCATTTACTTGTGACAAAGAATGAAATTTTCTGGAATTAATGAATAAAAGACACCACCTATTTATTTTTTTAATATTTTTTCCTTAGGGAATAGGGAAAATGGGTTATTTGATGATTGAAATCTTGACTTATGACTGTGACTGCTGAAAGCGACTTTACTGATCACTTACATTTTATAGATATGGAAACTAAAGTTGAAAGAGGTTGGTGGTTTGCCCACCATCTTGCCAGTAGTAACTGACAGAGTAGGTGACAAGACTATAGTTATTGGACTCTTAATGCATTTCTCTTTCATTGACTCAGATTACCTCACTTGTCATATATTGATTTATATTTTCCTATCTGTCTGTATATATGAGTGTGCATACATATATGCATACATTTTTCTTCCTATTGATAAGGTACTCAAAGTACTCTGGTCCTTAACCATTGTTAGGAATCAAGATGCTGGCAATTCTTGGTCTATAGGGCAAGGCTAGAAAAAAGATGCATGGTTGTGCTGAATATTTGGGTCTCTCCTCCTCGTGCTCCCCCACATCCTGTCATCTACTGGTCAGATTTCTCATCACTTTCTCTTGTTCTTTTTTTTAACCCCTTAAATTCTGTTTTAGAATCAATAATAAGTATTGGTCCCATGGAAGAAGAGTGGTAAGTCCTAGGCAATCAGAGTTAAGTGATTGTCCAGGGTCACTCAGCTGGGAATTGTCTTAGGCCTGATTTGAACCTCAGACCTCTGATCTCCAGACTTGGCTCTCTATCCACTGAGCCACCCAGCTGCTCCTAGTCACTTTCTCTTGATGGAAATCTCCATTACCTTCTTTCCCCATCTATACAGTGATGAAAATCAAACCATATGCTATCAAATAAAATCTAAAGTCAAACATGAATTCCTCAAAAATATGAAAAAAATAACTGTTTATTTTCTTGTAGAAACAAAGATGATTTCTATATAGATTAAGTATAAACCATGACCAGAAATTAAAGTAGTCATTGATCTCAAATAATTAGGTCTTTGACTTTCTTTCATTTTTCCTACTCCTAAACTGGAATTAACCATTCACTCATAAGAGCCTTTTGATCTCCAAAAATTCTTTGTGTGTGCCCTTTGGTTATTTGTTCAGCCTGAGAGTTATGCTTTTTCATGAGTTGCAAGTGCTGTCACAGAGAAGGTCAAGTGTGCTTCAAATTCACAGAGTTTGATGGGAGTTCTGTGTCCCCTGCTCAACTCCAAGTACTCATCAAAGTTTCAAACTACAACAGTGAGGAAGTTTGTGTTATGTTATTATTTTTTTAAAAAAACAACCTACCACGGGAAAAATAAACATCCGCAATCAGCTGTCAGTTTAGGCCTAATAAACTGCTGACTATTTGCTAGGAAAGATCTGAGACTCAAGAACTGGGAATGAAGGATAAGATAGAAAGACAGTAGAAATCCTACAGCTAAAATAGAACTAGGGGAACTTTAAAAAAAAAAAGAAAAAATACAAGGGTTCAAGAGCTAACCTATTCAAGAGAATGGAGTAGTTTGGCAGGCCAAGAAAAATGGTAACTAAAACAACTCTGGTAAAACAGATCTAATTTTAGGCCAACCAGCCTTGACAATAGCATCCTCAGAGAACACAGCATGTCTTATCAGCATGATATCACCAACAGAATTATTTTTTTGTAAGGCAAGAACCTGATGTTACAGCTGAGATTTAGAGTTTAAATGGTTTATATACTTGAAGGGAAAAATTTGGATCCCTTTTCTCTTTTTTGTGTTCTTTTCAATATCTCTTATCTTATTGAGAAAATTGAACTTTAGAAATAACAATATCTATCACATAATAAAGTATCTTTTGCATATTTATGTGTTTGTGAATTCTGGAAGCAGTATCTATTCATGTTATTTCTGTACAGCGAATCTTTTAATCTGGGAAGGGGATTCATTGAGGTGAGATGGAAATGTGTTTGGCTTAACAATTCTGTATTTGTATGTATGGCTTTATTTCAGTTTGGCTAAGTCATTTTTCAGTTGGTTCCAACTCTGTGACTCTGGGATTTTCTTGGCAAGATATTAGAATGGTTTGCCATTTCTTTTTCCAGCTCATTTTACAGATGAGGAAACTGAGGCAAACAGGATTATGTGACTTTCCAAAGGTCACACAGCTAGTAAGTGTCTGAGACTAGATTTGAACTTGGGAAGATGAGTCTTCCTAACTCCAGGCTTGGGGCTCTATTCTCTGTGCCACCTAGCTCTCTGTGTATTTATCTAGATTAAGTTAATTTGGTGTTGAAATTGTTGATCTGTGCCATGAAACTGTATTAATAATTCAACTGTCTTAAAGTTTTTAAAGTAATTTATTTCAAGGCATAATTGCTTTACACTTAGATACCTTCAAACATACTTCTAAGTTTTTACAATGAAACTGATGCTAGCATAGAAATGTCATCTTTGATTTTAGATCATTACAGCTAACAATTCAAGGTTTATGATCTTTAATAACTTCATAAATTTTTGATCCATAAGATAGTGATTTAATATTTGGTTTCACTAAAACTTTTACCTATCTAAAATGAAACGAATTAAGAAGTAATTTCCCTTTGACCTTAAAGAAAAAAATGGATTTTTGTTTTATATGATTATTCTCTTACAAAAACGAGTGAGTGATCATACATATATAGCCCAGTGGAATTGTTTATCAAGTCCTGTAGGGGGTACGAAAAGAGGGAGGGAGATAATATAAATCATATAACTTTGGAAACCTTATGTGTTTGTTATTGGAATAAAATAAAGACATTCTTCTTAAACAAGAAAGTAAAGGAAAAATGGAAAAAGATGACACAGTGGGAAGAATGCTGGATTTGGAATAAGAAAATGGCCAGATGGGAAAGATGTGAAGGTAGCAACTGATTGTACATATGGATGCAAAATTTGAAAGTTGTCATTTAAATATGAATTAAGAGGTGCTTTTTTTTTTCATTTTTATTGTCACCATAATATTCCTTTGCAGGTTCCTCTAGTATCCAGAAAATATGATTTGATTTCCATGGAATAAATTTATAAACTCTTTTTTAATAAAAAAAATGTTTGTTGTATAAATTGAAATACAGCTATACCATACGAGACTGAGCTACATTATTCGACTATTGAATAAATATCAGTTCCAATCCCACAGCACTGAAGTTATAAACGCTTTAAAAAAAAGGCATTTCTAGTGTCTAAACTACTTTTCCATATTTGTGTCTTTGTGTCAGGTGGGAGAGTTCCGAGCACATGCTGCAGAATGGACAGCCAATGTCACAGCTGAGTTCAAGGAGACCCGAAGGCGCTTGAGTGTAGAGATTTATGACAAGTTTCAGAGAGCCACCTCCATTAAAAGGAAGCTCTCTGCAGAACTGGCAGTCAATCACAATCAAGAACTGACCCCATGCAAGAGAACCCTGTCAGTTAACCATTTGACCAGTGAGAAGGACATCCTGCCTCCACTAATGAAGACTGAGAGTATTTATCTGAATGGTTTAACGCCTCATTGCCCAGGTGAAGAGATTGCTGTCATTGAGAACATTAAGTAACCCATGGTTGGGATACTGGTTCTTCAAAAAGCCTTGGTCTTCACCATGGCAGAGGACTTTGGTATGCTCTTTATAACTGATGCTGTTAGCATTTTTAAAGTGTGCATGAGCTCAAAAGAAAAGAAAACCCCACCAATACCCATCATAGTCATCTACCATCAAGATAAATTGGGATTCTGAGCCAGCACTATTTTTTTGGAGATGCTTGTTGAATAGCACTACTATCTTTGATAGGAAGTGGAACAAGCAATGTCTAATGCCTTTCTGTGCCCAGACTGTTTTATTTTTCTTTTCCTTATTTTTTTCCTAATGTGCCATAAGGCCTAAGAATGAATTATAATTGTTTATTCTAATTATGTAGCTTTGAGGGATAAGTCCTTAACTTTTCAGGGTCTACCTAACTGAGCCTAGACATGGACCATTTATGGATGACAACATTTTTTTTGTAAATGGCAAGAAATTCTTATGCAGCCTTTTACCTAAGAAATTTCTGTCAGTGCCTTATCTTATGAAGAAACAGAACCTCTCTAGCTGTTGTATGATTTTTCTGTCCCCTGACCCTCTCCCCTGACCTGCTACCCTACTCCTCTTGCTCCCAGTGCTTCGTGCATGGATACTCTACATTCCTGGAAACAGTGTATAAAAATAATTGAAGCAAGGATAGCTGACAAAGGAATGGACGATGAACAAACTAGATGGACATTGGAACAAAGCTCAGATACCCTAATTTTAAAGGCACTATATTTACAAGAATTGGAAAAAAGTGTCCCCTAAGATAATTTTCTTCTTTGGGTCCTACCAAAAAAAAATCCTGTTTAATTGTAATTCATCTTATGGAATTGTTGAGCTCCATGGCAGGTCTCATTTTTATGGTAGTTTTCAGAAATGATCTCATTTTTTCGTCGAGTGTACCAAAAAAGGGAGAGAATCCACATGTAATAAATTATCTAATAGATGAAAGCAACTCAATGCTTTATTTTATTTAAGTTGATTTAAATTCATTGGCTTTGCTTAACAATCATAGCAAAAATGGTAAAAATATGTTTTTGGATCATTTGCTAATAAACAGCTTACCACTAGAATTTTTTTTTCTTTGATGTTTGAAAGGGTTGTAATCTTATGGCCCCACCCTACCCCTGGACACAAGACAATGATACTGCTGTCCCAGGGGTGCACAATCATTTATTCTCCAGCGGTTGCTTCCTCTGGAGCTATGACTAAAAGGAGAGCAGAAGCTGAAACTGGTATCACTGTGACTTTGCACATTGAAAATGTAGATTGTAGGCATAATTCACCCTTGCCATAAGAGAGAGAAAGCTGTTATAGCACAATTTAAATACTGATAGCTCTTTTTAGATAGGAAAGGCTGATATTCAGAATTAAAACCTTTTTTAGTTAATTTTGTATCTTCTAGATTTGTGGATGTTTCTAAGATTCAGAAGAAATGCTACAAAGGTACCCAGTAGATTACTAATTTTTTCCTTTATTTTCATATCTAAGCCTATTGTAGATAAAAATAAGTTGAAACAACACGATTGCCTAAAATAAAATTGGGGAAAATTATGTATTGGATTGTGCCCAGTGAGGCTGTCTTTAAAAAATATTGATGTTACAAATGCCTGTTTTTCAAAAATAAAGACTTAAGCTAGAAGTGTAAATATCCTATTAACTTGCTGAGGGTACTGTTTTAAATTTAGGAAATCTAACACAAAATTTTAGGAGGCCAGGCTCTTTTAGAAAGAAAGCTACACCCATTTCCTCAGTAACTGTGTTCTGAAAGTCCATATGGTGAGATACACCTCTTGCCATGTATAAACTGTGAATTGTATGGAAAAATAAAGTTTTTAATTAAAGTCAGCTTTTTTGGAGTCTCCTGTTTGCTACTCTGATGGTAAACAATTAGGTCTGCCTTTATCCACAGATACCCCAGGAGGTCAGGCTGCATCCTGATTTCCTAGAGTTTGATCAGTAAATTAAGAGTATTTGACAGAAAGGATATATAGATTATATTTGAAAAACGTTATTCATCTACCTTGTTATAGTCTCATTTGGGGCAGGTAATCAAAACCTAGCAGTCTTGCAAGTAATAATGGAAGCAGGCATTTTAAGAGCCGATCACATGAAAATAAAACAAATTTATCTAGAATACAACATAGGATATACTCGTTATGTGATATTTTAAAACTAATCCAGTTAGTTGTGGTTCTGTTTAAATATATTTCCATTTTGGGGATTCATCATGTTAAATATCCTATTCAGAAGAAAATAACTGAACAAACAGACATCAAGCATTTGAAATGTATATATGTATATACATAAACATACACAAACATGGACATGAATATTGTATACATATATGTGTATATGGGTACATATATACATATGTGTGTACATGGGTGTATATTTATAGGTGTGCATCTCTATATATGTATGTAGGTATGGATACATGGATAGATGTTTATGAATATACAATGTATATATACATTTGAAGATATGTATACAAATAGACATATATACCAATTATAATATATAAAGCACATATCTTGACTCTTGAAGAAGCATCTTCATTCCTAGGGATCCTTTAATGCTTATCAAAATGTGAGTTTTCCAAGTCTCCTTGGGAATAGGATAATTCAAGAACTTTATTTTATTATCACACCAGTGGAGAGGAATTTTCATCTTCTTCATTATTATTTTCAGTTTTTACAAGAGGTCATTTTCCTTTGTGAAAAATAGAACATTTTTTGATTTCTAAATAATTCAGACTGTTCATTTATGTTTTCTTCTGTTGACCCCATTAGAGAAATTCAGTAATACCAGGCAATCCTTACTAGAATACCTCACCAAGAATTGAAATACTATAGTGAGTAAAAATTCATAAATCTCTGGAACCTCTATTCCAAGCCCCAGATCTGAAGATGCTGTATAGCCATCAAATCAATTTTATAAATATTAAGTGATGAACAGAAGTTTATTTACACTCCCTCCCCCACATTCTTTAATTAACAAACTTTACTAATCTTAGAACTTTTCTTCCTATGGTCCTTCCATCTAAGATACAACATCCCTGGTCATCCTTTCCAGGCTTGATTGCACTTCCTCTGATGGCCTTTGACACACAGATAATATCGACAAGTGTGTGTATGTATGTAGGAATGTATGTGTATATGCATGTATATATAGAGAGGGAGGGGTATATTCCTTGTTCCCTGTTGCCATTTTGAGATCATCTGCTGCCATCACTAAATAAGCTCTCCTCATCTGAAGTTCACTCTACTAAATTCTATTACCCAATTAGAGCCTGGGTGAAGTTGCATATGAATGCCTCAGTCATTCTCCCTCATTTCCCAAGGATTTCTATAATTGGACACAGTTTTACCTATTTACCTCAGCCCTAGCCTTAAAATGGAGGGCTTCAAGGTACATTTTTAGCTTCTTTCAAATACCCTGATTTCTCAGTTCTTTAATTTCAACTCCCATTGATATAATCGTTCATTCCATCTGAATCATACAGGGCCAGGGAAGCTCACACCCTTTGATCTTTCCATCATCTGTGTGTTTTATTTCCATGATGAAGAATTGTGAAATTCCTGGTGTTTGGCCATCTCCATCTAGGCTAGTCTGTATTCCCACTGTGACCTTTCATCATCCCAATTCTTAGTTCTCTCCCAGGCTGTCATCCTTTGTCATCATCACTGCATCATTGCAGAGTTTTTCTTCCTTCTCAGTCTTAATTAAATTTTTTTCTAAAGTCCTTACCTTCAATCTCAGAATCAATATTATATGTACTGGTTCTAAGGCAGAAGAGCAATAAGCTGCAGGCAGCAGAAGTTAAATGACTTGCCCAGGATCACACAGGAGGCAGGGTCTGAGGCCAAATTTGAACCCAGGACCTCCTGTCTCTTGATCTGATTCTCTATTCACTGAACCACATAGTTACCCCTAGATATAGGTAATTCAAAATTTTGCTGAACTTTATCATTCATAGTTTCAGAATCATCTTCAACTTCCCACTTTGTCTCATCCTAATTAGTTGCCAATTCTTGTGTATCCTCCCTCCAACACATCTCTCATATTTTTCCCTTTCAATTCACTCCCTAGCCTATCCCCAGACTTAGTATGATAATCTCTTATTTGATCTGCCTATCTCATGTTTCTCCTTCTCTAAGCTGTCATCCACAGAGGTGCCAATTTTAAAGCACAGACTTTATGTTACTCCTGTGCTCAATAAACTCTTGTAGCTCTCTTTTACCTCTAAGAAAAAATAAAAACACTTCTATTTTGCATTTAAAGCCCTTCGCAGACTGGCTCCAATCTACCTTTTCAGTCTTATCAATTTATCACTCCTATTCACACACTCTACAATCCAGTTAAAGTGGCCTTCTTGTTTTTTTCCCCTTCTGTACATTCTATCTTTCATCTCTTTCCTTTTGCACTAGCTATCCCCATTGCCCAGAATGCTTTCCCTCATCTCCACCTCTAAAAACATCTACTTTCATACAAAACTTAGCTCAAGTGTCACATCCTAAGTGAAGCTATTTCTGATCCCTTGAGTCGATAGTGCTCCACTCCCAAATTATTCTATATTTATTTCATATACATTTTGTATTCACTTATTCTATATGTACATATTGTCTCCACCGATAGAATGTAAGCTTCTTGAGGGTAGAAACCATTTCATCATTTTGTGTTTGTAGCTCCAATACCTGGCTTAGTTTTTGTTCCATGGCAGGTACTTAATAAAAAAATAATTATTGATTCACTGATTAATAGTCTAAATACATAATTAAGCATTGTATATAGAGCAAACCAATATGAAACTATTACATAATAATAGGATTTAAATCTGGAAATTATACAAGAAATAACTTATGCTTCACTCATTTTACAAATGAGAAAATAGAGTCTCAGAGAGGTGAAATGATTTTAAAAGTCATACGTCTAATAAGGGGAAGAGCATAAAGTAAAACTCAGAGTCATCACCCTCATTGTAATATTCTTTCTACTACCCCCATGTGGCTTTTTAACCTTTGTTGTTGTTATTGTTGTTGTTGTTTATCTCCAAAGGAGGCCAGAGGATGAACTTTTTTAATACTTTGTAATAGCAACATGAATGCTTTTGACTATCTTTCGAGCAAAAAAATAGAATGACTTACCTTATTATCTATTATCATCAAAATATTAACTCAAATGTGATATGCCAGGCATTAGCAGAGCATTAGATATTTTCTGTAGTCCTTATAGATTCTTGAAGATTCTCACCAAAGACGACTTATACACCAAAGGAAAAACAATGTTGTTTCCATAGACTAACACCCCAGGAAGCCTACTGAGCCTTTTCCATTAACAGCTGAGAATTTTAATTTCTAACTTGATCACTCAGCACTCTTATGACAAATTCTCACTTTCTGACAGAGCATACAATCCAATCAATTAGTTTTTTGTGATGGGGCTTAGTCATTTCCTTGCTACTACTTCTGTCTTTGCCTCTATTTTCAATCTACCATTTTATGATAGAAGCACAGCAGAAGACTCAATATTTTCTACTTAACTAATCCTCAATTAAAATCATGAATGATCAATGATAAAAGAGAGACATGGGAGATATATGAAAACACCAGATATGGGCAGATTATGCAATGTGAAAACACTTCAAGCAACAGAAAAAAAATATAAATAAATTTAACTATCACAAGAAGAATGAGTGACAAAATAACACTCCCTCTGAAGAGGCTATTGAAAATAATTAGAAAGAGGAAAGCAGAGAGATTTTTAAAAATGAAATACCAATAGAAGGCCCTAAAAAAGCTTTCTCTTTAAAAAAACATATAAGGGAATCTGAATGAAAACAAAACTTAAAAAAAAGGATAAATTACTGTGGATGAATAGGCTTTCAATAAGATGGACTAATAACCCTCATAATGTTCAACCTCTGGGATTAAACAGCAGAATGAGAGGAGCACTGAGAGAGGCACTAAATGGGAGTGGAGAAGTCAAAGAAGAATGTCTCAATTCAATGAAACAATGAAGGGAAAATAAATCCTATAGTTTATCAGTAAGAAGAGTGGTTGCAGGAAGATGTGTGAAATGGCAAGGGAAAGATTAAAACAAAGATAAAGAAAGAAATTTTGATGTAGTAGTGGGAGGGGAACCCAATGAAGAACATACCTATGTAGAAGAGATATAATCTGTAATGGGAAGTGTAGATCACATAATGGGTATAACCTGAAGAAATCTGACACTCTAATAGTTTGCTGTGCCCCCATGGACAATATTCTGTCCTAGAAGGGCAATTAGAGCACTAAGGGGAAAATGGTATCCAGAAAGTTAGGAAGGCATAAATTTTGAGAGCACATTCCATAATACATGCTAAAGAGAATTATCATAGGGAGGGCAAAGGATAGATTTGGACTAAATGATTAGAGAGGGTAATATCTATAATGTGGCCATACTACTCAATGCCTCTTATAGGACTTCATTTTTTGAAGGGTGAGGCAAAATAGAAAAAAAAAAAGGAACAGCATGAGATAAAAACGGAATAAAATAGAATTTGCTTAGAAGCTTCTCCTCTCTATAGTCTGGCTTCTAACATTTCCTTCAATTGAAACTATTCACTCCAAAATTACAAATTGCTTTTTTAATTACCAAACCTAATGTTCTTTTGATCCTCATTCTCTTTGGCTTCTCTGTAGCCTTTGACACTTTCAATCACCCTCTTATTCTGAGACTCTCTCATTTCTAGAGGAGTCTTTTGTTACACTACTCTCCTAGTTTTCCTCCTAAGAATCTGACTATTCCTTTTCAGTCCCCTTTGTAGAATCTTCATCTGTGTCGCTCATGTTAATCCCAAAAACTTTGTCATGCCTCATCTTTTCTTTCTTTTCTTTTCCTTCCATACAATCTTGCTTGATAATGTCTTCAAATTCAAATCTTGAAAGAAAAAAGAGGAGAAATGGGAGAATTCATGGCCTGCAATAGTAAAAATAATTAGTAGAATAGAAAAATGTTGGATCCAATCATAATTTCTGTGCTGATTATTCTGTAACCTACTTATAAGAGATTTAACCTATCTCCTCACTCTAGTCCAGCAATTTTACTTGTCCATTTGATGTCTTAAATGGAATAGCCTATAGATATATTTAACCATGTCCAAAACTGAACTCATCTATCTCCCCACACTATCCTTTCTTCTGAAATGTTTTATTACTGTTCAAAGGTACTGCCATCCTCTTAAGTCACCTAGATTTTAAATTCAAGCTTGGGACATTGTTTCTTCGGAATCATTTATCTGCCCTCTCCCCACCGCTAATCTAATCCATTGCCAAGTCCTTTTGATTCTGCCATTATGACAGCTCTTGTAGATATCCCTTTCTCTCACCTGTACTATTATGAGAGCCTTCTCATTGGTCTCTCTACCTCAAGTAGCTCACTACTACTCCATCTACCATTTAGTTGCGAAAATAATCTTCCTAAAGTACACATCTGACCATATCATCCCCCTAGTCAATAAACTCTATTACCTCCAGGAACAAATATAAAATCTCTCATCCGTCTCCTAAAATTCTTCACAACATAGCACTTTCCCATTCCTCCATTCATCTATTTTACTACCTTCTGCATACTCTAAAATCCAATGGCATTATTGTTTATTATTGTTCTTTGTTCTATTTTCCATCTTCTAATTCTGAGCCTTTATATTAGTAGCCCCCACACCTGGAATTGCCTGTCTCATTTCTCCCTCCTGGATTTATTCAAGTCTTAACTCATATCCTATATTCAGCAAGAATCCTTTCCTACTTTCTCTCAATGGCATTGCCTTCTCTCTGAGCTTACCCTGTGTATTTTTGCATGTACATGTTTGCTTGCATATTGTCTTCTTTAAAATGTAAGTTTCTTAAGGGAAGCAACTGGCTTTTTTTCTTTGCTTTGGATTCCAAGCACTCAGTACAATATCTAGCCCATAGTAAATGCTTGGTAAAGGATAGAACACTTTTTAAGTTGACTACATGATATGGAATTGCTAAACAATATAGAATGAGTAAGATTTCAAAAGATCTGATTCCTTCAATGTCATTATTTCCTTCACTAATACAGACACCAACCCTTCCATACCTTGGGAGTTAGAACTTTATGAGTCCCTGGCATCCAAAACAATCTGCTACTTGGTGGCCAACCTTCTGGTAATGTGATGTTCTATGTTTAGCTAAAATGCTTCTCTGGTGACAGAATACAATAATCCTCCTCTAGGCCTATACCAGAAGTTTCTTTTTCCAGAAATGTGGAACCTGGAAGGACTTGAACTTATTGCCACTACACTATAAGACTGCTGGTATGTTAAAGGAAGAAAAATAAATATAACAAATGAAAATTCAGATTCATTTCCCAGTTATTCATTTTGTCATCACATGAAGTTCTAATTGAAGGTCTGCCTGCCAAGAGGAGAAAATAATTCTTACAAAATAGAATGGTATATTAATATTTCTGATTTTATTGTACTGTACAAAAAAGAAGATTAAGTTAAAATACACATTCAGAAAATAATTTTCTATTTAGTAACCATCATATTCTCCCCCAAGATGAATGCACAATTTGTTTTTTTCTTTCTTTTTTCTGTGTTTTTAAAAATACTAAAAAAATTCCTTTGAATATTTGAACATTCAAAAGTATCATCCCATATATGCCCAAATTAAATTAATAAAATTTCGGAGCCAGTCCAGTCCATAAGGACACTGAAATCCAAAGGTGTTGAGTGATTTGTTCATGGTCAAAATCTTCCTTTGGAAAGGTTAATGTGCTCATTATGTCAAGCATGTCAAGTTCAGAGGCATTTTGCCTTTCTACTATAGTCTGTTTTTTTAGTACATCAGTCTGGGGCACAAGAAGAATGAAGGAACTGATCTCATCTTTGGTGGTGCTGAACAATTATGGAGAAATGTTGGTGTAGACCTCTATATTTATTCAGTCATGGCAAGTGGGGAATAGAGGTTATACAAAGTCACCAGAAGATATTTCATTCACTAGTGGAATTGAGTGTGCCTTTTCATGTTGTAAAAAAAACAAACAGGAGTGTTCAAAGCAGAAATGGCATGTCAAGGTCACTGTAGAGCAGGGATTTTTAACCCTTTTTTGTTCATGGGGCTCTTTGACACTCTGGTAAAATCTATAGACCCCTTCTCGGAATAATGGTTTAAATAGCTGAGATAAAATGCATAAGAATACAAAAGGAAACCAAAGGCTGGGGAAAATCAAGCTGTCATTTTTCCCATCAAAGTTCAGAAACCCCTGGAAATCTATCCACAGGCCCAAAATGAAATTCCCATGTTAGCAACTCTAGGTATAAAGGATATTTGTGCTGTAGATAAAGTTTGGACTTCTAAGGTCTTGCACAACTGTACCAATTTATGAAATTCCTTCCTTGGTCTTACATGAGAGTTTGCCATATGCAAAGGAAATTGACCAAGTAATCTTTGGAGAGGATGAGCTCCTTTCTTTCCCAAGACAGGACCCAATTTGTTTCTTTTTAAATGTATAAAACTGATTTGAAGTAAAAATGATAAGATTCTATGTTATCAACATGATATTCATATCATGAGATGCCACACAGAATGGACAGACTGTCCTATTTAAATTATGGTTCTATAACATCTTATTTTTATTCCTAAAATGACTGCTATTATATGAATAATATTTTTGTATTTACCTGAATTTTCCTTCAGTCTACAAAATAATGTTCATTGAACATAAAAAGTCCAGCCCATCTACTCTCTAAAAACTCCCTAAATCTGCCATAGATTTTGAGGCATCTGTTGTCTATCTGGGCCATCCTTCCTTTCTCAGTGTCCTATAGTCGTTCTTCCCCAATCAACGAACACTCTCAAACCTAGAGCCTTCAGGATGTGTATTGCTGTCCCTTTGAACTCATCACAAAACCCTCTATATCAACTATCTATAGGGATACCTATATTTTGTTTCCTTTGTCTATAGAGTTACTAAACTAGTAAATATGGGTAATACTGTGGTTGTAGATTCTTCAAATTTTAGCAAAATATTTTATTCCTCTTTTGGATTCCATGCACTGCTAACTAACCTGTCTTTCCTCATATCTCGGGCTCCATTGTTTTCTATTATTGCTTACCCTTGAACAAATGGCTCCCAAAATTTTGCCTCTTTTTCTTCATCTATATACTCTCTTGCTGACCCAGTCAACTCAGTCACAGAATTCAAGAGTTGGGAAAGAAATTAATAGCCATCTATTTCAACCTATGCAAGAAAAGAATCTCCACTTTTAATATTCCTGACAAGTACCATTCAGCCCTTTTGGAGATTTCTGTTGAACAGAAACCCACTGTCTCTTAAGGCATACAGCTAGCTATACATACAAATGGAACATTTATTAAGAACTTATTAGATTTCTGGCACTTGAGTTCTAAGGATACACATACAAGCAATATGGACAGTCTTTGCCTTCAAGGAGCTTATATTCTCTTGGGGAAATAAAACACCTAACGTGGGGCTAAATGTAGTGGATGGTGTTGCAAATTTATGCCATTATGGTGGAGAGATTGCCTGGAAATAGTGTGGAGGCTCGGTTCTGAGCAAAATAAGGTGAAATGTCATTTATCAGAGCTGGGACACTCTGGGGCAGAGCCTACAATTGCAGTGTGGGAGGTAATAAAGGATGGCTGCCAAAGAACAGATGCCATAGTGAGGAGATAGCCAGAAAGTCATAGCTTTTTTGAATAGCTCTTAGTGTTACTAAATTTTTCCTGACATTATGCCTAATTTAGCATTTTCATTACCTATTGCTCCAGATTCTGCCCTTGGGTCCAAAGAGAACAAGTCTAAACAATATAACCAAGTGAGAATTATGTGGTAAAAACATCTATTATATACACACCTATTTCGCTGCCAAACAATTTAATTCTAGTTCATAGCCACAGACTGCATGTCTTATCTTGGCCTTAGTAAAAATGAAAAACCTTGTGATTTTCTGGTCTTAAATTGTCACAGAATCTCAAATGCATCTTAGTTTTTTAAAAAAACTTCAGATTACAAACAAAACATATTTATCGTACCTTCACTGCAAAAAGAAAAAAGTAAGAACGACTTCTTTTCTTCCAGAATATTGAAAAAGAAGCGAGCATTTTCTTTTTCTTCCTTGGTCCTTTGAGAATCTGGATGAAACTTATTCTCTGGTTCTTTGTAGTTCCTTGCTTATGATACAAAATACTTTAAGTACCCCTGCAGTTAAATGCATTCTACTTTATCGTTATACCCATCTGAGAAAAGAAATGCATACTCTAAGATCCTAAAAGAATTAGTTATTTTGAATATTACATTTAAAATATGATAGGATCTTCATAGGACTGAATTTGTAGTGAGGGAATATCAAATGAAGATGCTAAGCAAGAACTGAATAACTCTTCCCAATCACCTGGGTGCCAACTCAAACCAGTTGCATGGTGTTTATGAAGTCTCCACAGTTCCTCCCTTAGGGGTCATCACAATTCACCTGGGAGCAAGGTCCCTAGTGTCCTCTATGTGGCAAGTTGATGGGGTCAGTCCATGTATCAGATCTCTATCATAAGCTGTCATCACCTCAGAGGACCAAATAGCTAGGAGTGATTGTCAAGATGAGCTAACTCATCCTTTTCATTTTATAAAAGAAATTAATTTTATATAAAAAATTACTTTTCCAACAAAGGCATATAGGTAGTAAAGAGCAGAACTGGGATTTGAATCGCAGTTCCCTGGCTCCAATTCAGCATTTTTTCTACTGCTTTATTTCCAGGACAACATGCTAGAAAAAATATCTTTTGAAATGATAGTAGAAAGACAAAAAGTCACTGAACATAGCATCATTGGCATCTAATGAGCATATTAAACTTTCTCAAAGTAGATAAAGCATGCCCCATTATGTTTTTCACAGATACTGAACTTTATTTGTTAATCATCTAAATTCAGTGAGACTAAGACAGAATCATAGAATTGAAGACTTGCATCATCAAAAGGAATTTCAGAAGTAAATTAGTCCAGCCCCTATACAAAGAACCCAGCCTCTCCCCAAAGACCCACTTCGATGCAAAATTCCCTTAATCCCTATCATAACCCATTCTATTGCTGAACAACTCCAACAGCTAAGAAGTTTGATTTTGTTTTTGCTTCTTTTTTTAAAGCAATAGCTGTTATTATTGTTCAGTCATTTCAGTCATGTGTGACTTTGTGACACCATTTGGAGCTTTATTGGCAAAGATACTAAAGTGGTTTGCCATTTCCTTGTTGTAATGAACAAGTGAATGAATGAATTAAACAGAGCCATGGCAAGGCAGAGCTACAGGCCAACACTAGCAAAAGGATGGAAAATGGAACATCCCAGGCAGTGTGCCCCGGATGTAGCAGCTGTAGAAGTTTCCTTTGGTGAGAGGTGTCTCTGAGCACTGTAAGGGATAAAAATTAAAGGGATGGACTAAATATATGAGAAATGTGATTACCAGAAATTATTACTCAAGTCAGAATGACTTTTTATGATAGTTTACTTACAAAAGGAGAAAGAGTAAAAGTAAGGAAATCAGAGAGAGAATAGGTAATTACTCCAGCCTAGTCCAAACCAGGCAGGGCTTCAGAGGCACCAGCAAAGGGGACCCAGAAGTAAATTAAACAAAGGTTTTAGCCATGAGGACTCCTCCAAGACAAGGGGTCTCTCCAGAGGCTAGTACCTCTCAGAAAAAGCCAGGAAAGGGAGTCAGTCTTTTTCACTCACCCAAGTAATTCTAAAGGAAAATTCAAAAGCAATCCGAGGTCCCAAGCTGAGCTCCTTCAAGGTAAAGTTGAAGGTGAAAGTTCTGGTCACAGGAAGTTCTTGCCACTTTTAAAAACCCTTCATTTTTCAATTCCTGTGCCTTCCTTCTACTTTACATGGACCAATTATAGCTAAAGCTTTGCTTAGGACTGCCCAGGGGGCAGTCAATTGATTCTTATTCATCACCCACTGTCACACAGGTAGGTGCCAGACCTCCCCATATTTGCGGATAAGTGGTGTGTATACACTTCGGATAATTAAATCTAAAAATGGGCAAGAGAGAGTTAATCCTATCTTCACAGCACTTACTGGGTATGGCAGTTTCTTTAATATAAAAGGGGCTGCAGCTTTTGTGCAGGGACTGTTGGTATTGGGGGTGGTGGGAAAATTGTTAATCTTGTATGAAGCAACTTAATAAATTGTTTCAAAGTTTCCAAAAATAAATTTAAAGATGAGGAACTATGGAATACAAAGTTAAGTGACTCACCCAGAGTCACATAGCTAGTAAGTTTCTGACTGGATTTCAGCCAAAACCTATATTTCCCCACACTTCATTCTAGTTCTAGTCTAGCAGAATAAATGTAATCCTTTTCTTGCTAGGGTTACCTTTCTATATATCTTTTGTGTGGTATAATGGGTAGGGCTTCTCTTAGAGACCAAAGATCTGGGTTTGAATCTTATTTCAGAATTGATATCAGTGTAACCATAAGCAACTGAATTAAATCTATAACTCTGTTTACTTCACGGGGTTCTTGGGGGAAAATAATCTTTTAAAATATATTATATAAATTTGATTTGTTATTTAAATAGAATAAGTGAATTCATAAAGTTGTCATTCCAAGGATTCCATAAAGCATCACACCATGATCAATAATAGCTATGATTTATAAATTTCTTTAAGGTTTATAAAGTACTTTACATGCATTAGCTGATATGTATGTATAATTATATGTGTATATATTTGTAAATGTGTATATATCCCAAATGTGGCTTAGCATAAAGAATAATGAATAAGAGCGTCTGGTTTTAAGCTCTGGCTCTTCAACTTATCTTTTGGATCTTGGACAAGTCACCTAACTTTTATGGGCTTCAATTCCTTCATCTGTAATATTAATGAGCTGGATTTAATGGCCTCTACGGCCTGTCTGGCCCTAATTCTCTAATCCAATGTTTCAACAGAAGCTTGCTTTGTCATTTTTTTATATAATTAGACTTAATACCAAGATACCTTCTGGCTATTTGAAATGAAGGTGGGGGCAGATGAAGACTAACTAGTCCCTTACACTACTTATCTCCAGCCAGAACAAAATATTTCTAGATCTCAGGAAATTAAGCCTTTTCAAATGGGCCTGTGATCTTACTGATTTCACCTTCTGTAGGGAATTCCTTCTTGACATGGACTCTTACTGGATCTGATCTTATGTATTGCAATAGTGAAGAATTTTGTTAAGCATACATTTCTGTTTGATGCCCTGCCTAATATTTATTATCAGTTCCTTCAATAGGATTTTAAATGCTTGTTGCAATGTCCTGAGAAGGACACCATCAGGGGTGGGAACTGAGTAGGAGGCATGATAAGGCCACCATGGGACTTGATCAGACAGGAAGAATTCGGGTGAGATTTAAAGCCTCTGGTCTTCTAAGGAAGTTTGTTGTGGTAATTCTCTTTCTCTTTTCCTCTACCTTCTGAAGGACAGAGAAATAAACTTATTTCTCTTTACTTCTTTCTTTTCTTCTCCAAGAGGACAGAGAGAATGAAAACCTTCATTGTTGGTGCTTTTCTTAGATGGTCCAGCATTAGATACGTTTCAGGATCCCCTCCTCTACTGACATTGCTCTTTCTCTTTTTCTGGCCCTATGATTATATCTGTCTGTCTCTCCTGTGTTTATCTGTCAGTCCTTCCCTGTCTCTGTCTATCCTGTCTGTCTCCTTCAGCCATTGCGATTTGGTTACCACTACAAACAGGCACAGATGCCATTCTCATTCAAGATGTGCAAGTTTTTCTGGGTCACCACCTTCTCCTAACATTACATCACTTTGTGTTGTTATTCAGTCCTTTCAATCTGGTCTCACTCTTTGCGACCCCATTTGGGATTTTCTTTGCAGAGATAATAGAATGATTTGCCACTTCTCCAGTTCATTTTATAGATGAGGAAACTGAGGCAAACAGAGTTAAGGGATTTGCCCAGGATCATACATCTATTAAATATCTGAGCTTGGATTTGAACTCAGGAAGATGTTTTCCTGGCTGTACTCTATCCCAATACTCTATCCACTGCATTGCTTAGTTACCCTTAGATCACTTGTTGGAAAGGAAGTTCCATGGCAGGTAGATGGTGCATTTTTTCCAGAAATATAACTAAAATAAGAATGATAGTGTCCATCCTCCTTCCTTGATTCTGTCCTACAGGATAAACCTCTTGGTCTAGTCCTCAAAGTGAAGAAACATACAGATTAGTGACATGGCATTGCCATTTTTTATTGTTGCCTCAGTTTTGTTATAGAACATTCTTCTACAATATATTTTTCACTACTAAGCTAATAAACGCCCCTGGTACAATTAGGACAGGTGAAATATCTCCAGGAAAATTCTAAAACTCCATTAAGCTTCTTTGACTTGTGAGAGTGATTATGACTAGCAATGGCAAAATATAATATTTTTCACATATGTTCTGGAAAAAATAGGCCAGTCGGAAAAGGTTCTGGTGTTCAGAGGAGAAACTGAACAACTTCCAGGGACTTTCAAGAAAATGAATGCAGTCTTCTAATGTCCCAAGGACTAAGCTAAAAGATTTAAGAGGACATATTCCACCTGGACTGTTGGTGAAGTGTCTGAAATACGAGTTATTCAATTAAAATTCATTGGGTTGAATTGAGTTCAGGTCTTCCTTGGCTATCCTCTACTGCTTTTAACCTGTGGAAGGAACTGCCTTTAACCTGTGGAAGGAACTTGGACAAGTGACAGTCTGTTTCTGAGGCTGATCAGCTGGAATATTGGCAGAAGGACATGAGGTTTTTTAATGTGAACTCAAGTGAAAGCTGGGGAATTGCAACCTCATTGTATAGTGGAAAGAATATTGGACAGAGAGGCAAAAAGCTGGCTTCTCTTTTTGACCTGGAAGACTTCGCTTTATCTTTGAGTCTTAGTTTTTCTTCATCTATAAAATGAAGGAGTAAAGTGGCTGATCTAGTTTTACTTCTAAAACGCCTCCCAGTTCTATGTTTCCATGTTACCTCAGGAGTCAAAATGTGACTTCAGTCACTTCCAGACATGATGAAAGGCAGAAACTGGAACAAAAAGAATGAGCTCCAACAGATTGTACCTGTCAGAGATGAAAAGTGGTAAGGACTTATACTGCCAGTTGAAAGGGTCGAGTGCTCAATTGGTTTGAAGGTCGTGCAATCATTAAAATCTATTTCTTTGTCTTCCTTCATCAACATTCTCTCATTTGATTTTTCTGTGTACATGTTATGTGAGAGGATTCAGAATAACACTCTGGTTCTCATCCTTTAGAAAAATAGATACCATGGCCATTGTTTTATTTATCTAGTATTTGAGTTGACTGATTATGAACAAGTTGAGACCTCTTAGTTCACTCCTATCCTTTCCCCTCCGTGTGTTTCAACATTTCCATCTCCCCCTTCCTTCTCATCCCTTTTAGTATTTAGAAAAGCAAATACAAGGTCTGGCATGCTGCCTGGGAGAGTATTTGTTCCTCTAATTTCCCATACAGTAGCAATTTGCCTGTCTCTGAGGTACATCTCACTGCAGCAGCTCAAAGGTGGATTATCAGCTTAGCTCCAGGAGAAGACTTTAGACTCTGCTAGACCCAAAATGTATGCCAGCCACAGGCAAACAGATAACAGCAAGGACAAGCCAAATAAATTAGGACTTTCATGGATGTTGACTAATACAAGAATAAAGTTTTGTTTTTTGTTTGTTAAAATCAGCCAGTTTTACAAGTGAACTGTTAAAGCTAAATGATGCCCAATACTCTTAGTGGTCGTTTTTGTCATATTACCCTCAATAAATTAAAGTGTGTTTGGAGCCCACAAGTATATGTGGTTTTTGCTGGTGTTGTGTTACCCACTAGGGAGCCAGGCTTAGCACATATAGTTTCCTGAGCTAATATTTCTTGCGAAAATGGTTTGTGTTGTTTTTATGCTTTTTTTTTTACATATCAGCCACATTCTCACCTTTTTGATCACAGATACATACTTGAGAAACAGCTGACTCAGGGACAAGTAGGTGGCTCAGTGGATAGAGAGCCAGGCCTGGAGTCAGGAGGACCTGGGTCCAAAGCTGGCTTCGGACACTAGTTGTGGGACACTGAACAAGTTATTTAACCCCATCACCACTTTTCTGCCTTAAAACCAATAGTATCAATTTGAAGATAGAAGGTAAAGGTTTATAAGAAAGGAACAGCTGACACAGAAATAGACCTGGGATCTAATTAGTGGAGGTGAGCATGTACTGTCCAATAAACTTAATGTAGGTATACAGTATATCACCTTTTTCCAACCCACCAAATTTGACCTTTATTACTTGTGGGTAGCTACACAATTTTTAATTGATTATTAAGAAAAATTTTCTATGGTTACATGATTCACATTCTTTCCCTCCCCTCCTTCCAACCCCTTCTCATAGCCAACATGCAATTCCACTGAGTTTTACATGCTACACAATTATTTTTAAGAAAGCTATTGAGAGATATTTGGGCGGTAGCTCTCTTTTTGTTCTTTTTATATATGTTGGCAAGCAATATTATCCTTAATCAGTTTTTGAACTTTAAAAAAATCTTAAAGTATTTGCATCAATTTTTTAATATATGAAAAAAATCACTCAAATGATGAAATGCTTCTGCCACCTATTTCATTGCGTAGCTTTTTGGTCCAATCTTGGGTTGAAGATTCCCTTTCTTCTTCTGCAATTTTTGTAGCTAGCAACTCAATCAGATCCACATTTCACAGTTTTTCTCCATGAGACTCAATAAACTCTTCCACATAATTCATAGCCACTTTTAGCTCAGATTCTTGTGCTAATTTACAACCTTGTTACTCACTTGTTTGAACATTTCATCTTTGTCAAATGTAACAAATAAAATTGATATAGAAGGAAATATTTAAAAAGTATTAGGGTTTTATTGTAATTTATATTGGCAATTAAAAAAAAAACTATGTGCCTGCTAAGATCTAATTCAAATACCCCACCATGCTTTTCCCCTGGCTGCTTCATAGGAAAAAGAGCATCCCAATCAAGTTCTGAGTCTTTATACCTCTGTCTACATAATCACACTTGCTGTCACCTGTAGTAAGTAAAAGGAATCATGGGAAATGTAGTTTTCAAGTCCCCTAAATGTCCACAGAAAGTTTTTATCATGGATCTCAATATTAAGACCCCCAAATTTCCAATATCACACAAATCCATGAAACTTGAGAACACACTGTGGGTACACTATTTGCCAAATGCTCTTCATAAATGATTCTGTTGAATCTTCCCATGCCATGGCAATATTCTGGATTGCATGGTAAATATTATAGGAATTCCAGAAATTTCTCAATGTCAAGTCCTTATGTGCATACAAAGTTACGATTATCTGGGCAAATGAAGTTAATAGATAATATGTCTTGATATTTGCAATCATTCCTTCATCCATAGATTGTAATAATGAGGCAGTGTTAGGGGAATGTAGAGCACTTTTACAATTTCATTAAAATCATCCAGATTAGAAGGTTGGCCTTGGACAGTGTCCCAAATAAGCAGAATCTTGAGAGGAATGCCATTACCATTATAAAACTTCTTGCACACATGAAGCAGTGTATAAACCATTGTTCAAAGTGCATAAAGGTTATCTATGCTTTGGGGCTAGCAGAAATCATGCATGGGTAGGTTGTCTTCTTTTCAATGCTTTAGGATTTTTCTGAATGCTGCACAAGAACTGGTGTTAATTTGCAAGTCACTGATGAATTCCCTCCAAGCAGAAAAGTATCTCTAGTTTCCAAAACTTTATATCATGGCATAGTTTTTTTCCTTCACATGTTTGAGATGGCATCCTTTGGTAAAACAGGCTTTTCTTCTACATTAAATATTTTCTCTGATAAAGTAGCACCCTTCATCTATTACTTTTTTATAATAATGCTGGGAGCTTTTTTGCTGTTCAGTATCTGCATTAGCAACTTCTCCTGATACTTTCACATTATGAAATTCTATCTGATTTTTTAACCACTGCTTGCTATTAATCCCTGTGTTCCTTCAGGGTACTTTGCCTTTAAATCTTCAAAGAGGCTTCAAACCTTGGTTTGAATTGTCATCAAACTTAAAGTAATATATTTCTGTGTCTGGTCTCCTATCCACATAGTTAATAGTTTCTTCATCTCTAAAATAGTACCTTCTCTTTATTTCAACAGATAAATTGATTTCACACAAGAACTACCTTTTTCATATTCCTTTATCAAAGCAATAGTCTTCATCAGTGTTCATAGTTGACACAAGACTAAATTTATGGGCTATTGATGACAATTTTTGTTCTCCTTCATGTTTTCTAATTATTTACATTTTCATTTCTAAGTGCATTGGCTTTTGCTTACAAGATGGCTCACTTTCCCCCCCAAGAGCATATTTGCTACTAGACATGGTAGAAATCCAAGGATCACCACTGCACACAGGAATTGACTTAAAGATGTTTCTCAGTTTCCCACCACCATTCACAATGACCTCATTATACATCATCTTATTGTTCAATGTCTGCTTTGCATAAGGAATGTTTTTAGTTTTTATTAGCATGTAGATTTCTTTCATAACTTTTATGTATAGTTTAATTTGTGTAATGTGAATTTACATAAAAGGGAAAACTGTCCCTATTCTGCTATAATAAATGAGTTTTCAATCTGGCCCTGTCTTCTTTTAATAGCTACCTAGAAGTAGCTAACTACATATCCTCCATCTTCTTAATGGGTTAGACTCTCTAGAAGGGAATATTGGATAGTGCCTGATATTCTATCTTGGATTTAGAAGTTGTTGAACCTTTTCTAGTGATATATTATTAATTCAGGAATTAGGGGATTAGGTAGAGGGAAGTAGGATTTCCATTTTCTAAATTTTTAACAGTATATAACAGTATGTCTTAATTAAGGAATCCCTTGGAAATTAAGATCTCTTATAATAAAGACTGTATTGCATAACTACATTAAAAAAACTTTCATGAATCTCATTAAGCTATTCTGGCAGTGGGTCAGATGGCTCATGGGTTGACAATTGTTTTTCTCATTTTACTATTTTATGGGTACAGCTTGTTTTGATACTATAATTTCTCCCAGACACCCAAACTGCTTCCCCTTCCCCACAAAGTACATAACCTGAGAATACTTAAACAAATTGATTAAAGTAGAATTGAAACTCGCATAATTTTCCATTTTTTTAAATTTTCTGATTAACCAAAAGGACAGTTACGTGCTTTAACTTTAAGCTTTTGATAACAACATTATCATAATCTTTGTTCTGAATTTTATTTCCTTTTAGTAAGGAGTAGAGGAGGGAAAGAACACACATTTGTTAGGTACCTACTTTGTGCCAGTATGTATTAAGCACTTTTTAAATATTGTCTCATTTGATCTTCACAATAACTGTATCAAGTAGATTTATTATGTTCACTTTCATTTTACAATTGAGGAAACTCAGATAAACAGAAGTTAAATGACTTACCCAAAGTCATACAGTTAGTCTAAGGCCAGATCTGAATTCAAATCTTCCAAACCCCAGGCCTAGCACTTTATCCACTGTGTCACCAGCTGCCTAATATACAGGTGGAGACTGAAGAATATCATATTTTGTCCTATCAAAAGTTTTGTTTTCTTCTGACCCAAAAGCAGTAAAGGTTTTTTGTTTTTCCCTCTGCTGACATAGTCTTTGATTTGTCTAAAGTTGAATTAAGGCAGCTATTTTCTTCCCTTACATTTCAAATGTTATTATCACATTAACAATACAATTAAGTCTTTTTTCAGTAAGATCCCTGAAGGTAATTTCACAATCAATATTGGCTGAGGTTAAAGACATTTTCTAATATCCATCCTTTATACGTTAGAAAAATTTGTAATTGACATTACTTGTTTTAGTTTATTGGACTTTTAATCTTTCTTCAATATTTTTCCCAAAGAGATTAATGAAAAAAGAGCTTACTTGTACAAACATTTATCACAGCTCTTTAAGTGGTATCAAAGAAATGGAAACTGAAGGGATGTTCAATTGGCGAGTGATTGAACAAGTTATGGAATACTATTTCACCTTAAGAAATGACAAACAAGGGGGAAGCTGGGTGACTCAGTGGATGGAGAGCCAGGCCTAGAGACAGAAGGTACTGGGTTGAAATCTGGCCTCATACACTTCCTAGCTGCGTGACCCTGGGCAAGTCACTTAAACCCCATTGCCTAGCTTTTACCACTCTTCTGCCTTGGAACCAATATATAATATTGATTCGAAGGTGGAAGGTAAGGGTTTAAAAAAAGAAAGAAAAGACAAATAAGATGATCACAAAAAAACTTCAAAAGACTTGTATGAAGTAATGAAAAGTAAAAGCATCAGAACCAGGAGAATATATTACGCAGTAACAGCAACAACACTGGAACAAATTATTCTCACTCACACCTTATGCCAAAGGAAGTTTTCACAAGCTTTTTGGCATAAAGTGTGAGAGAGAACAATTTATTCCAGTGGCCATAAAGGTGGTGGAAGTGAGCCCTATGAAGCATGTAAAGTTTGGCTAGACATCAAAGAAACCAAGGTCATCCACTGCATTCCAAGCAGTGACCAGTCATCCTGACTTTTGTCTTGCCCTTGGACTTTGATGACTCTGAAAAAAGAGAATGAAACTGAGGACTCTTCACAATTATCTCACTTGAATCCAATTCATGGTCAAGTCAAAAGATATCATCAGTGATTTTATTTTAGTTCTTTTTGAATAAGAAGGATAACAAACAAACAATTCCTAATCATTTACTTCTCCTTTGATTGACATATTAGCATTCTTCCACATCAGTTTCCATCTCTTTGTGTCTTATCTTACATTAAAATAATTCCAGATTTAGTGTTTGTAGTGTTTCTTTCAGAATCATCTTAATATGTCAATTTTTATCTCTTAATTTCATCATTGCCCTTACTTTTTGTTTCCTTTTATCTGAGCATTGAAAGATCTATTGACTTTTTTCCCTGATTTTTCTCTTTCTTCTTTACCACTTTGCTTATATGAAAACTACTTCATAAATCACTTTCCAAAGTCAAAATTATTCAGGGCACAATCTCTGGTTTATGAATACAATGACAGTGATTGGTAAGAACATGGTAGGTGTGCAAGGTGCAATATAACTGAGGTCCCTTGGTATATTGAGTTCTATGAAGCACTTGTGGTTCCTAATTAAATTAAAAAAATATTAACTACAAAACTTAGTATTTATCTACCTCAATTCAACAAGCATTTTTTAAAAGAACCTGTTATGTGTAACTTATGCTAGGATAAACAAAGATGAAAAATCACTTTCAATGCCTTCCAAGAACTTATAACAAAAGAGAAAAGGAAGAGACTGAAGTAAATATATTATAAGGTAAAAATATCACTTGAAATTTTCCTCCAGGTTGCTAAATATTAAATATTTAACTCCTTGAATGTATGGTAGTTCAGTCAAACATGAATTCAACGAATATACTGTCACCCAACTTACATTTTGCCTTTTTGTCTAAAGGGATATCATACCAAATTTTTGTGAAAGACCTTCTTACAATCCACATATATAAAATCTATAGTTTATCTTGATCAGGATATTGTTATAAATTGAATATATTTTGCAACTGCTTGCTCTTAGTAAACACATGTTGGCTTCTAGGGATTACTTCTTTTTCCTTTAAAAGTGTTTACAAAGTATTCACTCCATTCTTTATTGTCAGATCACCTTTCTTTTGTACCTTCCATATTATCCTCTATTGTGCATTAAAAGATCTCTTGACTTTTATTTTTTCCTGATTTTTCTGTCTTCTCTTACCACTTTGACTAGTTGCATGAAAACTAGGATTTCATAGGATCAACTTTCAAGGCTGAAACTATTCAGGCAGAAATGATTAATGCTGAGAAACTGGAGCATCTATGGAAAAGCTAGCAAGAATTTTAAACAAAGTAAGAAAATCAGAAAAAAATAAAAGTCAACAAATCTTTCAATGTACAAATATACAGATTTCTGTAGTTTCGACCTAAGTCATATTATGTGATTAAAACAAAAGTGGCATACCTATATCATTCTTCTACTCTCCTGAACAGGGTACCCAAACCATCCCCTTAAATTCAATATATTTCCCTATCATTCTTAGAATTCTGTAAAATAATGAAATTTCATCCAGTTTCTCTGTAAGATTTCAATAGACAATCTGTAAAAGAGTCTTTTCGGTATGAGGTAGGAAGCAAATGATTAACCCTGAGAAGCTAGAGCTGAGTAAAGTCATTTGTGGAAAAGCTACCTTTACAAGAGTCTTAAACAAAGTGGGAAATGTTGGGAAAAGCCAATCAATAGGACCAGTGAGGGCATAAAACAGTACAGAATGTGTAGTGAATCAGAGGGAAGGTGCCAGGTGCCCCAACTTCTGATGAAGCTGCTGCCCTTGGGAAAGAGGAGTTAATCACATCCAACAGCTTGCTGCTGATTCTGCTGACACTCCTTACTACTAGCTTGCTCCCCCGTAGTCATTATATCAATATCCTGAGTTTCCATACTGACAGCTTCTACAACCCTGACCAGATGTGAGCATCACTGCTTTTCTAGATGCTGCTCTCCCAAGGGGAATACAGCTACAAAATGCACATCCTGGTGTCTGACAAACCCAACCAGAGCCACAGAAAAGATTCATGTAGGGCAGGAAACCAGTACTCCCTAAGCCATCATTGCAGTGTCCTTGAATTGCGTGATAGACTATTGCCTTATTTCTTTCAGCTCAGTAACCTCAGACTCATCCTCTACTGACTCACAATAACACAGAACTGATTTTCTATTCAATAATATACCTTTGCTGCTTGATGATTCCCCATGATATGACCTCCAAACAATCTCAAACTTAGTAGAAAGGAATTATTTTCAGCTATATCCATTCTAATAATCTGCCTAAATGATGTCTCTAAAAATGTGTTAAATGTCCACTATATTCTAGGCGGGGCAATTTGATGAGGCAGTGGATAGAGTCAGGCTTGAAGTCAAGAAGACCTCATCTGAGTTCAAATTTGACCTCAGACACTTACTAGCTCTGTGACTCTGAGCAAGTCACTTAAGCCTGTTTGCCTCAGTTTCCTTATCTATCAAATGAGCTGGAGAAGGAAATGGCAAAGCACTCCCATATCTTTGCCAAGAAAACTCCAAATGGGGCCATGAAGAGTCAGATACAATTGAACAAAAACAGCAATTAATCACCATGCTTATCAGCCCTTGCACCTTAAAGGCAAAGAATGTTGACATCAATTGATGTTATTGCATCTTCCTATCTAAAATTATGCTTTATCTATATCTGCTTGATTAGCCTGTTGCCCTTTATGGCTTCCTTGACATTTCATACTCATTTTCCAACCTGGATTCCTTGAATTCTAGTTATCCTTGCCCCTCTGCTACTGCTTCCTTACTGTAGCTATTCTGGAATTTAGCTCTAACCTTAAACTCAAATTAGGAATCCTGGTTATTGCAATAAGAGGATAATTTAGGAACTGAGCATGTGCCTAGCTTTGGAAAGGAGAGGTGGAGGAAGACCATGGAGAAAGTGGGGGAGAAGAAGAGGTAAAGGTTCAAGTTTCTATTTCATGGCCTTCCAGGCCTTCACCTTTTCTGCAAGTAGGGATGAGGGGAGGAGGGCAGAAACACTATACTATGAAACACTGTGATTTCAGGGTGGTCATGAAGAGGAGAGTAGAAAACTAGACTCCAGGGAATCTGTCCAATTTCTCCCTACTTTCCACATAGCTGACTCTCCTTGAATCTCAACCCCTGCCCATCCACAGAAGTATGTCTTATGGGGGGGAAGTGGGTGAATAGTCCAGGAATTCCTGGGCATCATTCAATCTTGACAGGGCAATACAAGATGAAAAGCCATAAATAGCACAAAGTGTCTCTGGTCTCTTAAAGATGGTGGTTGAGCCAAGTTGGAGAGTCAGAGAATTTGCTATAGCCATAGAGATCATGGAACTGTATCATATGTATGTGGCAGCCAGAAGGAGCTCTTCAGTTTGTGCCCCAAGTCTTCAGCACCAACACCTCTTAGCCTCAGCCCTGTGAACTCAAACCTCCTTGAATCCCTCTGGGCTGCTTCTATAACCTCCTTCTTTTAAAGCATTTTATCTTCAAAGGCAAATCTGATCTTGACTAAAGTCTTTGAAGCTGTTTTGGAAGTCTTCCCCTCAGTGACTGGAAGAAATGGTTTCTAAGCCAGAAGATAGAGCCTTATCCTGTGTTTGCTAGGAATGTGGGCAAAAATAAGAGCTTTTAAAAGATAAACATTTTCACACTTTAGTTGGTCTCACAAGATAAGGTGAGTGGGGCTATAATGCATATAACTTTAGGGTAGAATCTTTAGGGGAATTGCCAATAAGATTTTTTTCTTAACTTTTTTTTTCCAGATTGCATGTTGGTACAATTTTCAAGAATCATTTTCTGAAATTTTGCAATCCATACCCTCTCCCTCCCTGCCAACCCTCCATCTTCCCCAAGATGGCAGGTAAGATGAGATAGGTGGTACGTGTGTCATTATACAATATATGTTTCCATGTTCATCATGTTGTGAAAGAAGACACATTGCTTAAACTAGAGAAAATAAATTGAAGAACAGAATGTTTCAATCTGCAATCAGATTCCATCAGTTTCTTGTATGGCAGTAGATAGTCCTTTTCATCATGAGTCCCTTGGAGTTGTTCTGGATCCTTGCATTTCTAATGACTTACCAATATGTTGATGTGAATCACTTTCAATTTTAACTCAAGTTCTTGGAGGCTTAACTACATTGTTAATGTATAAATGGAAATTTTTTAAAAAATATACTACTAGGAAAAGAGATGGGAAAAGGATAGTTAATTAGTCAATTAATCAACTAACATTTTTAAGTACCTACTATGTTCTAGGCACTATTATTAAGTAGTAGGGGCACAAAGAAAGGAAAAACAAAGAGTTTCTGTCCTCAAGTCACTCACAGTCTAACAGGAAAGGTAATATTTTAAAAATGAAGATCTATAGAGAATAATATTCATAATAATAATTACTTTTATGTAATGTTTACTAAATTCCAGGCACTGTAGTAAGGGGTTTATAATTATTATATTATTTCATCCTTACAATGAGGTGAACTGCTGGAGCCTGTGGAATTGTGTGGTGCCTATGTAACAGCTGGGGCCTGGGATGAGGGAGAGGAATGCCTCTGTTTGCACCATAAGTCTTCAATCTCCAGTCCTGGGTCCTAGACCTGTGAACTATAGACTTTTATCCCTCTCTGGAATTAAATTTCCTTCTTTCAAAGATGGCCCCTACATTATTTTCCCCATTTTAGAGATAAGAAAACTGATACAAACAGAGGTTAAGCAACTTGCCAGGGCCACATAGCTAGTTTGTATCTGAGACTTTATTTGACTTCAACTCTTCCTGAATTTGGACCTGGTACTCTTTCACTGCCCCATCTAGCTGCCAAATTGATCACTGGAGATAGTTTTGGGATGGGAAAAAGATTAAAGAGAACTGGGAAAAGATTGCCTGCAGGAAATGGAACTTTAGCCAAGAACTGAAGGAAGACAGAGCATCTAGAAGACAGAGAAAAGGAAGGAGAGAATTCTAGACATGGGTGCCAACTCATGAAAAAAGCTTAGAATGGAAATTGGAATGTCTGGTGGGAGGGAAAGCAAAGAGACTGGTGGCCAAGGAATAGACTTGTGATTTCAATGGTGTAGGGAACTGCTGGATAAGGAAAATGTCTCTACCAATATAAGGCCTTCACCCTCTTTGTAGTCTTCAAAAAATTTTTTTTCAGTTACATGTATAGTTTTTAAAAATTGCTTCCTGACATTTTAGGATTCAGATTTCTCCCTGCTTCCCTTCCCTGTCCTTTTCATGGCAGTAAATAGTCTGATATAGGTTATGCCAGAACCTCCAAGCAATACATATTTTCATAATCCTCACACATCAAACTGTTGTTTTTAAAAAGGATAAAGGCTGATATTATGAGGAAAAGTAACATTTTAATTACCATGGCCATGCTGGTAAATATACATAAGACTACGCGCCTGGCTAAGATCTATTCAAAATACCGCCAGTCCATGCCTCCTATTCCCTTTGGCTGCTTCCTATCAAAGAGCCCACTCAGGTAGCAAAAAGAGGTCGTCTCCGGCCGACCTCCAAATTTAAGCTGAGCTATATGTTGGAGATGTCACCACATCCAAAACCGGAAACCCATTGGATCACAGAAAATGTAGTTTCAAAGTCCTCCACATGTCCACAGGAAGTTTGTCAAATACTTTTAAATGGAACCCCCAGAAATCCTAAATAGCACAATACATGCAATAAAAAACTCATGAAGGAAATAAAATGGAAGATGGTATGCTTTAATTTGCATTCAGACTCTAACAGTTACTTCTTTGACTGTGGAAAACATTTTCATCATGAGTCTCTTGTGGTTATTTTGGAGACTTCCTTTACTAATAATGTTTTAGTCCTTCATAGTTGATCATCATATAAAATTTCTATTACTGTATACATTGTTTTCCTGGTTCTGTTGACTTCACTTCACATTAGTTCATATAAGTCCTTCCAGATTTTCTCAACTCATCCTGTTTGTCATTTCTAATGGTGCAATAGTATTCCATTACAACCATATACCACAACTTGTTCATTGATTCCCCAAATGATGGACAACCCCTCAGTTTTCAATTCTTTACCATTACAAAAAGAGCTGCTAAGCATATTTTGGTAGTAAGGTCTTTTCCTTTGGGATAGACCAAATACCAGTTTTGCCCTTTGAACCAGGCTGCATATTGCTCTCCAGAATGGTCATATTATTTCACAATTCTACTAACAATGTATTCATGTCCCAATTATCCCACATCCCTTTTAACATTTATCATTTTTGCCATGTTAGCTAATCTGATAGGTGTGAAAGGGGCATCTCAGTTATTTTAATTTGCATTTTTCTAATCAGTAATGATTTGGAGTATTTTTCCATATGAAAACAGATCATTTTAATTTCTTCCTCTGAGAACTCCCGGTTTACATACTTTTTTTTTTCAATTGGGGAATGCTTTGCATTCTTATAAATTTGGCTCGGTTCTCTTCACATATTTGAGAAATTAGGCTTTTGTTGCTATACCAAATGGTTAAAGTTTTTATCTAAAAGGAGCAGAATGGACAAAGTGGGAAAGTAATGGAGAATCATATTAGATTAAAGACAAATACTCACATGAGAAAATCCATGTGCTGTAGAGCAAAAGCAAAATGGAGAATTTTGAGGTGAGGATGAGTGAAAAAAGAAGCAGAAGCAATTATTCCAGATGATCTAGGCAGCAGGAAGAAATAGATAAAAAAGGTCAAAATACTGACCAGTTTAAGTCTTCACAGAAGTATGATATTGCAATGAGAGACTTCCACTATCTGGACATCTGTTGGATTATTCTCTTTCTCTCTCTGCCAAAACCAGAGCAACTGAAAAATTCTTGGCTAGTTTTAATGATATTTCCATTCTTCAAAAGGTGGAGGAGGTGATGAGGTGAACTGCTCTCCTGGATCAGATTCTAACTAATAAGGAAGAGCTAGTTGCATAAGGATAAATGATGGGAACCTTGGGAGGAAGTGACTACTCCATATTAGACACTGAGATAAAAAATGAAAAAAGAGCTGGTCATAGTCTTTTTATACATATTCTACATTTTGGGAGAGTGAATTTCAAAGAATTCAGAGAAGGAATAGTGAGAACCTCATGGTCTAAAATTCTATGGGAGAAATCAGTCTAACAAAGGTAGAAAGCATTCATTAATGAATTCTTAAAATCAACAAGAAACAATGCTGATTTTAATAGAAGGAGAAATTTTGGAGATCAACTTAAATATATGGAGCACTCAAATTTTAAAGACATAAAAAGATGGTGGATGTGAGGAGTCTATAATATATCATTATTAATAAGGATAAAACATAATTATTCATAATAAGGCATCATTAACTAATAACAATAACACTAATAATGAGATGAAATAATAACACAAGAAAAATAGGATAAATATATTATCAAAGAGATATATGAAATGATGGATTGTTTACAAGGCAAGAATAAGAAATAATATAGAGAATTGATGTGTCCTTTCTATATCCTCATAGTCAAAAGAAATAGAAGACTAAGCCCCCCTCCCACCAATTTTGGTGCCCTACCTGTGTTAAACTTATGGAAGGACATACACAAGAGTCTGACAGAATGAGGAGGTAAGGAAGGGTTGGGATCCTCACTGTTGGAGGCCATTTCCACATAGCATATTCACTGACATGTAATATATAGAAGCAAGAACAAGCAGCTGATAGGCATGGCCAATAAGAAGAGTGGGTGCAGTTTCAAATCTTAGAATGAACTGAGACTAAGAAATAATGTTAAAGACAACAAAAAGGGTCATCTTAGTTGTATTGTGGTTAAGGGGTAGATTAAAAGAGAGATAAGGAAGCAACTTAGGACATATGGGTTATTGACATTGAATGATGATGAGAATAAATTTTGTAGACATGATGGAGAAATGTGGGCATAATGATAGTTCATTTAATGGGTTTGGTGCTTGTCTTGTGGCCAGAACCAAAAAGTGCCCATTAATTAGTGCAGAAGGGTGCATGATTGTCGAAGCAGCTCCCTGAGACTATTAAAGGAGCTTAAGGCAGAGGAACTATTATATTGAAACTCTGGGAGCAGAGAGTCTCACCCTTGATTGATGGGTGAGGACCGTTGTATCTTAGAATGTTCCCAGAGGCCATGAGGACAGGGGAGAAAGCGGTTGGCCCAGGGGGTATAAATACCCTGGCAGCCCTGACTTTGGTCCTTTCACTTCCCTTGGACCTGAGATCTGTGAATCCTGGTCTTTTGGGGATTGATGACTTGCTTGGCTCAACCTTGCAAGAACCTCCTGTCTTGTACCTGAATGACATTGCCAACCTGTACCTAGACCATCAATCTTCTTATTCTACTGTCCTTAGATACTTAGGAATTAAAATCATCTGTAGTTATCTAAGTATCCCAGGGCCCGGGAGGGATCTGGGAACTGGGCAGGAGAAGAAGAAGAGGGTGGAAAGGGGTGGATCCTGAAGGCTGTATAGGCATAACATCTAGCAGGAAGAAGAAGCTGAAAGACATTGGCCCGCAGCTTGCTTGCTCTGGTTTGGCTGTGGCCAGGCTGAGCCAGAGGGGCTAACTAAGAAAAATCAATTACCTGCCTACAACTCTGAGGGTTTATTATGATCAATTAGTTAGGGTTTCCCAGTTCCTCTACCCATTTACCAATACTCCATCTTTGCTAAAATATAGATAAACTATTCAAGTACCTTCCTGGAGTGGTTGATTCATTGCTTCTCTGGGAAGGGAGCCACGGAGTCAGATAAACCATTACCAAGGCTAATAGAGCCCAATATCTATCATCAATCAACCCCAGGTGGGACCTGAAGGGATACCATCCATTGACCTGAAGGATCCTGCCTGGGCACTGTTATAAAGGAGGGAGGTGTTACATCGTCTAGGTAGGTGGCAAGCCTTGGTGGATCTTGCACTAGTCACAGTCTGAACCATCACTGCTGTCACACAATTAGCAGTTGTAGTATCCAGTCTACCCTCCCTCTCTCTATCAGTCCATCTATTTTATAACAGAGCAAACAAGGGGACCACCAGGAGGCTTGACCCTGAGAACAGCTAGACTTGAGACCTCAGGAGCTTAAAGAGCCCAGACCAACTGTGGCCACAAGGATAAAGCTGAGAGGGCACACGATGCTGTGACTCAGATAAAACCTGCTCCACAGCTCAATAGGATAGGTAGAGAACCTTTCTGCCTCACCCAGACTTCTGACTGAGAAAGAAATAATAATAATGGCAAACCAGACACAAGATCCTCCAAAGAGAAAGATCAAGAAGAAATCTTTAACACTCAACAACTTTTACACGGAAAAAATTCAGACAACAGAGCAAACAGCAGAGGAGAACAAACAAATAATCACATCCAAACCTTCCCAAAAAATGAAAATTGGTCACAAGCTCTTGAAGAGTTCAGATCTGAGATCATGAGAAAGATGGAAGTGATTTGGTGAGAGAAGTGGGAAATAGCTCAAAAGGAAATTAACAGATTAAAAGACAGAAACTCCAAACTAGAGAAAGATGCCCCAAAATCAAATGAAATGATAAGCAAATTGGAGGAAACCATGAAAAAACAGAATAGACCAAATCAAAAAGGAAAATCAAAAGATTATAGCAGAAAACCAGTCTCTAAAGACCAGAATTGGCCAAGTAGAAACCAATGATCTCTCAAGAGAGCAAGAACAATTAAAGCAAAGTCAAAAGACTGATAAAATAGAAGGAAACATGGAATATCTCACTGAGAAACTGAAAGATCAAGAAAACAGGTCTAGAAGAGACAATCTGAGAATCATTGGTCTTCCTGAAAAAGCAGAAATCAATAGAAATTTGGACTCCATGCTACAAGAAATTATCCAACAAAATTGCCCTCATGTTCTTCAACAACAGGGTAAAATAGACATTTAAAGGATCCATAGATCCCCCTCTACACTAAACCCTGAAAAGACAACTCCCAGGAATATAATAGCGAAATTCAAGAGCTTCCAAGTAAAAGAAAAAATTTAACAGAAGCCAGAAAGAGAAAATTCAGATATCAAAGAACACCAATCAGGATCACACAGGATCTGCAGCCTACACACTAAAATACCACAAGGCTTGGAATATGATATTCAGAAAGGCAAGAGAACTGGGTCTATAACCAAGGATCACCTACCCATCAAAACTGACTATATACTTCCAGGGGAAAGTATGGGCATTCAACAAGGTAGAAGATTTCCAAGTATTTGCACAGAAAAGACCAGGGCTAAATGGAAAGTTTGATATCCAACCACAAAAACCAAGAGAAACATGAAAAGGTAAATAAGAAACAGAGAGGAAAGAAAGAAAAGTCTTATTTTTAAATTAGCCTCTTTAAGCGCTTCAATAAGATCAAATCATTTGTATACCCATATGGAAAAATGTTATGTGTAATTTTCAAAAACTGTATTCACTATTATAGTAATTAGAAGAATTATTCATAGGGAGAGGTTGAGTACTAAATGGTCTAAGATGACACTGGGGAAGGAGGATTTATATCCTTGAGTGCATGTATTAACAAAGTAGAGAGGGCAAAGATCAATGAACTAGGCATGCAAATGAAAAAACTAGAAAGGGAACGAATTAAAAATCCCCAGTTAAAGACGAAATTAGAGATTATAAAAATTAAAGGAGAAATCAATAAAACTGAAAGTAAAAGAACTATTGAATTAATAAATAAGACTAAAAGCTGGTACTTTGAAAAAAAACAAAATTGGCAAAGTACTGGTCAATCTAATTAAAAGAAAGGAAAGAAGAAAACCAAATCATCAGTATCAAAGATGAAAAGGGAGACCTCACCTCTAATGAAGAGGAAATCAAAGCAATAATTAAAAACTATTTTGCCCAATTATATAGCAATAAATATAGTAACTTAGGTGAGATGGATGAATATTTACAAAAATATAAGTTGCCTAGATTAACAGTAGAAAAAAGAGAATACTTAAATAATCCCATATCAGAAAAAGAAATTGAAAGGATTTTTTAATTTTCAAAAAAGAAAAAAGAAATTAAATAACTCCCTAAGAAAAAATACCTAGGACCAGATTGATTCAGAAGTGATTTCTATCAAACCTTCAAAGAACAACTAATTCCAATACTATACAAACTATTTGACATAATAAGCAAAGAAGGAGTTCTACCAAACTCCTTTTATGATACAAATATGGTACTTATCCAAAAGCCAGGTAGATCAAAAACAAAGAAAGAAAACTATAGACCAATCTCATTAATGAACATAGGTGCAAAACTCTTAAATAGAATATTAGCAAAAAGACTCTAGCAAGTGATCACAAGGGTTATTCATTATGATCAGATGGGATTTATACAAGGAATGCAAGGATCATTCAACATAAGGAAAACCATTCACATAATTGACCATATCAACAAGCAAACCAACAAAAACCACATGATTCTCTCAATAGATGCTGAAAAAGCCTTTGACAAAATACAACACCCTTTCCTATTGAAAACACTAGAAAGTATAGGAATAGAAGGACCTTTCCTAAAAATAATAAACAGTACATATCTAAAACCATCAACAAGCATCATATGCAATAGGGATAAATTAGAAGCCTTCCCAATAAGATCAGGCATGAAACAAGGATGCCCATTATCACTTCTATTATTTAACATTGTACTAGAAACAACAGCAGAAGTAATAAGAGAAGAAAAAGAAATTGAACTATTAAAACAGGCAGTGAAGAAACTAAGCTATCACTCTTTGCAGATAATATGATGGTCTACTTAAAAAATCCTAGAGAATCAACTAAACAGCTAATAGAAATAATCAACAACTTTAGCAAAGTTGCAGGATACAAAATAAATGCACATAAATGGCCAGCATTTCTATATATCTCCAACACATCACAGCAGCAAGAGGTAGAAAGAGAAACAGCATTTAAAATCCCCCTAGACAATATAAATACTTAGGAATCTATCTACCAAAACAAACACAGGAATTATACGAACATAACTACAAAACACTTTCCAAACAATTAAAACTAGATCTAAACAATTAGAAAAATATCAACTGCTCATGGGTAGAATGAGCTAACAATAAAAATGGCCATTCTACCCAAATTAATTTACCTATTTAGTGCTGTACTTATCAAACTACCAAAAAACTTTTTTACTGAATTAGGAAAAACTATAACAAAGTCCATTTTGAAGAACAAAAATCAAGAATATCAAGGAAAATAATGGAAAAAAAAACATGAAGGAAGGTGGCTTAGCAGTACCAGATATTAAACTATACTATAAAGCAGCGGTCATCAAAACAATATGGTAAGGGGCAGCTGGGTAGCTCAGTGGATTGAGAGCCAGGCCTAGAGACAGGAGGTCCTAGGTTCAAATCCGGCCTCAGACACTTCCCAGCTGTGTGACCCTGGGCAAGTCACTAGACCCCCATTGCCTACCCTTACCAATCTTCCACCTATAAGTCAATACACAGAAGTTAAGAGTTTAAAATTAAAAAACAAAAAACAAAAAACAATATGGTACTGGCTAAGAGTCAGAAGGGAGGATCAGTGGAATAGACTTGGGGTAAGTGATGTCAGCAAGACAGTCTATGATAAAGCAAAAGAGCCCAACTTTTGGGACAAAAATCCACTATTTGACAAAAACTGTTGGGAAAATTGAAAAACAATATGGGAGAGATTAGGTTTAGATCAACATCTCAAACCCTACACCAAAATAAATTCAGAATGGATGAATGACCTGAATATAAAGAAGGAAACTATAAGTAAATTAAGTCAACACAGAATAGTATACTTGTCAGATCTATGGGAAAGGGAAAATTTTAAAACCAAAGCAAGAGTTAGAAAAAATTACAAAATGTAAAATAAACAATTTTGATTATATTAAATTAAAAAGTTTTTGTACAAACAAAAACAATGCAACAAAAAATTAGAAGGGAAACAACAAACTGGGAAAATATCTTTATAACAAAAAAACTCTGACAGAGGTCTAATTCCTCAAATATATAAGGAGCTAAATCAATTGTTTAAAAAAATCAAGCCATTCCCCAATTGATAAATGGGCAAGGGACATGAATAGACAATTTTCTGATAAAGAAATCAAAACTATCAATAAGCACATGAGAAACTGTTCTAAATCTCTAATGATTAGAGAAATGCAAATCAAAACAACTCTGAGGTACTACCTCACACCTAGCAGATTGGTTAAAATGACAGCAGGGAAGAGTAATGAATGTTGGAGGGGATGTGGCAAAATTGGGACATTAAAGCATTGCTGGTGGAGTTGTGAACTGATCCAACAATTCTAGATGGCAATTTGGAACTACACCCAAAGAGCTCTAAAAGACCTTCTGCCCTTCAATCTAGCTATAGCATTGCTGGGTTTGTACCCCAAAGAGACCATAGATAAAAAGACTTGTACAAAAATATTTATAGCTGCACTTTTTGTGGTGGCAAAAAACTAGAAAAAGAGGGCATGCCTTTCAATTGGGGAATGGCTGATCTAATTGTGGCATATGATGGTGATGGAATACTATTGTGCCCAAAGGAATAATAAACTAAGAATTCCATGTGAACTGGAAAGACCTCCAGGAATTGATGCAAACTGAAAGGAGCAGAGCCAAAAGAACATTGTACAGAGACTGATACACTGTGGTAAAATCGAATGTAATGGACTTCTGTACTAGTAGCAATGCAACGACCCAGGACAATTCTGAGGGATTTATGGAAAAGAATGCTCTCCACATTCAGAGGGAGAACTACAGGAGAGGAAAGACAGAAGAAAAACAACTGCTTAAACACATTGGTTGATGAGGACATGATTGGGCATGTAGACTCAAAATGACCATATCTATGCAACTATCAATAATATGGAAATAGGTCTTCATTGATGACACATGTCAAAACTGTGGAAATGTGTGTAGGCTATGGGGGGAGTGGAAGGGGGAGGAAGAGGAAAGTAAAAACATGTAACCATGGAAAATTTTTCTAAAAAAATAAAAGAAAATGGCATAGTTTCCTAGACGTGTTTTTGGCTGCTTTCCTCCTTTTCAATTCCAAGTCTACTTCATTGTTCATCTACCTGTCGTGTGTGTGTATGGGCTTATGTTATTCCTTTTCAGTTGTCTGACTCACTCTGCTTTCATTGAAATTTTCTCAGCAGAGATACTAGAGTGATTTGCCATTTCCTTCTTCAGCTCATTTTACAGATGAGGAAATTGAGTCAAATAGGGCTAAGTGTCCAGAATCACACAGCTAGCAATTGTCTGAGGCCAGGTTTGAGTTCAGAAAGTTGGGTTCTCCCGTCTCCAATCCCAGCACTCTATCCATTTCATCACCCAGTTGTCCATCATATATATCTACACACACACATACCTACACACACACACACACACACACACACACACAGAGAGAGAGAGAGAGAGAGAGAGAGAGAGAGAGAGAGAGAGAGAGACATACACACAGATAAACTGGTTCAATTAGTTATTCATCCAACTCAGTCTCATCATCTGTGCAACAGGCATTCTTCATCCACATGTTTTTTCTTCTCTTGATAGATGGAATAAGCATCAAATTTTAGAATGCAATGGAGGTTATCTTAAATAACATCAGTAATCACTTCAAAGACTTTGGTATAATTATCCACACAGAAAAGACTAAGTAAATGAATGGAGATTGTCTATTGTCAAGATTAAAATGTGCTAATACCTGGGCAGTTCATAGAGCTGATCCACTCATAAGTGTATTTTAGGCAGATGAAGTAGAGAGACAATGAATTCAACAATAAATGATTGAAAGGAGAGAGAGAGAGAGAGAGAGAGAGAGAGAGAGAGAGAGAGAGAGAGAGAGAGAGAGAGATCATTATATTTGGAATGTTATGAAGGCTGTGCAATAGTCTGTAACTCCCCTGAAGCAAAATTCATCTTTTTACCAAATTCTTCTGGGCATATTATGTGACTGAGAATTATAGAGTAGCTATGCAAAAATGTTCTGTTCTTTTTTCAGTCATGTCTGACTTTTCCTGATCCCTTTCAGGGTTTTCTTTTGGAAAATGTTTTGCCATTTCCTTCTCCAGGTCATTTTACAGATGAGAAACTGAGGCAAACAGAGTTGAGTAACTTGTTCGTGATCACATAGCTAACAAGTCTCTAAAGCTGAATTGGAACTCATGAAGAAAACTCTTCCTGATTCCAAGTCTAGTGTTCTATTCACTGTACCACCGAGCTATTGTTATAATGATTGAATGGAGAGCCTCCAATGGTATGTTTGTTATATAGACTTGTGTGTGTGTTAAGCCTATCTTATCTGGGTTACTCTCCTCCTTATCATTGAGGGCTTCAAGGAGATTATCCCTGTTATGGTATTGACACAGGGAAAAACAGGAACCAGTATTAAGATGAAGGACCTCTGTGGGGTATGATATAGGACTTAGCGAAATACCTAGATCCCAAGAAAATCCTTTCTGTATACAGTCCCTGTTAGGGAGAACAACAATGGCAGACAGTTTCTGGATTTTGCTTAACCGAAACTTAATATAGTTGTCTTCCCCAAATATTCCCTCACACACTCAACCCTAATCAGATATATTCAAAGAAATCTATATGACTGTGTATATCTTAACAGGGTGGTTTATGATAACACAGGTTCAAGGATGGGTATAGAGAGTGGGGTAGGAAACCCTATTCAGTCACTATAGGTATGGGGTCCTTTGGACTTGAGCCAAGCCAAAGGCTTTAGCCAAAAACACTCTTTCTTCCTTCCTCTAATCTGTCGTCTAATCTAATCTACAGACAGGATAGCAAAGGTCTTTCTCAGTTGGCACAGAGTTGGATAGAATATCTTCAGGCTGGTTCAGCAAGCTTTCTGGGTCAAAGAACCCCTCCAGCTGCTATAGAGTCTATTCAGTCTCTTTGGTGTTATTCAGGAGAAACAGGAACACTTTCAGATCTTCAAGGCACCAAGGGAAAGATAGGGAAAATCACAGGTATCCAAATGTTGAATGCTGAGGTCAGGTAAGGTCCTCCATCCAACACCCAGTTCAGAGATGAGCTTCCTTCTCTCAGTTCTATTTCCCACAAGCCTCTCTTGTTCCTTCCAATTGTCACTCCTGCTCTTCAAGCTTCCTTGCTTGCAACATTCCAAAAATCTCCTTTCTGTGCCAAACTTTTCCTACACTATATATAAAATAATATGCATTTGACTATCTGAGGGCCAGGTATCTTCTGTTTCATTTCATCTTCATCTCCCAGGGTTCTCTGGCATCCTGATGTATCAAAGAGAGTTGGGGAATCTCTCTTTTCTACCATAATGTTGAGTTCCAAGTGATTATGTTCTTTTCATTTCTAGAATCCCAGTGACTAGTATCCCAAACCCATTTAATCATGTAACATCAGTCTAGCTTTTTCAAGGGGATATAATTTATTTAGACATTTTCTAGTTGCTGGGCAAATATTTTGTTGCCTGCTTTTTGTTATTAAAAAATACTGCTTTAACCATTTCAGCTCCATGGGTTTTTTCTTGCTATCAATTACTTCCTAAGGCTATAACGCTAGTAGTGGAATCTCCAGGTTAAAAAAAGGTATGAGTAACATAATGATTTTCTTGTACAACTTCAAAATATCTACTTGAATAGCAAAATAGCTCAACAAGTAGTGAATTAATATGCCTGCTCCCATATTTTGCATGATATATGTATAAACTATGTCAAATTGTTTACCATTTGAAGAAGTGGAAAGGTGGGATAAAGAAAGAATATGGAGCTCAAAATTTTAGAAAACTATCTTTAAAATTGTTTGGGGGAATTTGGGGATTGGGAATTGAGATAGATAATTGGGAAAAATAAACTGCTGAATAATTTTTAAAATGCAGGCAAAAATAAAGACAATCCCTCTCATACAACATTGCCTGTGTAGATAAATAAATAAACCTGATTTATCATAATAGAATATTTGTGTTAGTTTCATTTTGATACATTGACCTATTTCTAAATAGTTTGAAATTTTCCTGTAATAACAACAATAAGAATAATAATTAGAAAGCTTTTACATAGTGCTTTAAATTTACCAAGTGCTATATAAATATCTCATTTTATTTCACAACAATACAGGGAGATAAGTGTATTTTTATTCCCGTTTTATTGAAGAGGAAATAGACAGCTATTAAGTGACTTTTCCAAGGTGAAACTGCTCATCTAAATTTGAATCCAGATCTCCTTGACTCCAAATCCATTAGTCTACTCACTCTGCCACCTCGGTCAGAGAAATAAGGAGTTAGGTAGTACAATAATGTGGAAAGAGCACTGGATTGGATGTCAGGAAACTGAGGTTCTAGCTGTGGTTCTGACACAGACTTAGGCAAGTAATGTGATCTCTTTGGGTCTCAAACTACATTTCCAACTTTTATTTCCCAATGTTTTCTTACTGACCTCCATGCTCTAATCATAGCAGACTATTATACATTTTAGAACTTCCCCACCCTCATGGATTTACTTGAAGATTTACTTTTCTTAAAATACTTGAAGGACTGTTGGGTAGAAAGAAATTGGTTTTTCTCCTTGGCACCAGAGAAGGGAACTAAAAATAGACAGCAGAAGTCACTTGGGAGACAAATTGAGCTCGATATTAAGAAAAACTCTCTAATCATTAGAGTTTTTCCAAAACTGGAAGGAGTTACCTTAAGAAGAAGTAAATATTTATCACTATATTTGAGCAAAGGCTCAATAAACCCTATCTGGACAGTTGTCAAGTTTTATTAATTCTGTCTCCATAACATCTCAGTGTTGGTGAGTGTTGATAAAAATCCTTAAGATATCTGAAGTCCCAAAGGAAGAAAAACATGCCAAAGCCATACTTACAACATATCTATATAACACCTGAAGGATTAAAAAGCGTTTTTTTGACAACACATGATAGGGACATGATGGTAAATATAGCTCAACAACAACCTGTCCACAATATAGTCTTCAAAATATCCTATATTTCATTTCAACTAAAAGTTGATTCTATCTGTGTGACCCTAGACAAGTCACTTAACCCCAATTGCCTAGCCCTTTCCACTCTTCTGTCTTGGAACTAACACTGAGAATCAATTCTGAGACAGAGGGTAAGGTTAAAAAAGAAAAAAAAAGCACATGAAGGAAATTTCTCAGGAGCAATTTAGGTAGCTCAGTGAATAGAAAACCAAGCCTAGAGATGGTAAGTCCTGGATCCAAATTTAGCCTCAGAAACTTCATAGCTCTGTTACTCCGGGCAAGTCATAGGAATTGATACTTAATATCAATTTTAACACACAAGGTAAGTGTTTAAAAAAAGAATTATTTATGAGCCAGCTAAGTGGCTCAGTTGATTGAGAGTCAGGACTAGAGACAGAAGGTCCTTAGTTCAAATTTGACTTCAGACACTTTCTAGCTGTGTGATCCTGGGTAAGTCACTTAACCCCAGTTGCCTAACTCTAACCACTTTTCTGCCTTAGAACCAATTCTTAATGTCAATGTAAAGCACAAGGTTAGGGTTTAAAAAAAAAGTTCATTGACCAGAGCCTTCTAGTGACTTGGTGGCAAGGCAGAGTTAAGAACACACATTCACAGGGACATTAGGAATGCCCACAAAGTATTCTTTTCCCTGACTAAAATTCCACCTAAATTAAAACCAGGGGTGCAATTCTTCCTCTGACCAAAATTAACCCTGTGACTCTGTCCTCCAGATGTGTAGCACATTGGATGGTTGGTGGATGGGTTATCCACAGGCTCTGCTTTGGAAAATATATAGAGATGCTATTAATTTGGCTGCTGGTTGCTGAAGCACTTGTGGCAGTTGTTTGTGGGGGATGTGACCAGAAACCTGAATTCCTGACTGACTCAGAGGAAAGATCTATTTGGCACCTCTGCCAAAGGACATCATCCTCAGACCCTCCAATTGTTTCACACAAACTCACTCCTTATCATGCTCAAGATACAGCTGTGTTTCTGAAGCATTTGTGTGGCAGCTGAAATTATAGACTTGGAGATTGGTGTGTCCAAATTAATTAATCATGATTGCAGGCATTGTTGTGAATGTCAATGTTTTTCTTGCAGAGGAAGGGAGAGGGTAGGGTGTTTTTTTCTAACATATTTTTTGGTGATGATGTGTTTGGAGACCAAATTAAAAAATCAATTGGAACCATCCTGGTAATTTCCAATGTGAATTTTTATCTGCAATTAAATCAAATTAGAAAATAACATTTGGACTATGTCTACATGCTACTCAAACATACAGTCGAATTAGTTTAAAAAAAATACTCAGGCAACAGAATGAATATAGACTTTCAATTAAGCAGGCCATGACTGGTTGGCTGGTTGATTCACTCAAAAGTTTCTGTTTGAAATGTCTTAATTCCATCAGTATGGTGTAGTGGGTAGAAGACTGGTTTCAGGTCCTGTATCAGACACATATTGGCTGTGTGGCTCTGGACTAGATACTTAACTTCTCAGTAATTTAAATAGTTTTATAATTTTTAAAAAAAAATTATACAATTTTAAGGGCATCTAGGCACTACAGTGGATAGACTGTCAGGCCTGCAATTAAGAAAACTCACCTTCCTGAATTCAAATTTTGTCCCAAGCACTTACTAGCTGTACAACCCTTGGCAAGTCACTTAACCTTGTTTGCCTCAGTTCCTCATCTATCAAATGAGTTGGAATAGGAAATGATAAACTATTCCAGTACCTTCCAATAAAATCCCAAATGGAGTCACTAAGGATCCGACATGACTGAAAAATGACTAAACAACAACGTAAAATTTTAAAGCTCAGAAAAGATGTTGATCTGAGTTCAAAGAGTTTCCTCATATGGGATTTCTACATGCCAATGAAATCACAGGTATATACCTCTCTTGGTATACCATTACAGATGACAAGATCATTCCCAGTGAACAATTGTTATATTAGCATTCATCTCCAGTAGTTTGATTAAAGAATCATAGATTTAGAATTTAAAGGAACCTTGTGTATCTCATCCATACTCCTTCCATTCTCCTTATTTTATGGATGAAGAAGCTGAAGCCTAAAGAGGTCAAGTGACTTGGCTATGTTTACACAGGTAATAAGGAGCAGAACCGGTATTTGAATAGCAAGGGCTTTGAATTCTAGTTTTCAAATTCTTTCCACTCTATCACTCTGCCCCCTGAATTATTCTCAACCCACCTCAAAGAAGATCTTAGATTATAAAAAAAATAATTTTAATTTACCTTAATATTTAAGAATGTCATCATGAGCCCATTCATTTTATAAATCTGTTTTGAGAGTCTACATATAAGATATAAATACATACAATTTATAACCCTAATCTTCCAGAAGCTCACAACTTACTAGCAGAGATGCATATAGATTGAACTACAGCATAAGATGGCACCAGATAAGAGTCATGTGAATTGCCCAAAGGGGTTCATCAAAACAAGAGGAACTGGCTAATCCAACAATGGTAAGATTGGTGGAGAGTCTCAAGCAAATCAGTTGTTTGCTTTGGGGTAAGGAAAAAAAAAACCCAAAAACATTCAGATGAGATTCTCAATTGACCAGATGTTTTGGCATTGTAGAGATCTAGTTTGATCCTTGGTACCACATCTGGTTTACAATTAGTTTGCTTTTCCCCCAAAATAGCTGAATGAATCACACTGTCCTGGCAGGTTAGGTTGTGAAGTCTGCTCAGCAGCAGAGTACATGTTTGCAGGGAGTATGAAGGCCTCTGAATTGGTATGTTACCAAGCAATTTGTCTCCTCAATGCCCTACTTCCACTAATCTGTTATCATAGAAAGAATGCATTTTTATCCATAAAATCATAGAGAGGAGAAAATGTCTCAAAGGTCATCTCTCTGGTCCAGCCCTTCTAAAAAGAAGTGTTCCAATTTTTTCTACAGACCAATATGTAAAATAAAAATTGTTGACAGTCTACTGTGTTCAAGACTTTTGGCTTTCTTCCATGAGATGGTTGAGGATCTGAAGGTGTGAGAAAATTCTCCTAGGGATTCTCATCTGTTATTACATTTTTTCTTACTTAGAATTTCTGACAAAATATACTTGTGGGGGTTGGAGATAATATCCTTCTCTTTGGCTAATTCAAGTGCCAGCCTGGCATATAGCAATCAGTATAAAAGCACACTTTTACTAAGTTACTTATACTCTTTTTTTACCCAAAGAAGAGAATATTGCTGATGGTGAAAGATGGTAACAGCTGAAATTTGGGACAATATTCTTTTCTTATAGAGGCAGTGGGGACCTAATATTACCTTTTGATATAAAGAAATGAAAAAAACAAGCTTTCTTGAGCTAAAACTTGCTATTAAAAATATCAACTCAGCAATAAAACCCTTGGGCCTGTATGTAAAAATATATCAGAGAGAGGAAAAAAGACAAAGGGGTACAAAAATATTCATAGTAGTTTTGTGTAGTGACAAAGGACTGCAAACTAGGAGAGTTTCCATAAACTAGAGAACGGCTGAACAAATTTTGGTAAATCATAATAATAGGAAGTTTGGTTTCAGAAAAACTGAGGAAAACTTTTATGATTTGATGTTGACTTAAAGTGAGCAAAACCAGGAAAACAAGTTCTACAATAACATTATAAAGAAAAATGTTGAAACGGTTAAAAGTTCTGGTCAATAAATGACCTACCATAACTTCAGAGAACCAAAGCAAAACCAAGCCACCCAGCAACTAGCAGAGAGCTTGAGAGACTGGAGACACAGAATGAGATGTGCATTTTTGAACCTTGACAATGTGGGAGTCTGGGTTGACTGTGATTTTTTTTATGGAAGGAAGGTGGAAGATAAGGGGATAGTTATGATATGGTTCTCTTCCACACCACTAAAAAAGAAAAGACTAGAAAAATTTAAAGAATTACGGTCAAGCAAATTCACTTTTAAATTACATACCAGATTTATTATATACTTTAAGATATAAGGATGATGCTGTCCTTAGGGGATATTTAATTCTTTATACAACTCTTTCCTGTTTGACAACATATAAGGAAATACTTGCTTGATTTGGTTATTGTTAAGATAAAAAATGAAATTATACATATACATCAGTGTGTGTGTGTGTGTGTGTGTGTGTATGTGTGTGTGTGTGTGTGTGTGTGTGTTGTTTTCATTCATATTTGCAGGACCAAAATGGCATCACTGTTTGGGGTCAATGTACAGTGTATCTGACTGTGGCTGTTACAAGGTCTCATAATCTCACTTTTGGACTATTGTAAAAGCCTCCTGGTGAGTCAGCCTGCCTCAAGTCTCCTTTCACATTAATCCACCACCTATGTGATTTTCCTAAAGTGCTTTTCTGACTGTATCACCACATTACTCAATAAATTCCTCTCCAGGTTTAAATACAAACTCCTCAGTTTGGTATTCATAGTTTTAGCCCCCTTCTACCTTTCCAATCCCTTTTCACTTCACTCCTCTCCTGGTACTTTTTGATCCAATGACAAGTACTTCCTGGCTGTTACATGAAGCTGACACTCCATCTCTCAGCTCTTAGTATTTACTCCATCTTCTCCTGATGCTTGGAATATTCTCTCTCCTCATGTCTACCTTTTAGCTTCCCTGACTTCCTTTAAGTCCTAAAATCCCAGGTTCTATAGGAAGTTTTACCTAAACCTGCTTAATTCTAGTGCCTTCCCTCTCAATTATTTTTCATTTCTTCAATAAATAGATAATTCGAGGGGGGCAGCTGGGTAGCTCAGTGGATTGAGAGTCAGGCCTAGAGACGGGAGGTCCTAGGTTCAAATCTGGCCTCAGACACTTCCCAGCTCTGTGACCCTGGGCAAGTCACTTGACCCCCATTGCCCACCCTTTCCACTCTTCCACCTAGGAGCCAATACACAGAAGTTAAGGGTTTAAAATAAATAAATAAACAAACAGATAGATAGATAGATAGATAGATAGATAGATAGATAGATAGATAGATAGATAGATAGATGATTGGNGATAGATAGATAGATAGATAGATAGATAGATAGATAGATAGATAGATGATTGGAAAGGAGTTGATATTTAAACTCCCTAATAGTGGGAATTATTGTAGATCTAATTTGAGTAACTCAATGGAATATGTTTTCCTAGTGCTTCTTTCTTTATTGGAGCAAAGAGGTTGTTGAAGTTTTTGCATTATATCTCTGAAATCTTGTACTTGTGAAGTTGATTTCATGAGTCAAAGTCAAAGAGTTTATATTTTATTCTATTAAATTTATCTTATGTGATTTGGCCTGATAGTTTAGACTGGCAAATTCATTTTGATTTTACCATCTACTGTTTTATCCACTTCCTTCTATCTTTGTCATTTGTGAATTTGATAAACATGATTAAAAATATTAAGTAGGAAAAAGTGAAACATAGAACCCTGGGTCACTTCACAGGAGAGCTTCCAACTTGGCATAAATTCATTAATGATTTCTTTTTGAAGTCTGAATATTTAACCCATTCTGAATCCCTCTAATTGTCCTTTCATCTATCCCATGTCTGTCCATCTCTAACTGGAAGAGCATTCAAATCTGTCAAAAGCTTGGCTAAAATCCAAATAAACTATATATGTGGTGTTCCCATGATCAACCAAGATCATCCAGTAAAATAAAAGCAATGACTTTAGAATGGCCTCTTCTTAATGATGCCAATATTAACCATTTGTAATCACTTATCATTGTTTTCTTTCATAGGTATTTACTCTGCATCCTTTTAATCAAACATTATGGAATTTTGCTAGAAACTTGAGAGTTCACTAGCCTATGGTTTGCAGGTTCTTTCTATTTTTTTAAAAAATTGGACATTTACTCTCCTCCACTGCTGCAGTATCTCTTTTGTTCTCTGGCTAAAATTTTCTCATAAAATAGCTGGTTATCTATGCAATGTTTCAGTGTTAGAACATAACCATGAAGATTTTAATCATCACTAAGTCTTCTAGATTAGAAATATTTAAGACCATACCAATTCTATTCTTTGTTGGAATGAATAATTATTGACATCAAAGTCCTAGTGCACCTTTCTTTAATTTCCAGTAATGGCCAGGGAAGTAGATAGATAGTCTCTGGTGTTTTCAGTCAGCTTCAGGGGTCCTTTTTGAGAAACCTAGTTTGAGGAACCACCAATTTAAGGATGAATTTTTTTTCAAGGTAGCAAACATTTAACAACTAATAATTCCATATATCCTTTAAGTAACATTGGATTTTTCAGAGTTCTTTTATAATGTGGTTCAGTGTAAAGCACTTTGGATTAGGAATCAAAGAATCTAAGTTGAGATTATGCCCCTACAAGTTCTGTGTCTTTGGAAAAATCACAATTAATCACAGATCTTCATTTGTAGAGTGAGAAAGTTGAACTAGGTGATATCTAATATCAGTCTACAAACATTGATAAGTACTTACTACTCGGCAGGCACTGCACTAATCTCTGAGGATTCAAAGAAACATTTGTGTCATCAAAGCACTAACATACTAATGCGGGAATACATGACAACTATATGTACTAGATTTATACAAAGGAAAGAGAAGGAAAACACTAGCAATAAGATTTGGGGTGTAACTTTTGTTCACTTCAAATTAATGCTTCTTTCCTAATAACAAGCTACAGAATTACAGAACTGGAAATGAGTTTATTTGACCGTAAAAACTGAAAGGATTGTCAACTATGTATCAAGTGGCAGATATGGGAAGAGAACCCAAGATTCTCAGCTCCTTAGCCCACTCTTCTTTTTATTATACTGTACTCTTACAATTCAACCTAACTTTCATTACACTATTTTCTGAAAAATATTTTTATGCTCCGTCCATTCTGTAGGAAGCAATAGGGATAAAAAAACAAATGTAATAACAAATTTGTTGGTTTTGGGGGAAAATTAATGTCAATTATCTCTGACAGAGGACTGATTTTCAAAATATATAAATAATTAACAAAAATAAGTAGAACCGAAAGCAAATGTTTCTCAAAAGAATAATTGCAGTAAATTATATCACCCAAAAAGCAATAATTATATATATGCACATATAAAATTCTGACATTTTGCCTCATACTCAACAAGTGGTCAAAAATAACAGGAGTTGATGTTAAAGTGTCTCTTCTGATTGGTGAGTATTCACCATATTAACCACTCTCTCTACTCTGGCCTTCTTTCTACCATGTCCTTATATTTATCTATCAATTACCCTAATATTCCAGAAACTATTTTTGCAATCTATGGCTCCCTATACTAAAATACTCCCTTTCATGTGGAGTACAACTTTGAATATTAGAAGGTAAGATCTTTGAGGGCAGGAATTATGGATACTCAGTTATTAGCATAAATTAATAAATGTTTATTCACAAAATGTCAGTAAGCAAGAATTTTAAAGGTAATATTTCAACTAGTATATAATAAAAGAAAAAAAACTGTTAATAACAATGCACTTAACAGAAGTTCACCGAGAATATTTCGCTTCTTATTTTAAGTTTCTACATTTACTCAACAAACATTTGTTATGTGAAAAACTGTTAAAATATAAAAATATACTATTTTGTATTGAATAAATACAAAGATAATGGAGTTCTGTTCTTTTAAAAATATCAATGCCTACTGCTGCCAAATCAATGTTGAATCTTTCTGAAACTGAATTCCTTATTTTTCAAAAGACTCATTTGAAACAAAAATATTCTTACTTCTCCCCTGACCTTCAGTGTACAAACTTTGATGCTAAGCTTTCAGGATCATGGGCAGAATTACTTTTTGCCCTGGATGGAAATGATTTCCTCCCACCCTATCCAGATGAGCAATGTGAAAAAATATCATTTCCCAGCAGTCATGTTTTCCAGAATGATTCTTTTGCTTCTAACTTTACACGTACATTTTCTTCATCCTTTAATCAATTATACTTATGAGCCTTAGTAAGAGAAATTCAATACAATTTTGAATTTGTAAATCCTGCAATTTTTTTCCATTTCACTGTCTCCCCCACCCACACACTTCATTGAATCCTACTTTGTGATAATGAAAGTGTAAAAACAAAATCAGGCAACAAAAGGATCACATCTGACAATGTAGGCAATATTCTGCACCTGTGTAACTGATTTTTTAAAAATTTTCCTTTGAAGTTCAATATTTTAAACATGACACTTTGCCTTCATTTGTCAATTTGTCTTTCCCACTTTCTTTTTCTTTAGACCTTACCTCAAGTTGGCTATATTATACATAGAATGTATTCATAAATCATATGCTCATGAAGAGCCCCCTATAATGAAAATGGGAGTGATGATGATCATTCATGGAGGAATTGTTTAGAGAGCTATTGACACAATAAATTCTGAAAAAAAATAAAGTTTCTTATTTCTTAAGCAATTCTGAGATGTGGCCAAAATTACTCAAATAAAAGATACAAATAAGTCAACTAAATAAATCTTGGAAAATATTTCTATGTGAACATAGTTTTCTTTTCGAAAGTTCTGACAGATGTTTGCATTGCTTATTTTTGAACTGACTTTTCTCTATAATCTGACTATGTTTAATAAAAAAAAAATGGGGGGGAGGGGAAAACAGTAATCATGCCAGACATTTCCCTTTGAAATGGTCCATTCACCCCCTATGACCTCTTTCATTTGTCAAATTCATTTTTTTTTATTCTATGAGGTGTGAGAGATAGTGAGCTCTCCTCTACACAGAGTTAGCAGATTATAGATGATAAATTATTTTGTCAGAGCAAGAGACCAGAGAGGAAACACCATCAACAGAATGACCAGATGGTCTGGATAATGATACCGTACATACCCCAAGAAAACCACAGCTGTTTATAAATGTATCTGTTGACAAATGTTAATTTTAAATGGAAACCCCACTCCATTGAACCAATGAGAGTATTTAATTGAAGTTTAATATGAAAGCAGCAGAAAAGTAATAATAGAACAGAACTTTAAAGAACTATCAGCTCTCTTCTCAGCACGCACCAGAGTTCTTTGAATATATTTTTATGTATGCTAGTCAGGACTAATTGTAACCAAATGCTTCAGTGTGCACTGCATATAGTCAGTCTTGACGTCACATTTGCGTCCCATGTGGTGAAGAGTTTTCCACTACAAACCTTAATAACTCCTGTGTGTGAGCATGTGCATGTGTGTGTGTTTGTGTGAATGGGCAGGATGTATGTATCTATGGAAAATGGAAAATAACAGAAGTCGCACCCAAATTCCCGAGAAGTAACTCATACCCATAGGAGAGCCATATTCCTGATCCCACCCTCTGCTAATATCAAAGATCTCTCATTTCTAGCTGTGATTGGAGACACATGTTTAGTGGAATGCAGAAAATTACTTGGGATCTAGGGGTTCAGTGATTAAAAAGCAAGGTTGCTAGACCTCTGCACCTTCAACAAAGTTCAACCAGAGCTCCATCTCACAGAATCAGAAATTTTTAGTGTCAGAAGGGACATCTCAAGGCCAACTGGGATAATCTCTTGATTTCTGGCACATGACTACCTCAAATATACAAGACAGTTGGACAGTGACTAACAGGGATATTCAGAAAATGGATACTAAGAAACTAATTTTTATTACAAGTCAAGTAATAAATATGTGTTAATAGGAACTGAAAAACTCCAATCTTTATAAGCATACAAAGCTTGCACAGCTGATGCAATCTCTACACGGAATTTGGACCATGCACAGACTTTCTGTAATTGATTCTGGTGTGCTAATCACATGATGAAGAAATGGACTTTCGATTGGCTACTAAACCAAAACCAAGAAATATTCAAGAGGTCCTAAACTTGCTAAAGTGAGTCTCTTCTCTCCTTCTGCCATCTGAATGACAGTAACATTTAGTAAACCTCTGAATATAGAGAGGTATCAAGCCTGTCTTGCCCAGTGCTAAAACATTCTCCATAAATATGATGCTTCTATTCTTTGGCACATGCCATTTGTTCTTTCCTCTTTTTAAATGGTAGAATGAAATCGATATTTTTAAAGCACTTTCCATGTGCCTGGTACTGTGCCAAGTACCAGGAATAGAACTAGGAGTCCCTGCCCTCAAAGAACTTACCCTTTCAAGAAGGAAGATAAACAAAAGGAATCCTAAAAGTTTGTGAGGAGAACGTTTACTGGGGCAGGAAGGTGCCAAGGTCATCTCCTATCTTTCCAGCCTTAATTTCCACAGCTATCTTCAATCTTTCAGCAAAATTGGGCAATTGTTTGCTATACTCCATTTGTTCTCTGTTCTCTTCTGTCTTTGGATATATATATGTGTGTATATATATATACTTATATATATGTATATATATATTATTCTCCACTCTACTTCATCACATTCTAGGAATTAATTCCTTTTTCATCTCTACTTTTAATACCCTTTTCTTTCTTTCAAGTTTAACTCAAATAAGAACAACTCATTCTTTGCCTTCTCTACCTGAAAGTATGAAAGTGTGCCCTCTTCCCTTCAATTTTCCGAGAGCACTCTGTCTGGACCTCTCTTTTCTGTTACATTCTATCTTGTACTTTTCTATGTAAATATTATATATCCCACTCTGGTAGAATATAAGTTCCTTTAAAGTAGTTTCTTGGCATGAATGTGTTTTCTGGTGCTTGATACAGTAACTTAGATATAACGCTTGCTTATTAAATATTAACTTGAATTAAATAAGTCTGCTCCTACTTCAACAAGGAGTTTATGTGTTAGCAACCTCACAATGTCATTGGTTCTCTTTGAAAATGAAGGACAAACAAAAGTATTCATTAAATATTGGTTGAATGAAGGGACAGCCAGGGAGTTCAGTAGATAGAGAGCTATATCTAGAGATGATAGAAGGTGCTGGGTTAAACTCTGACCTTAAACATGTCCCAGCTGCATAATCTAGGGTATCACTTAACCTCCTCACACAGCATTTATTCGAAAATGGAAGGCAAGCATTTTATTTAAAAATTGCTGAATGAATTAAAGAACTTGTGTTAATTTCACTCAGAAAAATGGCTTAATATCCCATCCTGTCATCTACTTTAAGAGCATTACTAATAGAAGAAGTCATAAGAGAAGAAGATGGTTTGAAAAAATAATAATCAGCATGGTGTCACCTTCTATAATGGAACTCTCCTTTAATGACCCTTAATTTCATCAGTGTGGATGGATACTTTCCCAATACAGATAACAACCTCTTTGTAATTTATTAGAAGATTTTCAGAATTGTTAACAGAAATTTTGGTACCATAAAGCCAAATTGTTGAAGAGGCTCTTCAGACTTTCTTAGGCTAGCCTTTTTTTACAGGTAAATCCTGTGAGAGTTTATAGTCTACTAGCAAACTTTCAAATGCCCAAGGGCACTCCCTACCACAATGAGTCATCAGAATAAGACTTTACTGGAGGAAAATAGAATTTAGTGGTTATAGACAACAGAAATAGAATAAAGAGATGCATAACTTGAAATGCAGACTGGTGTAGTGGAAAGAGCCTGGGATACAGACTGAGAAGACCTGAATTTAAGTCCTTTTTTCCATTGCTTACTGTGTACTATTGATCATTTTATCCATTTTTGTTAAACTTTGATTTTCTCCTCTGCAAAATGGAGAAAAGCTTATTTGCTATATCTATATTAAAGAATTTTTATAAATATCAAGTGAGAATGTATACATATGTATATTTATATATAATGTATATATTTATATGTGTATTACATATGTATATATAATGCATATATAATTATACATTTCAATAAATGCATTAATATAAATATATAGGCATAATATATAATATGAACCAGCATATAAATACCAGTTAGCTATAACTGAAAGAGTAGTAATTGCTCTTTCCATTTCTAGAACCTAAATGGATGGGATACGGATAGGTGCTTCTTCAAGTTTAAGGGTCTGAACATATTCAGTGAGAGCTGTGAAATTTGTTCACACGAAGAGATATGTGTGTGGTGGGAGTAAGGAGTTAGAGGGGATTCCCTGATGATTTTTGAAAAAAAGTATTTTTCACTGCTTGTCACATTCAACAGCTTCTTATAAAATAACCCATGTCTGTACCAAATCTTCCCCCAGCTGTTTCTGACAGATATTTATTTGAGGCACCAACACTGATGAAAATCAAATCCAGCTCTGGGGAAAATAAAATGAGTTTATGGCAGGCTGTATTCAATAAACTGGGAGCACAATTGGCATTTTCCTTCCCTCTTAAAGTAGTAATAGAATTGCTACATATGCAAAAGGGACAAACTCTGAAACAGACATTTCCCGCTCAGAGGCAATGTGGATTAATGGAATAAGCACCAGATCCGAAGTTGGCAGGCCTGGATTTGAGTTCTGATTCTGCTATTTACTACCTATGTGACCCAACCATTTCACCTCTATGAAACTTGATTTCTTCATCTGCGAATATGGGTTCATAAAATAGTTTTCTGAGGATCAAATAAGATTATTTCTTGGCCTTTGGGCCAAAATCAAGTGTGAGGAACAAATAAGATAATCTTTGTAGCATGGTTCATAAGCTACCAGTTTATGAACTTATTAACTCTTATAATTATTGTGAAGACTACTCCATAATCCATTGGTGCTTGATGTAAGGGTTGAGATCCCAGAGGAAAGAAGACAATAGTTCAGGGAAGACACACATATCCCTCTGTGTGAATAAATTTCCCAGCTCTCACTGAATATGTTCAGGTCCTTAAACCTGAAGAAGTACCTATCCATATACCATCCATTTAGGTATTTCTGCTCTTTCTGTTATAGCTAATAACTAGCATTATATGCTGCTTTATAGCACATTATATATATGTATACATTTACATATAATCATATACAATATTTTACATAAATATATACACATTATCTCATTTGATATTTGTTTAAATGTTTTGATGATATGATAAAGAGATGTTCAAGTTTCACAATTTTCCACAATTACCAATTATTACCTAGGTTATAGAACTTTCTCTTGATATTGAGCATCATTGGACTGCTATGAGTATTGATTGTATTTCCTTTCACTGAAGGCTTTTCAAGCGAGGATTGTAAAACCACTTGTCATTTCGAGGACATTAGGGATTCTTGTTCAATTACTTGATAGTCTTTGTGGCCTCTGAGTTACTAAAAGCATTGGGAAGAAGGTATAAAGAAGTAAGTTTAGACTTAATGCAAGGAAAATATTTCTAACAGTTATTGTTATTGTTAGTTGTTTTTAATCAGTCACAGACCTGTTTAGGGTTTTTGTAGCAAAGATATTGGAATTGTTGGCCATTTAGTTCTCAAGATCATTTTATAGATGAGGAAATTGAGGCAAACAGGGGTAAGTGACTTGCCTACAATCACACAGCTCCTATCTGAAGTAAAAATGATTCTTCCTGATGCCAGGCCCAGCACTCTATCCACTAGGACATTTAATTGCCCAATAAGTAACATTTATAAGAATTAGAGCTATCCAAAAATAGAATAGGTTTCCTTGGGTTTCTCTTTAGACAATAACAGGATAAACAATTGTCTGGTACATATTACAGAGGATTCTTATTCAGGCATGAAATTAGACTAGATGGCCTAAGGTCCCTTCCAATTCTGTTATTTATCTGGTCCAATTTTAAAAGTCTGTGATTCTATCATTTGATGACTATCTATAATTTTTTAAAATAAAAATGAAAGATGGAGAGGCTTAGACAGTAATTCATTTGTAAAAGAGTTGAAAATTTCAGTGGGCAGAAAGTTCAGTATGAAAGAAAAGTATGATGCAATGATACAATAGAAAGTTTAATAGAATATTGGGCTGCATTAAGACTTGCATGTTCAGGTCCAGAATTGGGAGGTCCTTGGTTCAAATCTGGCCTCAGATACTTTCCAACTGTGTGATCCTGGACAAGTCACTGAATCAACATTGCCTAACTCTTACCACTCTTCTGCCATGGAACCAATATACGGTATTAATTCTTTGAGAGAAGGGAAGGTTGGTTTGTTTGTTTACAAAAAACAGCATAGTGACAAGGCCTAAAGAGTTGATAGTGGGTTTTTTTGTATTCTTCCCTGGTCAAATCATATACTGAATATTAGTTTCATGTCTGGGCATCATAATTTTTAAAGGACTTATATAAGATGGAGAATGCTCCAAGGTTGAGGCAATCAGGATTGTGAAGAGTTCCATGTTAATTCTACATGAGAAGTTGAGGTAATTAGAGGAATGTATCCAAAAGAATAGAAAATGGGATATATGAGTGTTTTGAATTACTACCAGTAGATAGATAAATAGAGCATTAAGTACTTATTGAGAGCTATGTCTTTTGCTAGGTTGTAATAATGCAAATAAAAGTAATTAACAGTCTACTCTCAAGGAGCTTACATTCTTATGGGGAAGACAACACATGGAAGGAGAGCTGGAAAGTGGAATGGGGATGGGAGATAATGGAGAAATAGGGGTAATTAGACAGGTGAGGATGAAGAGGAAGAAAACTAAGAAGAAGAGAGGGATAAACAGAGTGGGACAAAGACAGAGAGACAGAAATAGAGATAAACACAAAGAGACAGAGAGTTAAAAACCCACAGAGAGAAAGATAGAGAGACAGGAGAGAGACAGGAGAGAGACAGGAGAGAGAGAGAGAGAGAGAGAGAGAGAGAGAGAGAGAGAGAGAGAGAGAGAGAAAGAGAGACAGAGAGACAGAGAGACAGAGAGATGGAGACAGAAAGAGAGAGAAGGGGAGAGATTTGTAGGGCGTAGGCAGCATAGTAGAGAAATTAATTCTGCTTCTCCCCTAGAGGGCAAAAGAAGAAGTAGGATGAAGTTACAGAAAAGGAAATTTAAGATTGATGTAATCAAAAACTTCCTTTTAGAACAGATAAAAAGTTAAATGGGTTTCCCAGATACAATGGGGTTCCCTTTCACTAGAAATCTTCAAAGAAAAGCAAAAGGACCAGTTTTCTGGTATGGTGTAACAGACATTCTTTTCTGTCAGTATTGGTTTATCTTATCTAAGGTGTTCCTTTCAACCAAGAAAGTCTATGATCCTGTTCTGTGATTCAGAGCTATAATGGTATGAGATGTGACCCTTACACTTGTGTATAAGTATGTGCTCATGTATACATGTTTTAATTTAATAGAATATGCTCTAATTAATTGCGGAAAGTAGAGCACCAGGGGGAAAGAATATTATATTTAAGTGAAGTGTACACAGAATAATAATAGAATACTAGAGAATAAGGTCAAGAAATGGAACTTGCTTGAAGTTGACTGGAATTGATTTGGTGAAGAACATTAGATAGTAGCTCTTTGTATAGTACACATGAACAAGCAACTTGTAGGGAGTTCAATTGATTGAATGGCTGAAAAAGTTATGGTATACGAATGTAATTAAATTTTATTTTGGTATAAGAAATGACTAAAGGAATGATTTCAAAAAACCTGGGAAGATTGGTATAAATTGATGTTTAAATGAAATGAGTAGAATGAAACATAAATTTCTGGAGACAGCCAAATATAAGAAATTTGTTTTGCATTTATGCTATCAGGCACTTATTTTTCTTTCTTTCAGTTTGAAACAAGGAGTCAGGTGTGAGGTGGGGTGAAGGGAGAGATATAGAAATATTCACATTCTTCAATGTTAACTTAAGAAAAAAATCAAAAATCATAGGAAAAAATTAGGGACTCAGGATGAGGGGAAAATAATGTCAAAGTAGAAAAGTGTGGATCAAATTCTCAAAAGCAGGACATTTGGGAAAAACACATGAAACATGATGGATTGCTAAATGTAGACCATTGGCACCATGTTTTAAATTTAATTTTAATTTTACTTTTTTCCCCTAAATATATTTAAACAAATATTTTAACATTCATTTAAAAAATTTGACTTCCATATTTTCTGTCTCCTTTCCCACCACCTCTTTAAAAAGTCAAGCAATTTGATATATGCTATATACAAGCAATCAAGCAAAGCAATTGAAAACTAGCTATTTTGCAAAAGAAAATCCCCCCAACAAGAATAATAAGTAAAAAAAAATTACATTTCAATCTGCATTAAGAGTACATCTGTCCTTTTTCCAGAATTGAAAAATATTTTTCATCATTATTCCTTCAGGTTATCTTGGATCATTGTATTAATAATAGTAGCTTAGCCATTAACAGTTGATTATCATACAATATTATTGTTACTGTGTACAACTTTCTCCTGGTTTTGTCCATATTGCTTTGCCTCAGTTCATATAAGTCTTCCCAGGTTTTTCTGAAAGCATACTGCTTGTCATTTCTTATAGCACAAAAGTATTCAATCTCATTTATATACCACAACTTGTTTGGTCATTCCTTAATTGAACCTCAGAGTTGTTTAAATTTGTACTTTTCTCTGATCAATAGTGCTTTAGAACAGTTTTATATAATTATTGATAGCTTTTATTTATTCTTCTGAAAGCTTCCTGTTCATGTATTTTGAATATTTATCAATTAGGGAATGATTCATTTTCTTATATGTTTGATTCAGTTTTTATATATTTGAAAAATAAGGCCTTTATCAGAAAAATTTGCTATAATATTTTTTGTTTCCTTCTTTCATTCCAATCTGGTCTTCATTGCTTTTGTTTGTGCAAATTCCTTTTAATTTGATGTAATCAGAATTGTCCATTTTGTGTTTTCTAATGCTCTTTATTTCTTATTTTGTTATAAATTCTCCCTTATCAATAAATATAACAGATCAGATAGTCTGTGCTCCCTTTATTTGCTTATAATACTACTCTTTATGCTTAAATAATGTACCCATTTTGAAATTATTTTGGTACAGAGTATGAGATGTTGACCTACACCTTGTTTCTGATAAACTATTTTTCCATTTTTGCCAACAATTTTTGCCAAATTGTTATTTCTTGTCCCTCAATCTTGGTTTTTTGGATTTGTCAAATACCAGATTATTATGGTCATTTATTACTTTGTATTATGTACCTAATCAAATTCCACTGATCCATTGCTCTATTTCTTAACCAATTATGAGATCATTTTGATGAATACTGCTTTGTAATATAATTTGAGATCTGGTACCACTAAGATAACTTCCTTTATTATTTTTTTCATCAATTCCCTTAATACTCTTGTTTTTCATGTTGAATTTCGTGATTTTTCCTAGCCCTGTGAAATTTTTTTTGTTATTTGATTGGTATGGCACCGAATCAGAAAATTAATATAGATAGAATTTTCATATTATTATATTATCTTGACTTATCCATGAGCAACGAATACATCTCTAATTTTTTAGATCTGAATTTACTTGTGTTAAAAGTGTTTTATAATTATGTTCACATATTTCCTAGGTTTGCAGTGGCAGGTGGATTCTCAAGCATTTTATATTGTCAGCAGTTATTTCAAATGGAATTTTTCTTTATATCTCTTGCTGCTAGACTTTGTTGGTAATATATAGAAATGCTAATGACATCTGTGGCTTTATTTTTTTATCCTTAAACTTTGTAGAAATTGTTAATTATTTCGATTAGGTTTTAGTTGATTCTCTAGTTATTCTCTAAGCATATCCTGCTCAAAGAGCGATAGTTCTGTTTATTGCTTATTATGCATCCTTCAATTTCTTTTTCTTATCTTATTGCAATAGCTAGCTTTTCTAACATAATATTGAATAATAGTGATGATAATGGGCATCCTTGCTTCATCCCCAATCTTTTTGGAAAGGCTTTAGTTTAGCCTCTTTAGAGATAATGTTTGCTGATTGTTTTAGGTAGATGCTATATATCATTTTAAGAAAGCTCCACTTATTCCTGTGCTTTATAGTCTTTTTAATAGGAAGGAAAGTTGTATTTTATCAAAAGCTGTATCTGCATCTATTGTGATAATCATATGATTTTGTTGGTTTTGTTATTGATATGGTCAATTATCTTCATAGTTTTCCTAATATTGAATCAGCCCTTCATTCTTGGCATAAATCCCATATAGTCATAATGACATCTTTCTTGCCAGAATTTTATCTAAGATTTTTGCATAAATATTCACTAGGGAAATTGTTCTAGAGTTTTATTTTTCTATTTTTGATTCTTTTAGGTTTAGGTTTTGCTGCTATTTAGACTTTTTCAGTCATATCAAATTTTTCATAAACACTTTTGGAGTTTTGGTGTCAGTACCATATTTAAGTAATAAAAGGAATTTGGTAAGGCTCTTTCTTTGCTTATTTTTCCAAATAGTTTATTTAGTATTACAATCAATTGTTGATGAAATCTTTGGTAGACTTTACTTGTGAATCTATCTGGTTTGGGGAGGGTTTTCTTAGGAATTCACTTATGGCTTGTTCAAAATATCTTTTGAAAATAGAACTATTTAAGTATTCTTCTTCTGTTAAACTGCATAATTTCTGTTTCAATAAGTATTTATTCATTTTACTTCAATTGTTAGATCTATTGGCATATAATTGGGCAAAATGGCTCCTAATATTTCCTTTAATTTCATTTTCACTGGTGATGAATTAAACTTTTTTTCATTTTTTGATCTAGATTAATTTGGTCTTCTTTCTTTTCTTTACTCAAATTAACTAATTTTTAAATTATTTTTAATGAAACCAAAGCCTGTTCCTTTTTATTTATTAGTTCAATAATTTTATTACTTTCTATTTCATGCTTCTTTTTTAATTTTGAGGATTTCTATTTTGGTGTTTCATCAGGGAATTTTAATTTGTTCTTTTTCTAGTTATTTTAGTTGCATGTTTAATTCATTGCTCTACCATTTCTCTAATAATATATGCATTTAGATATGAATTTCCCCAAAGTACTGCTTTGGGCACATCCCATAAATTTAATATGTCTTTTTATTGTCATTTTCTTTAGTGAAATTATTTATTGTTTTTGTAATTTGTTCTTTGATTCACTCACTATTTAGGATAGATTATTTTCCAATTAATTTATTATTCCATGGCCCTTTATTAAGTATAATGTTTATTACATTAAGGTCAGAAAATAATACATTTAAAATATTTGCTTTTCTGCAATTGTTTTTAAGGTTTTTCATGCCCAATAAGGGGTCAATTTCTGGGAAGGGACAAGGATAGCTGAAAAATAGTAGGTTCTTTTTTTTTATAACCATTCAATTTTGTCCAGAGGTCTATATATCTAACTTTTCTAAAATTTCATTCATCTCCTTAACTTCTTTCTTGTTTTATTTTATGGTTAGATTATCTAGTTCTGAAAGGGAGAAATTAAAGTTCCCTCTAGTATAATTTTACTATTTCCTTCTGTAACTCATTTTACTTTTCCTTTAAGAATTTGGATGTTGCAAAAAGTAAAATATTGTGGAAGAATCCAATGTAATGGAATTTGCTACAAGTAGCAATGCACCAAACCAGGATACTCCAGAAGAACCTATGGAAAAAAATGCTAACCACATTTAGTGAAAGAACTATGAGAGTAGAAATGCAAAAGAAAAACATATCACATCACTTATCATATGTATAATGGGTATATAACTTGGGATTTAGGTTTTAAAAGATCACTTGATAGCAAAAATGAATAATATGGAAATTGGTATCAAATGATAACATTTGGACAACCCAGTGGAATTGCTTGTTGGCTCTATGAGGTGGGAAGGGAAGAGGAGAGGGAAAGAAAATGAATCATGGAAACATGGAAAAATATTTTTAAATTAAATTAAAAAAAGAATTTGGATGTTGGAGGAAGGATTGTGGGAAAGTAACAGAGTAGGGCAAGAGATGACCTCATTCTCCATATTCCCCCATAATAAAAAAATAATGCCTCAGACACAATTCTAAAAGTGATAGAAATAGATGAGTCAGGAGTGAAGGAAAGCAGCCAAGGACAAAGGGGGAAAGGTTTCTGACCTCCCTGGTTACCATCTTACCTGATTGAAATTTGAAGAGAAACCCATCCCCAGGCAAATAACAATGGAATCAACAAATAGCAAGTCCTGAGAATTGCTGTGTGGGCTGGCAGCCTCACTTTGTTGAGCACTAGGAGTAGCAATGTAGGTTTCAGTCTCAGTTCCCAAGACCTTAAGAGAACTTTGAGGTATCTAGGTGTACTGACCAGACACCACTCTGTCCCAGGCTGTGGTTTCAGGAGAAGAAGCATGAGGAAAAAACTCACATTGGTGAGTGGGCATTGTTGAGGGGCAAGAGTTCTGCTGGTTGTATCTCTGGGATCTTGTTCCAGGACACTAAAGCAAACTGGTGCTTGCAAACCGCTGGGGACCAGAGGGAGTAAAGCTGTCTACTTCCAATGTCATAACTACCCTGGTTGGAGCACCTGAAGTCAATCAGAGACTGGAGTGTAGCTGGAGGTAGGGGGAGTTGAGAAGGATTATAGAAATTGGAAGAGATTAGTAGAGCTCAGGAAATAACAGCACAAAAAAAAAAAAAACATGAAACCTGAGCTATCATCCCCCATAACCTGGGAAAAGAGCCCAATTCTAGCATAAAGCTAACAATTATGCCTATTGGCCACTAACGGCATTATTTTGAGTTGTTTGGAGGGGAATTTGGGAGAGTTTGGCTATTTTTCTACTCTGCCATCTTGGCTCTGTTTCCTGTCACCAGTTCATGGTGAGGAAGCCAAGGTGTAAATGTATGGGGAAAGTTGGATGTAAGGTCATGTAGGGGCTCTAAGTATTTCCTATTTCTGTAGCTTTTGAGAGAAGTAATGTGTTCCTGTGATGATGTCCTCTAAGTGATTATAGCATGATGAAACAATGATGACAAGTTCCAAGCTCTGGAGGATGCTAGATACTAATTAGCATAGTTACAAACTCCTAGTAGTGAAAGTGGGGTAGGTAGCTCAGTGAGTTGAGAGTCAGGCCTAGAGATGGGAGGTCCCAGGCTCAAATATGGCCTCAGACACTTCTTAGCTGTGTGACCCTGGGTAAGTCACTTAACTCCCATTGTCTAGCCCTTAACACTCTTCTGCCTTGGAACCAATAAAAGTATTGATTTTAAGACAGAAGGCAAGGAATTAAAAAAAAAAGAATGGGAAAGTGGGTATAGAACTAAAGTATCAAGGAGCGAAGTTACAGTTACCTTGCAACATGAAAAGAATGTGAAAGTAAAAACCTACTCAGAATTCTTTTTAGGGATATCTCATAGTAATTTTAAAATGTTGAGGAAAAGTTCCTTTCAGTCTATGATATTTCTGAGTATATAGAAAAAATATTAGCTTCAAAAGATTTCCAGGGTTTAGGGTAAGAAATGTGGGTTACAAAACTGTTGAAATACAGGTAATGCCTCAGCACTCAGGAATCCAAGGATAAATCATGACATGAAAATATTTCTTAAAGTAATGGGCTGAATGGAGTATAAGCCCTTCTTAAGTGATGCAAAATTTCTATCTGCACTCTTCTTCTCTATCTCTACACTTCATTGAAACAGTTCATTCCTATACTATCATGACACTGGAATCCTTTGTCCTCTTATCCTATCACAACACCAAAATTTTCAAAACCCAACCTTAGATTGGTCTCACCATCCACTACCTTGCTCCTTTTCACATACTTGCTGAACATAGCTGAGGAAAATCATAGAATTTGGGGAGTAGTTTTAACTCAATTTTATGTTACATAATCCCAAATGGACCCTCTTGGAAGGCAATGTTTTTAGATCTCCCTAATCATTTTAGTCTCCCACACCACAATAGCTGTTCTATACCTTTTCATTCCTCCTCAAGCCTCTCATGGCACTTCATCTTTCCACCCTCTCTTTTAAGGACCTCTTCTCATAGCTACTGAAAAAACTAAGAGTTTTTCACTCAGAGTTACTTCTTCTTCAACCCTACAAATATTATACCATTTATATGCCTTCCCCACTTATCTTCTTCTTTATCCCTGTCTCTGAAGTATTAGTCTTTTTTTCACCCAAGCAGAACTCTTTATAAGTAGGCTTTACACCATCCCTTACTATATTGTCTAGTAGATTGCCACCTCTATCATATGCACACCCTAATCTTCAGCTTTCCATATTTTCTGACCCCTTTTCTACAATCCATAAACATGACCATGTCTCCTCAAAAGCTTAAAAACTTTAATTTTATTCTACCATCCTAATTATCATCCCATATGCTATATCCTCCTATGCTCCCTATAACTTCTTCTCCCACTTGGTTAAACTTCTTAAGAAAGTCCTCCTAATCTGTGTCTCCACTTCCTCTCCTCTGGCTCTATACCACATCATTCAAGTTAAACTGCTCTCTTCAAATTCATCAGGGATCTCTTAATTGCCTCCCTCCTTCTTGCTCTTTATTTTAATGACATTGCTGTATTATAGTTTTGTTACTACTGTTATAAAAGAATGGGGGTAATCTGGATACTACCACTATTAGGTTTGTTATTAGTAGCAGTAATCTGAGATATTAATCTGAGGAAGCTTTGGTTTGGTTCCCTAATGGCTCGTGCAGGGACACCCAAGTCCTGCCACCCAGCTGGATGATATAATAACTGCCCTTCTTTATAACAGTGCCCAGGCAGGATCCCTAAAGGTCAATGAATGGGTAACCCTTTCAGGTCCCACCTGGGGTTGATTGACTATTGGTATTGGGCTCTATCAGCCTTGGATAACATTCATCTGATTGCATTGCTCCCTCCTCAGAGTGGTGATGGAATAACTACTCCAGGAAGGTACTTAATAACTTTTATCTATGTTGTTTAACAAGTGAAAGAAATGTGTTGGGGAATATGTGACCCTATCACTAAATCTATGACAATAATCCCTCAGGACTGTAGACTGTTCAGTAATGCTGGCTTGCGTTCTTCACCTCCTCTGGCTCAGCCTGGCCACAGCCAAACCAGAGTAAGCAAACTGTTTGGATGATGCAAATATTGATGATGGTTTATCTCAGCTTCTTACTGCTAGTTGTTTGCTACAGCTTTCAGGAAATTCCACCCTTTACCACCCTCTTCTCCTTCTCCTACCCACTTCCCGGGTCCCCCCTCTGGCCCCCGGGATACCTAAATATCTATAGATGGTTTAGGTGCCTAAATATCTAGGGATTCAGAGAGAATCAGAGGATCCACAGGTCAATCAATGTTCAAGATCAAATGTCCAAGGCAAGAGTTTAGGCAAAGCTCAGCCAAAGCAAAGCCAACGTCCCAAAAGGCAAGGGTTCCAAAGGGTCCCTGTCAGGGGGCTCCCAGGGTATTTATATCCTTTCTGGCCAACTGCCTTTCCTCCTGTCCTCGTGGCCTCTGGGAATATTCCCATGTCCAGCTGTCTTCACCCTTCAATTAAGGTGTGACTCTCAACTCCCAGAGCTTGAATATGACACTACCTATTTGACTATTCCTCAGTCCCTTTGGGGGAATCTTTATCATGGACTGAATCATTAAATGAGACTCGTTACCAAATTTTTGCCTAGGATCCTCTTCTCTTCTCTCTTTATATTATCTCATTAGGTGATATCATCAGCACCCATGGGTTCAGATCTATTTGTCCAGCCCTAATTTTTCTCCATATATATTTTATCTTCAACTATCTCATGGATTTTTCATCCTAAATTCCCTATAGACATCTCAAACTCACCATTTAGAAAAGAGAATTTACATCCAAACTGCCCTTCTTCCTAACTTCATTATGATGTCAAGGACACCACCATTTCTTTTTCACCTGGCTTTACCAGTCTTGTTATCATCTTCAACTTCTCCTTCCCACTTACCATGCACAGCCAGTCTATTGTCAAATCTTGTCATTTCTACTACAAAACATCTCTAATAATCATCTCATTCTTTTTAGTCCCAAACCATTATGCTAATATAGGACCTCATCCTCTCAGGTATGGAATAATGCAACATCATTCTTTCAAATGGTGGGCCTCAAGTCTCTCTTCACTCCAGTCCATCTGTCATTCAGTTATCAAAATGATTCTTCTAACATTATACACAGTAATAGCAATATTATAAGGATGATCAACTGTGAAAGACTTAGCTACTCTAATGAAAACAATGATCCAAGACAGTTCCAAAGGACCCATGATGAAAGATGCTTTACACTTTGAGAGAAAACTGAAGAATTCTGAATACAGAGTATATAATATGATTTTCACATTCTTTATATTTGTTATTTCATGTTGTTTGTGTTATCTTTCATGATATAGCTAACATGGAAATATATTTGCATGACTTCACATGTTTGGTTAATATCAAATGGTTTGCTTTCTTAAAGAGGGTGACAGCAAGGGAGGGAGGAAGAGAATTTGGAATTCAAAATGTTTTAAAATGTTAAAAATTATTTTATTTATACATAATTATACATAACAATTTTATATAAAGTTATAAAATAAATGTTAAAAAGTATAATTGGAAAATATTTAACAAAATAAATAAAAATCATTTAAAAATCATTCTTCTAATGCACAGATCTGACAATATCATTTTCTACCCTCACTATTTAAAAAACTCCAATAGGTCTCTATTACCTATAAGAAACAAATTAAGTAAACGCAAATTAACAAGCACTTATTGAGTTTCTATAATGTGTTAAACACTGTACTGAGCATTAGAGATACAAAACGAAGAGGTAAAAAAACAATTCCTACACATAAAAAATTCCCAATCCACTGAGAGACATAACATGGAAACAACTATATATAAAGTCTTCTATTTGGATTTAAAAGCCCTTCATAGCCTGGCCACTTCTTATGTTTACATTCTTTATAGACTTTCTTCTCCTATTTTATAAAATCTAGCAAATGTGGCCTATTTGCTGTTCCTCCCACAGATACTCAATTACCACTTCACTTGCAGTCTCCCAACCTACTATGTTCTCCTTCCTTTCCTCTAACTCCTGGTTTCCCTGGATTCCTTAATACCTTCAATGAAGAGCCTTCCTTTTTACCCCAACTTTCCCACTATTGCTATTGTTTTCCTTTTCATATATATTGTATATATCGAATATATAATTATTTTCACATAATCTCCATTAGAATATAAGCTACCTGAGCATTTAGACTAGGTTTTTGTCTTCCTTTGTATTCTTAGCACTTAGGATAGGAACTGGTAAGTACTTAAGAAGTTTGTTGATTGATTAGGGATGGTCCACAGATCCATAGTGAGTTGAAAAATATGCTATTGGCTGGCTTCTGTGCCATTAGTATTATAACATATTCCAAACCCAGTGATGCCATTATGACCCAGCACCCTCATACTCTTGGTTTACAAAGACCAAGTTAAAATTTAAGGGATTCTTACTTACCTCATTGTAAAGAGTTCATTTCTAAGTCTCCACAAATATGAATTAAAGGATGCTTGACTGTTATCTATACTCTCAGGTTAATGTATATCAGATGTAAAAATTGTCTTTATTTTTCTCCTGGAAGAATATTTTAAAAATTGAAAAGACATGGAAGAGCCCATAAACAATCATGAAAAAACCTCTTTCACCCCTACTTGAGTGTTATCTTTCCCTAAGGATCTAGATATTCCTCCGATTTCTTAGCGCCACCTCTGGTTAAAGAAAGACAGGTTTCTAAGCATTTAGAAGTTATTGTTAATAATCTGAAGTTTTCTGTGTAATTTGAAAGATATTTAATGCACCCTAAATAGAATGCTATTTTGATTTTTCTTGGGTTTCTTTTCTTTATCTGCAAAACAGACAAAAATATTGGTCTATGATATAATGTTTTTAACAGTAGAAAGATTAGTATTAGTAATAATAAGAAGATTTGAAAGTTAATAAGTTCTAATCTCCACTCTATAAGTTGGAGAGAAGATTTGTATTAACCTGCTGAAGGATGTTGTCCAGGGGTCAAGAAATGAAAGAAAGCATCCTTTCATCTCTGGCCGCCTCAATGGAAATCAATAAGGTATCTGCAGAGTTGTCTATTTTCTATTGTGTGTACAGGAAATGAGAAGTCTTCACTTTCCTACCTGGAAGAATTGTCTTTATTTTTTTAAGATTTGAATATTTTATTTTTTTAGAAAAATTTTCCATGGTTACATGATTCTTGTTTTTACTTTCTCCTTCACCCCCACCTTAACCTCCTCCATATGCAATGCACATTTCCACTGGTTTTAACATGTGATCAATCAAGACTTATTTACATATTATTGATAGTTGCATTGGTGTGGATCTTTTCAAGTCTACATACCCAACCATGTCCTCATCAACCAATGTGTTCAAGCAGTTATTTTTCTTCTGTGTTTCTACTCCTGTAGTTCTTCCTCTGAATGTGGGTAGTGTTCTTTTCCATAAATCCCTCAGAATTGTCCTGGGTCATTGCATTGCTGCTAGTACAGAAGTCCATTACATTCGATTTTACCACAGGGTATCAGTCTCTGTACAATGTTCTTCTGGCTCTGCTCCTTTCACTCTGCATCAATTCCTGGAGGTCTTTCCAGTTCACATGGAATTCCTCCAGTTTATTATTCCTTTGAGAACAATAGTATTCCATCACCAGTATATACCACAATTTGTTCAGCCATCCCCCAATTGAAAGGCAGACCCTCATTTTCCAGTTTTTTGCCACCACAAAAAGCATGGCTATAAATATTTTTGTACAAGTCTGTTTAATCTATGATCTCTTTTGGGTACAAACCCAGCAATGCTATGCCTGGATCAAAGGGCAGGCAGTCTTTTAGAGTCCTTTGGGCATAGTTCCAAATTGCCATCCAGAATGCTTGGATCAGTTCACAACTCCACCAGCAATGCATTAATGTCCCAATTTTGCCACATCCCCTCCAAGATTCATTACAAGAATTCTCTTTAAACATGAAATGATTCCTGAAAATTTCCTCTCATCTTTCTGCATCACAGAATACCTCTTATATCAGTGATACCCAAAAATAATGTGATTAGGAATTAAGCCATATGTAGGGATTTTGTAGAAAAGCAAGACTAGAAATAGTCACAGAGCATATGGAAATGTCTATTAATAGTGGGGAAGGAAGAACCTCTAAATAGAATCTGGCATTTTCCAATGGAGAAAAAGCTAAGAATTCTCAGATGTAGTTACAGCCTCCTCTAGGGCCAATTTTGCACTCACCGTTATCCAAAAGAATTTTAAATACAATATCCCCTATGAAATCTATTGTCATGATACAAACATGAGAGATTTCGAAGTTCTACAAGATGAAAGTCTCAACAACTTAAATTCTTGGTATTGATATCTTTAAAGCATTTTCCTAGTTATTAGAAGTAGTATCGAGGGCTGTTGGGTGGCCCAGTGGATTGAGAGCCAGATCCTAGTTTCAATGAAAAAAGTGGGAGAAGAGAGTCAGTAGTGCTTTTCCCTCCTGTCTCTATGGCTCCTAAGGGGTCAAGTTATCCATTATAGAACTGGAGAGGATTGATATTTGAAATAAAAATAATGACCCTTTCTAATAGCAAGTTCCAACTTGAGAACAAAAATTTATGAATTCCAAAGCAAAGAGAATCTGCCTAATCAGATGAAGTCAGAAGCATCATGTTCAATTATAAGTGCCACATTGATAAACTAGAGTGTATCTAAAGAAGAATGGCAAGTATGGTGAAGATTCAAGAAAAATTGTAGGATCATGGAATTGAAGGAACTAGTTATGTTTAACCCATAGAAAAGGAAAGTTGAGGGGATAGGGCAGCAGGAGAAAACCCATTATATTTGCATTTAATTGTTTCCCAGGTTATAATGTGGAGGAAAGATCAGATTTATCTTACTTGACCCAGAAACACAGATTTCAAAACAACATTTGAAAATTCTAGATGACAAGATCCTAAAAGACCTTGGCAAGCCGGAACACTGTACTTGATCTAATGATATGAAATTCAATGGGGATATATTGTTTTTCATTCATTTTTGAAGAGGACCAATGACATCATAGAGTCATGTCTTTACTTATGCATGAATTAGATTTAAGTAAGGCAGGGTTACACAAAATAATCAACCTTACTCTCTATTCCACAGTCATCAAAGTCCAGTGACAAGAAAAAAGTCAGTATCACTGGTGATGGCCCAGGATACAGTGGATGGTCTTGGCTTCTTCAATGTCTCATGAAGGTCTAGGCATTTTATTGCCTGCTTTAGCCAATTTTGTGACTATTAGAACAAGTTGTTCTCATCTGCTTGTTCCAGTGGAGGAAGTCTTCACATGTTTGGGATAGATAGTCCCCTAACTCTCCAATGGGTTTGTGGCCCTTTGGTTCACCTCAACCAAGTTTAGCCCATATGGCATGATGGTGTACTGGAGTATGATCACTGAACAATGTATAGCTTCCTGGAGCCACAGGTAAGAGTTGAATGCCAGGTGAACACAAAAGATGGATGAGGAGCCCTGAAAAAGGGCTCAGCAAGTCCTCACACAACAGGTGCTAGACTTCCTTGAATACCCATATACTCTAAAAGTAGGATTGATATACATATATATATGCATATATACATACACACTATTTATCAGCTATACAAGTATAAAGGAGGAAAGGGAAGATAATAATTCATCTGAAAAAAGAATAAGAGGGAGGAATCTTAAGTAGAGTCCAAGCTCAATAAGGTAACATAGTCACCCCAAATAAATGCTCTGGTTTTGATTTCATTTAGAAGTATAGTGTCCAACCACACTTGGACTCTAGTGTTCAGACACAGGTACTACATTTTAGGAAAGATTAATAAGCAGGAAAGCATCTGGAAAAGGCAAGATGATATAGAGCATTGACATCAATCAGTTTAAAGAACTGTAAGTATCTAATTTTGAGAAAAGGCTAATATAACAAATATCTTCAAACTTTGTTGCCATGTCAAAAAGCATTATTGTGTAGTCTAGGAGAGAAAAGGAATTGTGGATAAAAGTTTTAATGGAACAAATTTATTTTCCATAAGATTAATCTTTTTTGGTCTCATTGAACATATGATAAAGCCAATGGATTCTTCAGAATATTTAATATTCGCACAATAAAATACATAAATAAAAAGGAAATCAATTATATTGAAATCAGTTGTCAAAGTTGTTGTTTTTTTAAGTTCAGGCACGTTAGGTTGAAAACTCCTAAGGCAGATGGAGGCATCCTAATAAAGAGAATAAATTCTCCATGGTTCCCTTTTTACCAGAAGTTTCTGAGGAGAAGGGAGATAATCATTTGCTATGAGTAAACTAGAGAGACTTCTTTATCAGCTTCAGATAGGGCTGGATGGCTTCTAAAATGCTATGATTGGATTTCCATCATATAACTGAGGCAAGAATTGCCACCTGGTGAGATGAAAGGGTTTGTTTTGGCCATTCATTTAGTAAAACTCATATCCAGGAAATAAGGTTAGAAAACATTTAAAAACAGATACAGATGAAGTAGAGTAGCTACAAATATAATAGGACATATAACTGAACTTCAGAAGGCACCATGGTAGTAGATGGGGAACTAGGATCATTTAGATTCAAATCCCACCTTTGACACATATTTTCTGGATGGATATATTGCAGGCCACATATTTGACATCTCTACTCCAGTAAACTCTTTGATTTTAAGTTGCAGAAAAAGTGCTAACCTTTTAGGCAGAGCTCCCTCTTCAAATGAACTCATATGTCTTTATGTCTAGTTGAAAGCTGTACCTTCAATACCTGTGGTATATTATTCCAACAGGTATAATCATGTTGTTAAAGTTCAACATGAAAAATCTTTTATTGTGAGATACTAAAAGGAGTAACTCAATAGCATAAACTCAACAGCCTAAGAGGAAAGTGTGTACCATTTCTATATTTGAATTTAGATCACAAAAGTTTCCTGGATTGCTTCTGACAACAATGAAAAATCTGTAGGTGCTTTGTTGACCTGTGTCAGCGTAGTCAATCCCTAGACCACATCTTGGGGGCCTCTGTAACCTTGCCTATCCATTGCCACATTTTTCTTTGCATCTCAATTGTTCATAAAAGTTGTGGAAGTTGGAACAGTAAGGTGGCATGGCCAAAGAATATCAGCACTTGGCAAAGGATGGAGGAAAATAAGGGCAGAAAAATGTATTGCTCTTGTTCCCCTGGCACACCTAAAATGGACTTTGATGCATGTTGCAAAAGCCTTGGCATTTGGGAAAAATTGGTTGCGTGAGTGATTTTCACCCAAACAAACCCAATACATTCCATCTTTGTGCTGAGCATGGGGCTGGTCTGAAAATTGGTGCCAAAAACAGATGTTTGACACTGGAAAAAGAGCATTCCACACATTCATCAAGAATACTTCTTGGCAAAACAAAGTCCACGGTACAGGACACATATGTGTCTCCACGGTTGATAGTACAGAAATCTAGAAAACAATGTGTATTTATGGAAATACCTAAGAGACATGAAGTTATTTTTAACCACAACATTAACAACAAAAAAAGTCAGTTAGTTTTTGTAAAAATTCATAGAATTTTCTAAAAATTTATTTCTTTGAGCAGAAAAATACAAGCTTATAACACGCTCTACTATTATAGTTACAACCTTTGTCCTTATAACTAAGTAACACTAAGAACCTATGGTCAACTGCAGGAGCAATGGCAGGGCCAGCCACTGCAGTGGCAGATCAGGCCAACATGGAGAAATAAGAAACACTTCAAGCCTGACAACCACCCTCCGAAAGACCACAGAAGAACAAAAAAAGCCTTAAAACAAATACTGGAGTGGCATAATCAACAGAAGAAGAGTGCTTCATCCTAGAACAAGTCAAGAAATAGCAAGGAGGACTCATCTCACTGGAATTTGAAGATGGAGCACAGAACAAGCCTCAACTGAACTCTGACACAGTGTAGCATAAGAAGAAGGATAAAGGGAATAGCTGGTTTCAACCAGACTCAGCTGACAGAGCAGAAATCAGTGCAATCCAGAACAAGCAGCAATGGGAGGAATTCAGCCCAATAAAGTCCAATCTCTACAGGCTTTGGCAGAACTCTATACCAACCAATTGAACTGAACAGCTGCAAACCTCCACAGAGTAAGCCAACCAGGCCACTTCTGCATAGTGTTCAGGCAGCTGATCTTACCCTGACCACACAGTACAAGCACTGCAAAGTACTCCATCCACCCCAAGAACAGAGATAAGATTCTGCATATAGACAAATTCAAGGAAAGAAAAAAAAAACTTATGGTCAATACTTCATTAAGAGTCATACAGAGATAGGTAGTAAGTGTGCTTTTTTATCTATGGAAAATTCCATGCATAAATGGAAAAGAGTTAGAGATTGAGTCTACAAGGCACAAAAGATACAAGTTTTACTTAGAGATTTTGCTTCATCTGTCATACAACCTCAGTTCACATGTTTCTGCATATAGTAGGAAATCCACCCCCAGTAGCTAATCTAATGAGGTAGGACTACATTGTGTATTGAAGAAAATAGGCTAGACAATGGCTTTCTAATTATCAGTTTGACCTTGGGCAAATCATTTAACATCCTCAGGTCTTTCCCCCTATTTTCTTATTCAGAGAATGGAGAAGATGACCTGTAGGTAGCTTCCAGATATAAAATTCTATAATTTCATTTTCCTAAACTGTAAAGCAATATTTGACTAAGTAATAGTTCCTTTCATCTATAGTATTCTATGACTGGGTTGTACTAAAATTAATTGACTAAAACCTTCATTTGCATTTTATTCTATTACACTCATAAAATCTTCCTACTAGGCAAATGAATAAAGAAAGAAACTCAATCAGGTCTCTGGCCAGAACCAATACTAGAAATTCTGGCAACTGAGAAAATAGAATTCAATGTGGATAACCAAAGGACAAAAACTCCTGGACACCTTGAGACCATTGCAAGAGAAGTTGGTGTGCTTTACCATCACCAATGGTCCTACATTGCATATATTCACAGAGCAGGTAGCAAAACAGAAGTATATCACAGTTAGGAATGTTCATGTCAGGCAGGTGGTGGGGTAAGACAATCCTTTGAAGAAAGCATGATATTTGAAGATAGCAACCAAGGGGAAAAGGATAGGACATGAATAGAACTATAAAGTGGATTGCTGCCAGGGAGAATTACCATCATACTGAGTCACTGAGTGAGAAAAACTCCCAATCAACCTATACTGGTTATTTTTGTCCTTGTTCTCAAGGAACTTAGATTCTAGTTGGGAATCAAGTAGAAGGGGAAAGTGAGGTGTCATGCCAAGAACATCAATTCTGGAAAAAAAAGTACTAGCTTACATTGACTTCCTTATTTATAGTCTCAATTCTCTCACTCATCTGTAAAATGGGAGAGTTAGATTAAGTATCCTTTGAGATCTACCTCAGGGTAGACCTTGGATTGGCTCTAGATCTAATGAGTTCATAAAGTTAACCAACAAGCATTGTTGTTGAATTCTTTCAGTCATGTGCAACTCTTTGTGACCCCATTTTGAGAGAATTTTCTGAGCAAAGATACTGGGGTAGTTTGCTCTTTCCTTCTCCAGCTCATTTTACAGATGAATAACTGAGGCAAATATGGTTAAATGGAGTTTAAGTAGGATATAGGTAGCAGGAAGAAGAGCATTTCAGAGTATAGGGAAATAAACATATTTTTTTTCAAAGGATATCACAGTCCAGATGATGTAAGAGCTAGAGAACCATTTTTGAAGGCAGAAGACCTGGGATTAATTTCTTTCCCTGCAATAGAGTAGGTCTTGTGGAGTACTTAAAGTTTGGTCAGATAATGAAGACATCAAGTTTAACCACTGCATCCTGGAGTTATCTTGACTTGTCTTGACACCGGACTTGGATGATTCTGGAAGAGAGAGTAAGGCTGATGATTTTCTGCAACTCTGCCTCACTTAACTCCAGTCCAAAGCAAGTCAAGACATTACCATTTGATGTCTTTGGTCCTCTTGGGAAAATGAAGGTTGAACAACAACTATGTAATTCTAGGCAAGTCACTTAACTTCTAAGTTCTCTAGGCATATCTCTAAGATTATGAATTGCAGAGAAGGTACTAATTATATTCTTACAGGGAGCTTACTCATGCTGGAGTCCTCTTTATCAGTGAAATGGAAGATTAGCCCATATCTTTAACTTTTTTAGAGATTGTGAAGAAACCAGGTTGGGTAAAGGAAAAGATTTTAATTGGAAATTAATACAATATTAGAAAGGTAGTTTGGGACCAAATGATGGAGCAGCTATGCTAAAAAGGTAGAAGTTTATCTTGAAGGTAATATGAATGTATTAAAGGTACAAGAATTAAATAACTATGAACTCAATGTAGGCAATGTGAGTTGAGTAAACATATCCTTTTTTGATAAAACCTGAAGAGATTTTTTAAGACCATCTAGACAAGAAGTGTTAAAATCCTATCCATAGGTTGTATGTGAGCTATGAAATTCTGGAGGGTTATGGGAACTAGAATAAAATGTAATTTGGAAATATTTAACAAAATAAATAAAATACAACTTAATGTTAATTTGTGGTTTTCTTAGCCAGGGATTCAGGGATATATTTCTATTTAAGTTTGACACCATTGGATACATAGTTCAACTTCTATGTATTGATTCCCTCTTGGCATTTATGGTCCCGTTCTAGATTTTTTAAAGTTCTCACAATGTGAAGAAAATTTAACAATTCTCTGATGAAAGGATTTTCTTTCAACCCCAGGCAAATGATTGAAGGTATATAAATGGCCATCTGGATGCCTTCCCCCAAAACAAAGCACAAAACCAGGAACTGAGTGGTACTCCTTGTAAACATTATTGAGCCTTCCAGAAACATCTGGAATTTTAGTTCCTGCCCTCATTGCTCTGGAAAGTAATCTGCTTCTTCCTCACATTCACCTCCAATTGAACTAATAATAATGAGTCTCTAAAGAAGCCACAGTCTTGCCTGTGGAAGTGACATCAGAGACACACAAGATCCACTGGGACCAGAGTCATATTCTACATTGGAAAAATAGTAGTTGTTATGTAACTTTTACATGTTGCTTCATTAATTGAAGGCTTTTCCTTCACTCTTCCTCAGAGTTGATGTCAGTTTATATCTCCTTGCACCAGACTTTTTGGGAATGTCCAATTTTTGGAAGAAAATTGGATCTCAGATCTTCCCTTTACATTTAACTAATCTCAGATACATATTGAGAACAAAGTGCCAACATCTCATTAACTGGACAGTTTTGGACTTTCTGGTACTGATGGAATATTTGGCAGAAAAAAACCTATAGTTTTGCAAAACATTCTTCTCACCTAAGAATATTTGGACAGATTTTCTTAGCATATTTTTATCCAAGTCAAATCAAAGTAATGTGATATAATCTAAGGAGAAGTCACTTAGCTTCTTAAAGCCTCAATTTACTCATCTATAAAATGGGAATCTGAACAGCTAGAGGTACCATGGAAAGAGTACTGGGCCTAGAGAAAATTTCAAAATGAGCTTAGGAAACTTATTTAGCTTTCTGACTCTGGGCAAGTCACTCAAATCCATTTGCCTCAGTTTCCTCAATTGTGAAATGAGCTAGAGAAGAAAATGGCAGACCATTCTAGTATTTTTCCAAACAAAACCCCAGATAGTATCATGAAGAGTCAGACACAATTGAAACAAACAACAAAATGGAAATAATACTAGCAAATTCTTTACAGATTTGTTGTTAGGATTGAATGAGATAATGAATATATTATGCTTTGCAAGCTTTAATGCACTACATAAAGTCACTTCTTAACTTCAATTAAGTTTATTAAATTTGAATTTTATCATTATTATTACTATTATCTCATTCTATTTTTTCATTAGGTTTAGTTAGAAACAGTATTTCGACAAGTCACTATTCTTTTTTATTAAACGTTCCATGAACTTCTTCAAAGTGGATAAAATAATTGATTTTTATAGTTGAATAAAAATGTTACATTCTTTACAGGCTTACTGAAAGCATCCTCAGTGCAACTGAAATAGCAGACAGAACAAGAGATGACATGTACCATATTATGTTCCCACATGATTTTGATTTCATCCAAATCTGTTCTTTGAAAACTATAAATTACAACTAGAATGTCATGTACCTTGGAGACTACGAATATATTTTTATCTGAAAAACTTTCCCTAAGTTTTTATAAATCAACATTACATCTAGGAAATCATGGTTAACAATTCACTACATTAAAAAAGTCTGTTTATAGCACTGTGTTGACTGAGTTCTCCAGCATATTTTGAGAACATAAAATAGGGGCTTATCATTTATCAGACAATGAAAGATAGTGGGGTTCTGATATATACAAATATCTCTTCCACATTATGGGAGTTAAAGGCATGATCCCCTTGCAATCTGGAAAATCTATATAAAAAAATTTAGTCCTCCCATTGGACCAAAGAAGAAGTTTGAATTTTTCTTTTTCTTTTAGGGAGTGTTTACAGTATCTTAATGTAACATTTTAGTTAAGTATTGGTTCATAAACTATATGTAAATCATTTTTAACATTTCTAGCCTAGTGTGTCGTCTGCTGGTACTTTTACACTCTTCAAAAACTTTAGCTTTTTTCTTATTTTAACTTTTTAAAAAATTGTGTATGTTTCTGGCATTAAAGATTAAATAGGTTGATGTTATACAATAGATATATTCTGAGCATTTCTGAGTTTTTAAACTATTTCTATGTCATCTGCTGATCTTTGCATGTCATCTGCTGCTACTACAAAATTCTCCAAAAATTGCCATTTAATTTCTTTTCCAAACCTGTGATATATTGAAATTGCAATGGGGAAAGTTATGATATGAAGGGGATACCTGTAATTACAAGCATCAGGCTGATCTAAATAATCAGTAGGTGTCCCTAGATAAGTTATTTGACCTCTGCTGGTCTCAGATTTCTAACATGTGAAAAAGAGAGAATTAGATCACTTATTTGCTAGGGATTTTATGAGGATTGTATAAGACATTTGTAAAAAAGGGTTTAGCACAGGACATGGCACATACTTATTTCCTTTTTTCATTCCTTCCTTCTTTCTTTGCTTCCTATGTTCCAAACGGAGATAAGCCACTTTTCCTTACATTTGGCAATGTCAATGTTGTGTACCTATTAGTAACCTTGAATCTTGCTTGTTGAAGGAATTGCCTATTTATCCCAAAAGTATTTTTAGAGCTTGTTTTTTAAATGTATCCTGAGACTTTATCTAGAAAACTAAAGTTCAAATATAGCCTCAGATTCTTAGTAGTTTTATAACACTAAGTAAATCATTTCACCTCTGTCTGCCTCAGTTTCCTCAACTGTAAAATGGGGATCATAATAGTACTTATCTCATGAGGTCGTTGTGAAGATCAAGTAAGATACTAATGTAAAGTGCTTAGCACTACAGCTGGCATAATAGTAGATGTTAACAGATATTTCCTACTTATTTTCTTTTTTCTTCTTTCCTTTGAATAGCTGTCTTAGAATCATGGATTACATGTTTTATTAATATTCCCTAGATTTTCATTAAAAATCTTTCCAAATTTATCATGACTTATTCTGAAGTTCTAAACACATATTTTAATTCTGATATTACATAGATTTTAATTACTTTAATAATCTTACCATTCAACTTTAATTTCCAAATACCAGTAAATGTCTTCATTTATTAAGCCACAGTCTAATCCTTGATATCTTTATGCTTGACGTGTCTGACCTATTGGAGATTAAGGTATTTGTAGGTATCACTAACATATGCAAGTTCATTATGACTTCCATATTCAAGCTTAAAGCCTTTAGTTTCTGTCCTTCCTGGATATGTGTGAATAATTTTATATTCAATGATTTAAAATGACATTTTGTATCATTGCAGAAATACTCAAAAAGATGAAGAAGCTATTTGTTTTATTTTTCATTGGTTATCATCCAATAAATAAAGTGCTTAATAAAATATTTTATTTCATTGAAAGCCCTATTTAGTACCTCTTATGAGAGATTGTAATGGATTTTAGGCTGCTTAGAACCCACTGGGCTTAAATTATCTCCATGAGCAATGTCTCATTTTCTCTAAATTATTCTTGTAATCATTGTGTTGGTTACATGGTATAAAAAGAGAAGAGCCTTCTATGTAGTTTTCAAAAATTATTAGTTATGTTTATTATATAAATACATATATTTGTAGTACATTACCCATTGGTGCAAAATTTATTCAAAGATTTGGAAATAATAAACAGATATAGTTAGATATGACATGGTATTTTGAAGTGGCATTCAATTATCACAGAACTGATAATACATTGTTCTTTCCTCTGGACTGTAATATACATTTTACTTCTCAATCAATATACTGCTTTATTTTTTATAGTGTTTATAGATTTTTTCATAATATGACATAAATACTTTGTATAAGATATATAAGCATAATGGTCTATATTATGAGCAGTCACTCGTCTTCTCATCATTTGATACTACCTATATGATGCCTTTGGTCAAAAAGGGTAGGACCTTGTTTATATCTGATAAAGTTCTTTCCTAATAATTCATGTTCCATAGAGAAACATGTGACCTAATAACTATAGATCATATATTTTCTAGTTTTACAGAAACTATATTTTCAGTAATTTCTTCTGAAATAATTGTTGTTCACAATATTAATGGTACACAAGGTCTTTTTCTTCCTTGTTGACTAATTTTCATTTTACTTATCAAGGCAGCCACCATCCTTCCAGTTGCCCAAAATTCCAATATAGATTCTTCACTCTTTCACTTCTCCTATCCAATTTTTTGTTAAGTTGTATTGATTCTACCTTTGCAAAAACTCATATACCTCTTCTCCTTTCTTTGCTCTGACACTAACATGTTCCTGGTTTAGGTCCTAATCACTTTACATTTGGATTATTACAATAGCTTTCTGGTAGTTTTCTTCATGGGCAATTAGGTGGTGTAGCAAATATAGTACCTAGTTAGGAGTTAGAAAGACCTGAATTCAAATATAGCCTCAACACTAGCTGTGTGACACTAGGCAAGTCATTTAATACTGCTTGCCTCAATCTTTCTCATCTGGAAAAAAGACCCAGAGATGAAATAGAAAAGTATTCCAGTAACTTTGCCAAGCAAACCACAAATGGAGTCATCAAGAACTGAACTTAGTGGGTCTCACTCCTACTACTAAGTTGAGATCTTTCTTTTTGTCTTCTTTAATAACCCTTTCTCCTGTACTACCTCCTCCCTTTTTCAGAAAAAAAAAATTAACAGTTTTTTCTCTTTGTTGTTTATTTTGGATTGATTGGAGTACCTCATGTTCTCTACTTATCATCTACTTTCCAAGTTAGGAGGTGAAAATTTAAAATGTTTAAATTTCTAGAATTTCAGGTACGGTATACCACCATCAGTTTCCCCATTTTAAAAACCTCTTCTTTCACCTTTATCTCTTTGTGTACTTTTAGAAAGACAACTATCAATAATATCTCCCTTGATATTTAATTCTATCAATGTATTTATCTGTCTAGTTTCTTTTTCTTTGAATAAACTCTAGAGATGGGGTAATCTATTGGTTATTTCTTCTTATAATTTCCTTGATAGTTTTATTTATTTCTTTTTCTTTTCTTTGTCATTTTGAGATATCTAGAATTAAAGCCATTCATATATTTATTTTTAATAGTAATACTTTAAATGCCTCTCTTTTATTGAATAATTCTCTATTGGATTAGTCTTAGGTATACATTTTGGGTTGCAACATGGACTCCTTTTCTTTTTAGAATATATTATTTAATTTACTTCTGTGATTTCTGGCAGGTGCCAAATATTATATCATTTCAATTTTTTTCTTTTATTCTTGAAAGTATTTCTTCTGGTTGCTGCAGTATGTGTTATTTTTCCCTTGGGAGTTTTATTTTGTTTTATAGAGGTAATCTATAAATGCTTTTTATTTGTGCTTTGTTTTCTCTAGTTCCATGTACTTCTCTTGTATTATTTCTTGCATTATGGTATGTAGATTTTTTTGCTCATATTCTAAGAGTTTTGTGATCCTTATATTCATCTATGTATCCTGTATTCAAGAGAAATGCATTTTACTTAGAAAGAAAATATTCTTCTTTATTTCCCTTCTTCCAGAAGGGAATATTCTCCATTTCAATATATTTGTATTCCCAAATGAGTTTTTCCCTTTTCCATGTCATTCAAGAGTGTCACCATCATGTTGGAGTTTCTCTATTCTGCTAAATTAAGTTGAAAATTCTTTGATTTTCCCCTTTTTAACTTATTTCAAGAGTCTGATTTTGAACCATTTGGGAGCATCTCTTTGGAGTTCCATGTTCTCTTGGGAATCCATAGCCTTCTCTATTTCATGAGATATTGATTTAATTTCTTTTTGTCTTCAATATTTACATAAATATGATTACCCCTTGGAAGTCATATTTGCTTATATTTCTATATTCTCTGTTAGTATACTTGTATATTAAGTTTTTAACTACATGATCTTCTGAGATTTTTGGAGATTTTAGTCTCTCCTCCCTCCCTGACCCTCTATTCCCTTGTCTTTGACTTTCCAAATCCTTTTATAGTGGATTTACCCCTGAGGGCAGGACCTTATAGTTTGCTAAGCTTTTTCCCACACTAAGGAATTCTCTTTTCACTGACTTCAGACTCAGCAAGTACTAGATCTAGCAAGATGCTAGTCCCCTTTCCTTCACACCCAATTCATCTCTGATTGCTAGTTCCCTTAGTTCTTGCCATACTTTAGTAGTTCCCTGGCTGAGTGAGAGAATATAGGAAGAGCATTAAACTTCCCTCCTGTATGTCCCACATGTTCAGAAGTTACTAGGCATATTAAAAATATGATTCTTGGTGACTCAAGATATTGGGCTGAGATCAGAGGCCATAGCACAGAAAAAGTTGAGCGAATACCAGTACACAAGCCTGTAGATCACTCGAAAGAAGCTGAGTAAATAGAGAAAACATCTAGTTCTTTATTTTGGCATTTTATTCAGATAATCTATTAAAAATGTATTTAATTTTATTAGCCCAGATCTCTCTCCATCTCTTCTATCAGAATACACAAGAGATTTCATCAAATGCTTTGCTGAAATCTAAGTAAACTATAACTACAGCAAGCCATATCTAAAAACTTGTCTAGGTTTTGTAGGATGTTTTTAAATATAGGCCTGTGGATTCTTTGGAAAATGAAGGCTTCTGTGAGAAAACTCCTTCTGTCAATGTAGCTTAATATCTATTCTGCAACTTATAATCTTACAGAATTTGCTGGAAATAATAAGATTTTTAAAAAACCCTTACATGCTGTCTTGCAATCAATTCTAAATATTAATTACAAAGCAGAAGAGTAATAAGGGCTAAGGAATTGGGATTAAGTGACTTGCCCAGGGTCACAGAGCTAGGAAGTGTCTATGACTTCATTTGTACCCAGGACCTCATTTCTCTAGGCCTGGCTCTTAATGTACTGAGCCCTTAGCTGCCCAGCAATGAAAGGTTAAGGTACTTTCCCAGGGTTACTGTGATTTTATTTTAGAGATAGAATTCAACTCATCTCTTATGACTAACTTCATGTGCTTGCTACATAGATCTGTAATCAGGCAATGGAGAACTAGAGAAAATGGGCTTTTAGCCTTAAAATAATAATTAACAATAATAATGATGATTTTGATATTAGCAATAGTGATTACAAGCATTCATATAGTACTTTACTATATAGTAATTTAAGGTTTACAAGGCACTTTCCAAATATTATCACATTTTATCCTCTCAACGACCATAAGAAATAGGTTCTTTTACTATCCCCAGTATATGGAAAAGGAATCCAACACATAGAACTTAAATGATTTGCCCAGGGTCACACACTTAATATATGAATCCAAATTTGAACTCAGATCTTCTTCAATCCTTGTCTAGTGTTATGTACTCTATATTATATGTAGCTACCTTTGGTTTAATAGAAATTTTAAGAATTTTTTTAAATGTCTAGTTTACATCATAGAATTTAGCAACTGACTTTTTTCTCCTAAAAGTTTATTGATGTTTTAGTTGTGTTAGTCTGGTTTGCCCATCTGGATTATAAACAACCAAAGGAGTTCCAGAAAGAGCAGAATGATTTTTGGTTTCTTATGTTTTGGTCAGTTTCAGACATCTTTAGAGCAAATAGTATAACTTTCCAAGTTCACAGTTTGGGACATAGAAAATTGCCTTGGCATATATGGAGGGTTTCTGTCTAATAAATATTACAGGAATCTCTCTAAGGTCCTGCAGTCCTTTAGTTTAAAGCAGTGATGGGCAAACTTTTTAAAGAGGGGGCCAAAGGAAAGGAAATGCTCATCTGTCAGTCTGTTTCTAAGGCAACTCTTTTGAACTTTCATTGCATTGTATCGTACTCGTATTCGTCAGATTAGGAATAATGTTGTACAGCCGGGTAGAACATTTCAGGGGGCCGCATCTGGCCCACTGGCCATAGTTTGCCCATTACTGGTTTAAAGGAATGTTTCAGCACAGCAGGTGGAGAAAAGCATAGTCTCCTACTGGTTACTGGTTAAATCGATCTTACCTAACCAGGCATTTCAATGAAGAGATATTTGAGTTTAGGATTTCTATAGGGAATCCCAAAAGCCTTAGTGTAATTTTAATTTAATTTAATTTGGGTATAAACTTTAATCTACCAACTTTAGACAGGATCAGACTATATAAAGCTGAGACAAAAGTAGACCTTTGTTTTGAGACAACTGCAGGCCATTAGCAGTGGCTCCAGGGAAGCAGGACACTCTTTGTCCTGATGAATGATGATTCACTCTGTTGATTTGGGTGACTTTGGAAGTCTTCAGAGGACATTGGCATTCCTAAGAGTTTGGATTTCTGTGGAGCAGACTTTGAAATGCTATATTGAACCAGATCTCCACCCTTTCTGAATATTGAAACTCCAAGTATGGTGGATATTGGTAAAAAAAAAAAAGTCTATAAATACAAAGTTATAGAAGCTATCCTGATGTTTGCAATGGCCCCTGCTTTACACATAGTCTGTTACTATTGTGTAGTTAGAATTTTGTACCCCAGGACTCCATTTCCCAGAATCCCACTTTTATCACATTGCATCCTTATGTTTTGCAGATAATGTTTCTGTTACCCTGCCCTCTCTCTCTTCTCCTACTAATTGCAGTCAAGAAAACTTCTCTTTACTCAGATTCTTCCTATTTCCTCTACTTCAAGTGATTATTAATAAATCTTATAAAATATAATACTTGGAGTTATTGGATATTAATTTTAATCTTACATTTCTTCTGATTATTTATCAAATTAAGGTTCTTAACCTTTGAGGTATCATGGACCCTTTGCCATGGACTATGAGCTCCTTTTCAAAACAATGCTTTTAAATATATAAAGTAAAATGCCTAACATAAGAAAGGAAAACATTTACATTCAAATACAACTTTAAAATATTTTTTAAAAAACAAGCTAACAGATGCCAGGTTAAGAATCCTCTCTTAGAATATATACCCCTGAGTCTTCGGGTTCACCAATCCCCCAAAGAAATGGAATAAGTTTCTTAATAGATTGTTTTTTCACAGAATGAATTAGTTATTTCAGATAATAGACTAAACTGACCAGCTGTGGTTGTCCTGAAGCTTTTCTCCAAGAACATTTCCTTCTTTCCCTCCTAATTCCAGATTACTTCCTACCAGGAGAGTCAGTCTGCTACTGCTGTTTGCCATCAGCTCCCTGCTACATCTGTCACACTGTTTTGTCTTTTGCTTTCATGAAGGAAGGATAGAAAGTCCTTTTCTGACCTTGGTTGTGTTCTGAAGTTATGGATTTGTGGATCATCCTAAAGTAAAAAGTATCATATCTAACTATAACCCCCTGTGGGAATGGCATTTATAAAATAGAATTCTATCCAGCTATATCCCCTTGGTGTTATTTGTAGCAATTTTTTCCTAGGACACTTTTCCAGTGTAAATAGAGAAAGAGTCCAGCAAAAGAAATGGTCTCCATTTAAACAGTTCTCCTACTTAACTTCAAAAAAAGTGATAGAGCAACCTTAGAGCAACCATGAGAAGAATCACACTTCTCTACCTAATGAAAATCCATTGCATGATAATTAAATTGATCAATGGATGTTTATTAAGCAACCTTAGGGGTACAAAATATTTCAGGAACATGGGATTTTGAACTAAAAGGAAATTCCCCTTTTTTACAAATAAGGAAGCTGAGGCTCATGGAGAAGCAATTCAGTCAACCAGATAAAAGATAATAGAGAAAGGGTTTGAGTAATCTTACTTCATATTACTCCCTTTGTGTAGGTAAAATATATATATATATATATATTACTTAAAGTTTACAAACCACTCGACATATATTTTTGTTTTATCTTCATAAAAATTGTTATATAGGTGCTATTATTTTTTCTACTTTATGAATGAGGAAACTGAGGTTGAAAGAGTTTAAACAATTTGACCTGGCTCACACAGCTAGTAAGCAGCTTAATCATGACTTGAACCCAGGCCTTCTTTATGCCACATCCAATATTATATTGATTAAGCCATTTAGGTTCCTAGCTAATATAGAATGCATTCTATAATCTATCCAACTTGGTCTTTGTGATGTTCTATTTCCCATCCCTATGACTTTACATAAACTGCACCAAATTTGTAGGATATATTCCCTTCTTGCTGCTGCCTCTGAGAATTCCTGAAGTTCCTTCAAAGATTAGCTTATATGTTACTTTCTATGAATTCTATTTTGATACTCTCAAATTTTAAATGCCTGCTACTAAAAATTAGTTACTGATGCTTATATAAAGTGTGTTCCTGTAATAGGAAATAGAGTCCTGACACTAGGAACTGATTTATTTGTCTTTGTGTCCTGCAGTACCTAGCACAAAGCCCACCATATAGTAAGTGTTTAATAAAGGCTTAATGAATGAATGTCTCTATATAAAGAGGATTTTCAACTACACTGTGTTGCATCTATACACTAATTGTTCAAATGGTGACTAGGTTACCATTTGTTTATAAATGAACATACTTTGGATATTAATTGGACAAGATGACTATGACCTAAATGGTAGCTCTTAGATTCTGTGATTATGTATACAAAATGTATATAAAATGTTTAGTGAAAAACAGATTATGTTTTCTGAAAAAATTATAATTTTTAACATATTGAAATACCACATATTGTTATAGTATTTATTGGATTTCCTCTGCCATTTTAAAAATAATTTTATTTTTAAATTTTTAACTTAAAATAATTTTTATTTTTTCCATTAATAAAAATCTACTTTTATCTCTCTTCCCAGCATATTGAAAAGGAAAGAATAAGAAAGTCCTTTCAACAAATATACAAAGTTAAGCAAAACAATTCTTGTGTTTCCATGTCTAAATAAACATTTGTCTCAGCCTTCACACTGAGTCCATCACCTTTCTCTTAAATATGGGTAGTATGGTTCAGCATGAGTCTTTTGGAATTCTGATTATTCATTACATTGATCAAAGTTCTCAAGTCTTTCAAAGTTGTCATTATATCATCATCATCATCATCATCATTATTATTATTATTATAGAAAATGCTTTCTGCCCACTTTATTCCACTTCACCAGTTCATAAAAGCCTTCCCAAGGTTCTCCAAAATTGTCCGCTTTATCATTTCTTACCAGAAAATAGTATGGCACAAAGCATAGAGCATAGGACCTAGAGACAGGAATACCTAATTCCAATCCAAACTCCAACATTTGCTAATTACGTGACCTTGGGCAAATCATTTAGCCTCTGTCTGCCTCATTTGTAAAATGGAAATAAGAATACCTACCTACCAGGGTTATTATGGAATCAAATGAGATATTTGGATAGAGCTAACATGATATATTCTTATTGTGCTATAAGTATGCTAGTTATCATCATTATCATTTTACTAGACCAGTGATGGGCAAACTATTCCCCACATGGCCAGATCCAGGCCATAGTTTGCCCATCACTTCCTTAAGCAATTCTCTAATCACTTCATGTGGATGTGGGGGCCTATTGATTAGGGAATAGCTTAAGGCAGTGATGAGAAAACTATGGCCTCGATCTGGCCTGCGGGGAATACTTTGCCCATCACTGTACTAGACAATCCCTTAGTTTCCAATTCTTTGCCACCACAAAAGAGCTGCTAAAAATATTTTATACATGTGTCTTTTTTTTCATCGATGTCTTTGAATTATAAAATTAGTAATGTTATTGCTTGACCAAAGGGTATGAACAGATTAGTAATTGATTGGGCATAGTTCCAAATTTTTTTCTAGAATGACTGGGTAATTTGCAACTCCACCAACAGGGTATTAATACACAGTTATTCTTTCCATCATGGGGTTAGGCGCATGCACACCTCTGATGTGGAAAATTCACCTAAATTTTTTCATGTTCCCTTTTTACCAGAGAAATCTGAATTTTTTTTTCTTTTTTCTTATGGGGTGTTCACAGTATCTTACTGTAAATTTTAAGCTAAATTTGCATTTTTTAATTTCTAAGCCTTTTTTGTGTCATCTGTTGTCTTTTGATTGTTGTCTTTGGCTCCTTCAAAAGTCTCCCAAAATTCCCATCTAATTTCTTATTCTAACTTGTGATATATCAAAACTGCTATGGGGAAAATTACAATGTGGAATGGATACCTGTACCTTTTTTCTCTCAGTCCTGCCAGTATTTGCCATTTTCCTTCTATTGTCAACTTTGCTGATCTGATGAGTAAGAGGTAGAAACTCATAATTTCTCTTATTTGTATTTATCCAATTATTAGCGATTTGGAACATTTTTTCTCCTGTGGCTATCAATAGGTTAAGTTTCATCATCTTAAAATTGCCTGTTTATATTCTTTGGCCATTTATTGATTAGAGAAAGACTTGTTATTTTTAGTTTGGTCCTGCTTTACTTCTATGCCATTGATTAGTTCTGGATCCAATTTTACCCTTTCTTAACCTCTCATATCCATAGAATTTTTGTTAATATCTTACCACAAATGATTCTAATGAATCTCCATGTCTCTTTAATAAGCAGATATTTATGTAACACAATCTATAATCATCACAAAAGCTTTGTTAGCTAAGTTGTATCAATATTAATATTTCTATTTTATAGATGAATAAACAAGGTTCAGGGGAAATGAAAAGACCTGCCCATCATCATATATATATCAAGATGTTAGAGGAAGGCTTCAAACCCATGTCTTCTGTCTTCCTGTCCAGTGTTCTTGCTCATTCTCATAATCTTTTTCAAAGCTTATCCTTTTCTTTATCTTTTTAGCCTGGTGAGATAATAATGGAGAACCCAAACCAGGAAGTCTATCAGAAATCCTGAATGCTTAAGTTGGATTAGTTCAGTAACAACAAAACCAGCCAACAAGTAAAAACATCAAAAAAATCAGGATTTGGGAGTCCACCCAATGCCACTTAACTAGTTTGACTGATTTATTTTGCCAAATTGATCTGTGTCTTGGCTAATTCAAATCCAACTGAATTTGTCACCAACTTAAAAGGAGAAATCAACATCCACCTACACACCCCTTCTATGGATTCTGCCAGAGGAAAAGGGGACTTTAAAAATTCTTTTGTCCTCATTATTTAAAAAATAGCATGTTGGCAGTAATACAATACCCACCCCCACCACCTTGTAACCCCCAAATCCCCAAAGGTACAGAAGTAAAAGCCATTCTCTTGCTTACCTCACATGACCTCTAGTCTCAAGTCCTAAATTGCTACATGAAAAAAGAACCATTTTAGAATTTCCTCTCAGAGACTGAGATTCAACATAATGATTTCATTCTGTATAATTCTATGTCTTCTGAGAGCTAGTCAGACCTTTCTTTCAGAGGAAAAACAAGCTAAGTGCCTTGGACCATCAAGCAACTACTGTGGTTTTTTCATTCCTTTCTATTAGAGGATCTCTCTCATTTGAGCAAGATTTTGAGGGTGAAAACAACATTGCATTGAAGTTTATTTTTCTAGATATACCAAAGGAATTTTCATTTCCAGGTATACCAAAGGAGGAAGCAAATTTTATTTACCCCTGTTACCATCTTCTTTAGAACTGCAGGGGACTTTAAACATAAGAATTCCTTTAGGTTGCATATTGGCTTAGAAAACCACATCTTGACACTATCCATGTTTCATTATATTTTTATGTCATTAAATATTTCTGAATTATATTTTATTCTAGTTCAGCATCCTGGGGAGTGTTGATGCCTGCTGAAAGAGTTTTTAACACTTGTTTTCCATAGTACATAGACATCCCAGGACAATTGGAAAGGGCTCTAAAATGAACACAGGGAATGGAAACAGCTTGTCAAATAAAATCACTTATATTAGAATCAAAAGTAGTTAAAAATTATGGGTTGGGTATTTTTGAACTATATAGGCTGTGAATGATATATTGTATGGTTTCCACTGAGGTGTGGAGCAGTTATTTTTCTGATTGTGTATGAGTTCACCATAAGCTATTCATATCCTCAGAATCACAGAGTCTCAGAGTTAGAAGGAACCTCAAAAGTTATCTAATCCAGTGGGTTCCCAAATAGGAATCCTTTCTACTACAGGTGGACCAAACTCCTGGCTTATCCTTCCATGGCTGCCTATGGTTGGGATTCATTTGATTTATGAGTGGTTCAAGATCCAACTACAGAAAAATAATAATGTGTGCAATGGAATAAAGATCCCCAGTCTGATGGTGCAATAGCACACAAGAGTTTGACCTAACACTTTCTAGAACTCTGAGAGACATTCATTCAAAGTGTTGGTTGACAACAAAGTAACTATCTTTCACACAACCAAACAAAAAGGAAATAAAACTGGAACAGAGATGTAGTAAGACTTTATGGATTAGGATAGAACAAGATCAAAGGCATTCTACAATCTCAATTACTATCCTGGGCAGTTATTTTATTTGGTAAATGACAAGTCAAAAGTATTGTGTTCGAATAACCATCAGGTACTGTTTACTATCTGGGTTGTCAGTCATGCCATGAGCCAACAACCTCCTGAAAACACTCAGACAACTTGCTGCCTCTTCTTTCCCATAAGATAGAGGGACCCTAACAAGCATTCCCCTTTTGAGATATTACTTTCCCTTTTAAACTCAATGGGAACTTTTAGAGAAAAGGGAAGAAACTGTTAATACCACATCATTTTTTTCTACCACCATCCCTCCACCAGCCTTGTGAATAGTAGTTGGTGTAGCTTGATCTGAAGATTGTGTTCTTTATCTCTGAAATAAACTATCATCTCTCTTAACACTCTACAAACAGTTCAGTTCCTTAAACCCCATCATAAATCTTTCTCTGGTGGTGTTAAATGGGGATTTTACATAAGCAAACTCCTATACTTTTGATCTTGTCCCTTCCAGGATTTTTCTCTTAGTTCTAATCCTCCCACAAACTAAAGAGGGAAGTGAAAAGAAGGCTAAGATTAGTTTATTCCCTCTAGCCAGCTTCTGAAAATTGGTAAGAATACAGAGTTTAGCACAGGTGCAAGTAAGGAAAGACATGTTTTCTTCTAGAAAATACTAAAGAAAGTCTTCAACTTTAGCGTCACTAAAGGCACAGGATACACTCAGATCAAATCAATACTAGCAATTTCTGAGCTTTTTTTTTCTGCCATTCAATGAACTCTGAACTTCAACCATGAGAAGGTTGTAACTCTTAGCACATGATCAATCCCCTGAGAATTCTGCAAGTGCTGAAGCCCTGATTTTGATGACCCTCCTCTCCTTAGTCCCATACTTTTCTCTTCTGCTTCTTGATACCACAAGTCATTTCAACTTTAAGACCAGTACAAAACTCCAATGAATCTCCAAGGACCACTGGAGAATATTTGCTCAAATCTACAAGTATCTGTGTCCTATTCCTGTCCAGTATTCCTGTCAGTAGTTACAAAAGTCATGGCCAGTATAGCTCTACATTTTAGATTTCTTTCAGAATCAGAGGAATAATTAAATCATTTTATCTATAAAAAGAGAGATTTGGACTAAGTGACCTATGAGATTCTTTCTATTGGACTAGAATCTGTGTTGATGAATCCATGGCACATGTGCCTCCCAGTGCAAAAGGGAGCTGCTCTCCTTCCCCTCTCTACTATGTCTGAGGACATTTTTCACATGTCTTGCCTCTCTGCCCAGCAGCCCAATGTGAGCACTTACTCTGACCACTGTCTGGTGTAATGCAGGGGGCTCACAGGGAGCTTAAAGGTGCCATTTGGGCATGCAGTCTCTAAAAGTTTCACTATCACTGGACTAGATGGTTTCTAACCTCATGAACCTATGACTTGTTCTTAAGCTATCAGTCCAAAAGAGTAAACTAATTCAAGGACTTATATTCTGCTGGGAAAATCAACTTGTACATACAGAAATAAACTGAATTCATTACACTTTCACTGATTCTCTTCCCATGTATATCTCTTTTCTATTCTTCATGAACCACTAAAAATCATTTTGATTAAGACATCAGTAGAGAATCATGGGATCTCTCTGTAGAAAGGACCTTTGAGATCATGTAATCTGGACTATGATTTTACAGATAAATAAATTAGCCTAGAAGTGAAGTGAAGTAATCTGATTATCCTCCTGATTCTGAATGAATCACTCTGTAGCATAGTTCAGAGGATATGAAGTCAATAGTTTAATTGATCATACTGTTCTAAAAGGTTGACATCACTATCACCATGAGGATGTCATTTCCTCTATATATATATTATTATTGTTAATAGTCACTATCAACTGCTAGGCAAAGAATTCCACAGGATAAATAGGTATTGTAGATGGGTTGTAATCTGCAATATTAGAGGCAACATATAAATGAATAAGATCATAGATCTATTGGGTTTTTTTTTTAGTAATAATCATAGTCAGTCTAAATCCCTGATGACACAAGAACCATGGCAGAACTGGTTTGGTAATTCCAAAGGAAGGGTGGGGAGAGGGGAGACAAAGGTATTGAGCCAGATGAGGAAGTCAAGAATCAAGAGAGTGATGGTAGCATTTCTGTTTTTTAAGGAGGTGAGACAGCAGCCTGGGGTAGCTAAGTGGGTACCTATGAGAGTGCTGTATCTGGGGGCATGAAGACCTGAATTGGTATCCTGATTCAGAAATACACTGACTTTTTGACCTTGGCTAAGACATTTAATTTCTTGTTTATGCAGTTTCTTCATCTATAAAATGTGGATAGTAATAATATCAATCTCACCAGGTTGTGATCAAAATCAAATAAGGTAATATGTAGTAAGTGTTTTGCATACCTTATAGCTCTATATAAATGATGGCTTTGATTGAAGTATCTCCCTTCTGTTCCCCTAAAAATATCTACAGCATTTGTAATCAGACAGATTTTTGTAGAATTCTCAAGCAAAAACAAGTGTTTCATGGGACTTTTTTGGTGGAAGAAAGAAAGGAGAGAGGGAGGGAAGGAAAGGACAGAAGAACAAAGGAAGAGAGGGAGAGAGAAGAGGGCAAGGAAAGCAAAGGAAGAGAAATGAAAATAAATAAAAACAGAGAAGAGAGGACAGGGCAGGATAAGATGGGAGAATAGAGAAAAGAGAAGAGGAGACTATTGCCTCACCATACCCCCCTTCAGAAATCTATTCCTTAAAGCTGCCTTCCTGAAAATTAATTGCAGAGATTCTCAAAAGTATTTCATTCTTTACCCCTAAACTTCCTTCTTTATTTAATTTGGAAGACATATATATATATATATATATATATATCACCTCAAGCTGTAAGTAGTTGGTTTCTTTAGAAGCTTCCAAATATAGTTTTCCTACATCTTGTGTCTTTTTCCCTTTTTGTTGTGGGATCTGAAACCTTTAATCAGCTCATTTTCAGTATTTCAGACCCTATGCCCCAGAGAGATTATAGGATTAATGAAGGATCAAGGGCTATTTGAAATATGCTTAAGGCCCAGTTGGCAAGCAATAAAAAGAACAAGTGTGTCTTTCTTCTTGAAAAATAAAATCAGCTTCTAAAGATTTATTTTCTCTGGATGATAATCTACTAAATGGGGGACTATGAGATGATAAATTATATTACAGGCATAGTAAAATTTGTTCTTGACCAAAAGTTAGTATTTCTATAACACTTACCATGTAACAGGCATTGTGCTAAGTAACTTGTAAATAGTATCTCATTTTATCATCACAAGTAAATGTCGTTTTTAATCCCCACTTAGCAGTTGAGGAAACTGAGGCAAATAGAGGTTAAGTGACTTGCCTACAGTCACACAGGCAGCAAGTGTGCAAAGTCATATTTTAATCATATCTTCCATACTTCAGAGTCAGCACTCTAATGAGTAAACCATATTCCTCCACCCCCTCCAGGACACGATACCAAGTGTCTCCTGATTCTCATACATCTTTTCCCATTATACTACGGAGATGGCTGATAACCCAAAAGAATAAATGGATTGTTTTATACTTAATGAACTGCATAATAATCAACAAATTAAATTATACATTTATTCAATTGTGTAGACCCAATCATATGGTATTTCCAGTAGATATTGACTGATTGTTCATTTACACTTTGATTTTTACATTGTTTTCTTTTCCCTATTGATTCTTTGAAAGAAACGACATATAACTTGAAAGAGCTTAACAACTGACTAGTAAATAATATATTGAATTTCATTTGTATTTTTATAGGGAAAAATGGAGGAGATAATTATCTATAAAAATCTGGACACAAATTGAGGTAAGTAACCATTTAAAAATATTATTAGTGAAGCAGTGAATTGGTCCAGTAATTCTGGGCAACAATTTGGAATATTGCAAGAAAAGTCATTAAACTAATTTTTTTTGCCTTTGCCTCATAGATCTCACTACCATTTGAAAGAAATATTAAAAAATAATTTTCTTTGGCAAAATATTCATAACAGTCATCTGAGCCATAACAAGAAAGTTTAGTACTTGAGATGAATTCAGTTGAGGGTATTTAGGGGAAATAGCCCAAGGAAAAATAGACTAACTGAGCAGTCATTCATTCTATGAGAAAGCATGGCCAGGCACCTTTCCCTCTTGGCTGGATCAGTTTTAGCCTATGATCCTGCTCCTTCTTCTTTTATTAGGCTTTCCAGGGAGCAGACCATTAGAGACCTTGAAGTACTAGAAATGATAGTCTCTGAACTGCTGTAAGATGGTATCATGTTCCCCAATATGTCAGTGTCTGGGGCAAAGGTCTATTCACTCTCCCTTGGTATGGTCCTGACATACTTATTATGATAGCAAAACATTTCAAAACAAAGCATATGCCCACCAATTAGAAATGGATAAACAAATTATGTCATGTAACTATTGTAGAATGTTATTATACCATAAGAAGTTAAAAATATGAGAAATTCATAGAAAATTGGAAGATATATATATATATATATATATATATACATCAATGCAGAGAGAAGACTGTTGAACCAGATACATAACACACACAATGCTTCAATAGTGTAAATAAAAACAAAAGTCAAGACTGGAGTGTCCAGTCTTGGTATACAAGAACAAGAGGAAGGAAAGAGAATTTATAGAGTGCCTACTATGTGCCAAACATTGGGCTAAGTGCTTTATAAATATTATCTCATTTTATCCTCACTGCAACCCTATTGGGCGTGTACTATTATTATCCCTATTTCATAGTTGAGGAAACTGAGACAAATAGAGATTAAATGACTTGCCCAAGTCACACATCTATAGCTAGCTTTAAGCTCAGGCCTTTCTGCCTCCAGATCAAGTGCTCTATCCACTGTTTCACGTAGCTACCACTAGAGTAGACATTTTAACACCACTTTCCCCTCTTGATAAAAACAGTAGTGGGCTATGACTAAGAAATATTGAATATGCTGTCAGATATAGGCATGGTTTGGCTCTGTTCTTAACTTTTTCTCTGTTACAAGACAAGATTCATGAAGAATGAGCACAGATTGGTATAAAATGACTGGGGAGGAAAAAAGTAAATGATATTCTATGAAATCATTTTTTAAAAATTAGATCCAAAGACTGCTGGTAAAATATTTGGCTTATTACAATAATTCAATAGATGATGGATTCATAATCTCAAAGATGTAAGTATTCACTCCACTCGTATAGATTCTAACCCACCTTTGTCCTCTCCTCCTATGTTGAATAATCTTACCATAAATTTTCCATAGTAGATCTATTTAACTGTTCAGGAGGCTTTATTTGGATTATTTAAATAATTTATGGGCACTAGGATAACACTGAAGCAACACCAAAAAAAAGGAAATACTAATTTCCTTTACTCTTATGAAATTGTCATAAGGATTGATGTGTCCTGATATTGTAATTTATACTACTCTTGTGCCCAAGTTGTCAGTGGTAATACTCTACAATAGTCTATTGGTGTTCCACATGTTTCTACATATGTGTCTTTCTATTACCCTTTGGGCCATATACATATGTGGTGACTCTACTTCCATCAATGATGAAAATAATTCCCTCAAAGGAACACTAATGTCTTTAATTAATTTTCAAATATTTTATTTTGATGGCCTGCTAATTTCATGTAAATACTCTTGGTATGATTAGGTTCACCTGGGTCTCATATCAAGCTTTCTTGATGATGAGCTCATTTTCCTCAGCAATGTTTATGCTGTTGTTTTATGCAAAACGCTTAATATTCTGCCATCTATTGTAAAGTTCTACAAATGAGATTGTACTGTATGTAGCTTGTATTGCCACTGGCTGCTATGTCTCTTCTTAAGAAGAGACAAAGAAAAGAAAAAGATGAAATGTTTGCTGTTTGAAATGGTTTCTGGGCTTTTGGGGTCTCCATACTTGCTGACTTTTTTATATTGATTAATATTTTCTAAGAAATGATTATGAGAATCAATGTCTTTACTTTTCTCTAGTTCACATTTTCCAAGGCAGATGGACAAGTCAGTTGGTGCTTTATTGGATTCTAATAAATAGTTGCAGGAAATTATGACATGAGGGACTTACAAAGAACCAGCAACCCTCAAAAGCAGTGATTTTCATTCACATTAGGCCCTGGTATTTTCCCCCAGACATCAGATTTCTGATTACTTGGATTATAGTTAAACCCCAAAGTTAAAACCAAATGGAAATGAACTCCAGTAGCTTGAAGCACCAGCAAGCCATGAGTGACTCAGAGTCCTCCCTTCAGGGGGGAGGTTTTTAAACCCCTCAGGGGTTATGTGGAAAAGTACTGACACAGCTGAATTTTTTTCACTAAGGCTAGTTCTCACAGCATGGGGGAGTACAGCCAAGTCTGTGACCCTGAGTTTAGGACTTCATCACTATTTGAAAATGTAATCCTTCCGACTAGTCCTTGCTCAGGGCATGAGCAGAAAGATGGAAAGGCACGAGTTTAGGGCAAGCAGAATAAACCTTTCCTGTCTCTAGTGGGAAAGTCAAGAGCTGATTAGCTGACTCCTGAGAAATACACTTAAACAGAAGAACAGAACTAAAGATATATTCTCTATCTTTACCACATAGAAGATAAAGAGTGTCAGTTAAGAATTTGGGACTTTTGAAACAATGCAAAATGTTACCTACTACACAGAGTCAACACTTTGAATAGATCAGTTTGGAACTCTTGCGTTGTTGTACAATATCTTCTTCACCTTTTTTTCTCATTTGAAGCAGACTTTTTTCTTTGCTCTAACCAATTGATGAACTGTCAGTCAGTTCCTTATAACAGATATTAAGAGATTATTAATGATACATATAAAACCCAGTGGAATTGTGCGTTGGTTCCAGGGGTGGGGGGAGAGGGAAAGAACATGAATCATGGAAATCATGGGAAAATATTCTAAAAAATTTTTAAAAATTAAAAAATTAAATAAAACAAAAGTAAGGATTCAGAGGGGAAAAAAGAGATTATTAAGGGCTTACAGTATGCTGAGTATTATACTAAGTAATGGGGATGAAGCACTAAACAGGGGAACTAAGCACCACTGAGTCTCACATGCATCATGCATCCTTAAGAAGTTATTGCCTGAATAGTAAAATATAATCCCTATCAATTTGTGATGCTGTACAGGACTCGCCAGATCCAGTGACTTCTGGCTTTCTGTTCACAATACACATGCTTGGCACAGTTTACTAATATACAAAATATACAAGTCTTTGTCTACTTTCATTTCTGAAGCCTGAACCACATCTCAACATACTTTTGGTCATCCTTTATTTTTCACTTTTTTTTTGGAATCATAAATTACCAAAGTGTTCATGGCATTGTTTTTGAGAATTGTTTTCAAGTTCTTGATAGAATTTCTCTATTCCCTAATTGGAATATATGTTACAGTAATCATCCTGGTGGAGGTTTTGATCATGATCCTCATGAGAGCTACTAGACAAGCTGATCAAATGTCCTCAATAATTGTTGTTGTTTTTTAATGTAATTCAGGTGAATCTACCTATGGAGTAGAAGGTGGAATGGGATATATGCAGATATTCTCTGCCTGGTTTCAATCCAATTCACCATGTAGAACCTTGGGGTGAGCCTATTTTCATCTAATCCTAACTGTGGGGCTGGGGCTGTTTATGACGAAAATGCTTTTAATTGACTGTAGAGCTGGAAGCTGATGACTTAGGAGTAAATAAGTCACAATGAATTGGAATACAAAAGGAGTGGCCTTTTTTCTTTTGTGCCTGTGAAGAGGCAGAACTACTTAATTTGGTCTCAAAACTTTGCAGGAAAGGAGTGACAATCTGCCTTCATTTGGGCTTGGTGGCTAAGAGTACATGGTAGGCTCTATCTCTCTGTGTTTATTTTTTTCTAATTTTACTAAAATTAAATTTCAGAGATAAGTGTGTAAGAAATCTTGTGAATTTAGTGGATCAAAAGGTACTCTCAGTGTTAAGAGCTAAATAGCAGCAGTAGTAAAGTGGCCAGTGACAATGGAAATATCCACTGTCTAAGGATGGCAACAACTTTAGGGAATGAGACCTCTCATTATGGAGAGAAATGAAAGCTATGGGTCTACCTTCAGAATTTCATGAAGACTAAAAAGAGAGAAAAAGACTTCAAGTAACCATGAGCTATCCCTTTGCCACAGTCATGCTTTCCACACATGCCTTATTACCTTTTTACTTTATGTTTATACCAACACTTTACATGGATTCTGTGGATATTTGTGTAACAATGTGCCACACGCTTTTGGAGAAAATATTTTTATAAATAACTATTCTTGCCGTCCCATATTAATATTTGCATTTGTTAAAAAGTTAATTGACTGATTGTTAATGAGAAGCATACCACTGGGGGCTTCTGAATTACAGAATTACAAAAATCCAAGTCCTCAGGCATACCCCTAGATCTGTGAGAATAGTAGTCATCCTTCCTTAAGTTTGAGAAGTATCTTTAGATAAAATGTTGATGTATTTTATGTAGTACATAATGAATCCTACCTCATCAACTCAATTTTTGGCAATGAACCATTTTTCAGTTTAGCTAGAATTTATTTGTTGTCCTTTAGCTGAATTTATAGTGAGCATCAATTTTGATATAATTCATTTCATTCATTCCTAGAGTAACTTATTAGTAATTGGACAAAGTTCTCATATTACTAATGTCAATCATTAAATTAGCATTTATATAGACTAAAAACTGCATGATTCTTAGTATCTTATGCCTCATTGCCCTCCATTCTACCACAAATATTGTGGAAGTTGAAAGGAGTTGCAAAGGTAGAGAAACACTTGCTATTTCTATTTGCCTTTTGGGTCAACATAACCAAAAATAATCTAGAAATTAAACTTTTCAAAAAGATCCCCTTTGTTAAACTAATCTTGAGACAGACATACTTTATTACTTGACTTTCCAGCTTGGTAAATTGTATCATAGCTTGGGGTTCCATTGTTATCAGCTTTGAGAACTTATGGACATCAAGAAGGAGCTTACCCTTAGGGTCTCCCAGGTAAGCCACTAAGAATGTCAGTTTCAGTACCACTGCTTATGTACATTGATAAAGGGAGTTGCCTACACCAAATAAAAAAAAATAAACAGAAAATGATGCTCCATTGAAATATATCTCTTTTAGATGGAGGACCATGCCCACAAATAAAAATTCAGAGCAATATTTAACAACAGTATAATTTTCTAGCCATTATAAGCCAAACAGTTTAAAAATATTTTAGTTCACTAAAAATTGTTCAGCAATTACACTGTGAAAAGCATGGTGTTAGGTACTAAGAAGAAATACAACATACACAGGAGTGTAGACTTAAGATTAAAAGGGACCTAAAGGTCCTAAACACCAACCTTCTCTTTTTACATACAAGGATATGATTCAAGGATTTTCTGAATCTGGGCTTAGCACTCTTCCCATTGCCTCATACTGCTTCCATGATGAGGCCCCTAGAAACAAGAACTTCAGATAGAAAGTAAAGATAAGTTGATAGAATTGGTAGCAAATAGTAAAATTCTGTACCTAAAAATGCCTCATTGTTTTCATGTGTCTTTAAGCTCACAATTCCTTAGAAGGATATAATCACCATAAAATCTGACCATGTACTTACAATGAGGCTCCAGGGACATTGACCATCATATTCTGTTCTGATTATAGAAAGAATCAGAGTGTTTTTAAATGATTACTAATGGTACAAAATAAAGGTCAATAGCTCATTTGCTCAGGGCCCCTAGCTGAGAAACCAGAACTCTCCAAAGGAAATGCAGTTTGTTTGTTTTTTTTTTCATTCATTCTGCTATCATTTCAGACCTAAGAGAAAAAAAAAAGAGGAGGGAGAGTTGGGAAAGAAACTCAGCTTGTTAAATGACAAAAACTTATTCCAGGAATTACTTTAGTCACATAAGAATAGTTTCATGGGTAAGTTTGGGCAAAAATATTTTAGTTGAGAAATACTTCAAGCAGTATCTAAGTGGATTTACTACGTGTATTGCATTGGCAATGAGATATCCAGGTCATTGAATACTCAAAAAAACATTTGGGTTAGGATCATTTGGATGAATTTTTCTCAAAGTAGCGGTTAAATGTGGTCTGGCATGATAAAGTCACAGACTTGAAAAGTGCCCTAGAAAACATATAATCCTATTTCCCCTCATTGTACTGACCATACAGTATGGTTAAATGTTTTTTTCAAAGTTTATGACTATAAAACTTCTCTGTTGCATTCCCAGGACTTGAACAAAGTCTAGAAGTAACTGGCTACACATTCAAATAAGCCACTACAGAGTGAGTGTGTGTGTGTGTGTGTGGGGGGGGGTAGTGTATAGCTGCCTCTTAGATTTGTAATTAGCCTGATCCCTTGTTGTTTGCCATAACATTCCCCACCTGTTCCAAATGGTTTGATGTCAAATTTCTTTGCCTTTTCCTATTGTTTTCAGCTGTCCATCATTGTACCATATTATTTCAACCTGTTTCTATATATGCTTATAGAATTTTCTATAGTTGCTCTGCTTTATATGTACCTTCTTTGACTCATCATCTAGCTCAGGGGTCAGCAATGTATGGCTCTTGAGCCATATCTGGCTCTTTTGAGGGCCAGATATGGCTCTTTCTGCAGGAGCCATAAAGTCAATTTTTTTTTTCAGGTGCTGTTACAGGAGCGCATACTGTGAGCACTGTACAGCTCTCACAAAATTACATTTAAAAAAATGTGGTGTTTATGGCTCTCATGGCCAAAAAGGTTGCTGACCCCTGATCTAGCTAATGGGAGAAAAAGATAGTAAGTATTTTGTTCAAACTTGCATAATACATTCCATTTGATTTGGTAAGCATTTAGTTTCCCCTGAGTTAAAGGGATTTGATTCCTTTAAAATCCAGCTTAGTAATGAAAAAATCTTTAATAACCAGAAAAAGTCCCTGAGTGAATACAGTAATAACATGGGCTATCATTTTGAGTGGACAAGGACTTAGAGCTCTAGGTAACTGCCCAAGAGTTGCCATTTGGAAAGAACTTAAAAAACAGAATATAACAGAAAGAGCTTTGGAATAGTAATTACATTAGAGTCCAATCCTATCACTGAGACTAATTACTTGCTCTTTAACTTGGGTAATTACTGTGTAGAACTTTAAAAGCAATTTTTGACTTTTGTTATCTGACTTTTTAAATTTTTTTAAATTTAAGCAAATAAGGAATGAAGGAAAGAAAGAGAGAAAGAGAGAAAGGAAGGAAGGAAGAGAAAAAGAAAACACAAATAGCTTTGTCACATGTTATTTATCTCAGTTATTAATTGAAAACCTAAGTTTAGGACTTTAGATCAAAACTATCATAAATAGTACCACTTGTCCCCTCAGTGTTACTCTACAAAGTCTATTATGAAGAGTTTGTCTGCTCCCATAGAGCTAACTTTGCATCCAAAGTCTAATTTTAGAGATGTAGAAAATCATGCCTATTCTGATCTAGTCCACACACAAAAATAGCTGGTAGAATGGATCGTAATGACTATCTAGATAACTTTTGATGCTGTCTTTTTCAGCCATGTTGAGATATTTGTATAGCTTTCCTTTAGTATTATTTTAGTTAAATTTTCCTTTTTTTAAAAAAAATCTTATTTTAAGCATAGGAAAATAGTTACAGTTAAACTTAAAACCAGGAAGATCTGGATTAAATCTCACTGAATACATAATGGCTATATGATCAAAGGCAAATCAATGTTTCAGTGCTCTAGGAACTTCTTTAAGGTATTTTGTTATTATTCCAATAATTATATTGAAGTTGCCAACCTACATTGGTAGAAAGGGTTTCTTCACTTGAGATTTCTCTATCAATGGAATTAAAAGTCCAATCTCTAACTCTATCCCACCTTTAGTCTTTCCAGCGCCCTTTCCCTACTTTTTGTCATTTTCTTCTGATACTTAGTTTTAAATATTTTGATACCTATTCTTATGCCTCCTCATCTTATGGAGTTGACCTTGAGTTCTCAGAAAAAATATCAGTGGATAACTCTAACAGGTCCTAATATTTGGAAAGACTGAATTCAAGGCCAATATTGTAGTATATGTCTTTCAACTGAACGACAGCTTTACAAAGTTTTTTTTTTTCATCTGTAAGCTGGTCATATCGGCAGTAACTTTTTTCTCCCCAGAAACTCATAAAAACTATCATGAGGGGAGGGAAGATAGAAGGTTTAGTCTAATCAGTGTGAAGGAGGGAATTGAATATTCCTGTTAATAAAATTATAGATCCTTAAATTAATAAAGTATAACTATGTAAAAAGTAAAAGAAAATTTAAGAAAAAGAAGAGATCTTAGCAACCATTCTAGTGTAACCATTTTAGTTTTATAAGTCAGAAAATGAGAGTATAAATGATAATGTTTACCAGAAGTTGTCTATACCTATGAAATAACAAGACTAATTTAAAAATTCACATTTCCATCCTAGATCTATTTGAGAGTGGTTTTCCTATCTTTTTTTTTTTTTTGGCTTTAATAGTGCTTCAAAGTATGAGGCTTAATCTCTTTCTTGAATGGAAGCATTTAAATTCAGTTCTGTAGGCATTTATAAAACTCCAGGTTCTTCATTAATGCTTGGGATGTAAAAACAGAAACAAAATGGTACTTGCCCTCAAGGAGCTCATATTCTAGTGTAAGAAGGGGCAACAAATATACTGACATATATAAAATACTTATACGAAGCAAATAGCAAGTATATCATTGTTGGGAGAAATGCAGTATGAAATTAAGGGAATCGGGAATGGCCTGAAGCAGGAGGAAGCACTTAAGCTGAGCCTCAAAAGACCTCTAGAGATTTCAAGAGGCAGACATGAAAAGGGAGAATGTTCCAAGAGAATGGAGACTGCCTGTGAAAAGAATAGACACCGAAGACAAAAGGTCAAGAATTGGGAATAGTAAGTAGGCCAGTATTACTGAAAGGAAAAGTCCCTGAGGGGAAGTATGGGAAATCAACCTTTAGAAGACAGAGTGGAGCCACACTGTGAAGGCCTTTAAAAGTTAGTGTTTGAGCCATCAGACAGAGTTTCTTGAGAAGCTGTGACATCATGATCTATGCTATAGGAAGATCAATTGGTAGCTTTGTGAATGATAATTAGAGAAAGAAAAGACTAAAAGCAGTGAGAATCATTAGGAGGTAAGGATCATGGCAAAGCCAAAAGGGAAGATGGTAGTTGTGGGTGCAGAGAAGAGGGGCAGATAGGAGAGATGTTATGAAGATTGCATCAGCAAAACTTAACCACAGATCAGATGTGAGTAGTTAAAGAATGGAAATAATCAAGGATAACACCAAAGTTGCAAAGTTCTGTAAACAGAGGAGCCATCAACCAAAATAAGGAAGTTAAAGATTGGCATGGGCTTAAGGGAAAGAACCTTGAATTCCATTTCAGACAGGTTAAGTGTTTAAGATACTTAATGAAACATCCAGATGGAAGCATTTATCGGGCAGTTATTATTATAGATCTGGGGATGAGTAAAACAATGATGGCTGACAGTGGTACAATTGAACATAACTGACTTCTCTACTAGTAGCAATGCAAGGATCCAGGGCAATGCTGAGGGACTTATGAGGAAGAAAACTAGCCACATTCAGAGGACGAACTGTGAGAATGGAAACACAGAATAACAACTGCTTGAACACATGGGTTGAAGTGGACAATGATGGGGGATGTAGACACTAAATGATAACTCTAGTCCAACTATCAATAATATGGAATTAGGTCTTGATCAAAGATACATGTAAAACCCAGTGGAATTGTACATCGACTAAGGGGGCGGGGGCTTGGGGAAGAGGGAAAGAACGTGAAACTATGTAACTATGGGAAAATATTCAAAATAAAAAAAAAAACAATGGTGGCTGAATAGTGGAAAGTAGAAAGAGTTTTGCATTTGGAATCAAAGAACATGGGTCCAAATTTTGCTTTCTGCTACTTATGTAAATTTGGGAAAGCCACTTCATTTCCTCAGTCTGTCCATCTGTGAAATAAGATGATTGGTTATCTGCCTTCTAACTCTAAGGGCTGTGATCTCTTCTCTAGATGACTTTGTCTTCCTGAATACAGAAGAGCCATCTATTTAATCTTTGTAAGGTGCATTATCAAAGCCAGAATATCTCCAACTTTCTTTTAGCTTAGACCACTCCAAATCCATCCCATACTACAAGTTATTTTTAATGATGGGGATAGGAGTACATAAATCTGGAGTCTCTGAGCCTGAATCTCAGATCAGAGCTTTCAATCTTTCTTCAAACTCTTGATCAAATTTTCTAGTGCATTCTATTTACCAAATGGCACGTGTAGCAGTGAGCCCAAAACAGTACTGAGCCTTTTGTTATTTTTTGATAGATTCACTGTGTAGCTTAAGCAAAAGTTGCGATTAGATGAGTTTTCTATCAGAGACAGCATAGCCACAGACCGAGTGCTTCATGAAGGAAAAGTCAAAGCTCACTTTCCTTATTTTCAAGTAGAAAAATAGCTCAAATTTAGTGTTTTTGAGCACAAATAGGCTTTGATATGACTTTATTGTTGCTTCTGTTTGAATCATCTTATATTTTATTTCTTCATTTTTCTTTTCCCAGTTTTTGAATAATAGTCACTAATACATGCTTACTGATAATCGCAACTCACATTTATTGAATTCAATATTGAATTTATTAGCTACTAATTGTATATTTGTGTAGAACTTTTAGTTTTAAAAGGTTGTTTCCTCAAAACAACTTGGAGAGGAAAAGATTCAAGTTTTATCATATCCATTTTATAAATGAGGAAACTAAAATTCAGAGAGTTTGAGTGACTTGCCTATTATTACATACATAGAAAGTGTTGGAGCCAGAATTACAACCAGAATTCTAACTCCAAGCCCAGCATTCTTTCCACTATGACATTCTTTCTTTAGGGCCATTTGCACTAGTTAATGAATATTAGAGTCAGGATGAGAATGCTCCATGTTAGATCAATACTAAGTATTTGTAAAGACTGTAATAAAGTAAAACAATAACAGATAATGAAGTATTATATTAAAAAACACAAGGAATATAATTTTTTATTTCTTTCTAAAACTAAAGCCTTAATTATTAAAATAACAAAGCATTCTTAAGTACTGTTATACAATAGTACACCAAATAAAAGGGAAAAATAAAATGAAAAAAATTGGATGCAAGTAACAAATGGAATTACATATAGATCATGATTAATTATAAGTCTCTTAGACCTTTTTTTCTTTATTATGATTATCTCAGAGCATTTTTCAGGCTTGAATTTATTAAGCTTTGAAATTGAATTAAATAATGAAATATGTAATCTATTCCTATATTTGTTCATTATTTGTAGTTAGAATGTTCTATTAGATCTCTAAAGTCCCCTCTAGCTCTAAATCTATTGTCCTAAGGTTATCTGCTGATGTATCTTTGACTAGAACAGTTTATTCATAAGAATGTGAGTTTCTTATAGTAGGGCATTGTCTTTAGCCTTTGTATACTCAATTCTTAGCATAGTACATGGCATAGAGAAAGCATTTAATACATGTATATTGACAAACTGATCACTGTACATGTCCTATAAAGTCATAGAGTTCAATTCTCTTTTAAATATTTTTAAACTTATGCTAAATACAAAAAATTTAGGATTATCACTCAATCAATGAGCATTTATTAAACAGTTGCCTGAGGATACAAAGAAAAAATAATCTTCCTTGCCCTCAAGAAGCTTACATTCTATAATATACATATGTGGGGAAAATATATATGAAAGATAAATATATAGTAGTTTTAGGAAATGGGGACACCTGCAGAAAGGGGGTGATAAGGAAAGGTCTCATGTAGCAGGAGTTACTAGAGCTTTGTAAAGAGTCAATATTCTACAAGACTAATATAAGGAGGGTTGCATTTCAGGCAGGGTAAAGTAGTGAAAATATTGAAAAGATACAGAGACAAGGCATGGAATATTGTGTATGAATAATAGGGTGAAATACAGAGTATAGAATGGACATGATAAATAATAAATCTGGAAAGGGAAGCTAGAGACAGATTCAATGGCAAAAGAAAGGATCATGTCTTATCTAAGAAACAATAGAAGAGAGAATGAAGCCTTTTAGGCAAGGGAATGCTATGGTTGGACCTGGATTTTAGAGATATCAGTATAGCAGAGCTATGAAGAATATATTGGAGAGAGCTGAAATTGAAGGCAGGAAGCTCAATTTTGAGACAATTGAAATAACAGGTGAGAAGTAAATAAGGTCTGACAGTAGGAAGGTCATGAAAGTAAAGAGAATAATTCAGATATGAGAGTAGAGAAGCAGTGTGTCTTGCTGTTTGGTTTAAAAGTCCATATTTTAGGAAGTTCACAGACAGTGTGTTGACAGGAGAAAGACTAGAATGATAAGAGGCCTGGAGACCATGAGTAACAATGAGAAAAATTAAAGACATCTAATTTAGGGGGAATAAAAAGAAATTTAACAAGTGCTTTATAAAAAAATTAAGCACTAACCATGTGTCAAGCACTGTGCTAAGTGTAGGGGTATAAAAGAAAAAGAAAAAGACCATTTTAGTCCCTGCTCTCAAAGGACCCATATTATAATAGAGGAGAAAACATAAAATAACTAGCTATACGCATGATTCAAGCTTGGATGATACAAGATGATACAAGCTAAGATGACATATAATATATATCTTCAGTTAGTAATTCTATTTGGTAGGAAACAGGAAAGAAAACAATAAGAATTTAGTTAAGCATCTACTATGTGCCAAGCACTGTGACAAATATTAGGTCACAAAAACAAGCCCCCAAAAAGATAATTTCTGCTTTAAAGGAGCTTATGGTCTACTGTGAGTAGACAACACATAAAATGCAGCATCAGAGCATGATACTGAAGTCTATAAAATCAGAAACAGAGCCAGGAGGGGAATGAAGGTTGGAATGCATGGGCTACTTTTCCAAATGTAGATTCAATGAGAGATGAAGACCAGAATGGCAAAAGTGAATTGTCCTTGATGGTTCTAACTACTTCCCTCCCTACCTCACTAGAAAGAGATCTAAAACCTGTCAATCTGCACATCAGGATATATTTACTATCATTAGTTTATTTATCTGTATTCAACCCATGTTCATTAATCTGCCTGTCATCTTCCAACTTGAAAATTAATACTGTCAGACTTTAAACTGTGTCTAAAGCAACTGAAAAATCTGAATAATTTAGTCAGTTTTTTTAGTCAAATTGGTTTAGCTTTAATTAAAAAACCTATAATTTACTATTTTGTGATTATGAAGGAATATTTTATGTACTAGAGAAACAATGGAATAAGCTGTGATTGGGGAAGATATTTAATGTCCTCTTCATTATTAATTTAACAGTGAGTATACATTGCTGTTACATGAAAAGCCAAGGCTTAGTCCACAGATAAGAGAGGTATTTATTTTAGGAACATTTTGTGGTGTGCCAGAGGGTTCTGTCCTTGACCTTATCCAATTCATTCTTTTACCAAGGACTTTCAGATGGGATGTTGATCAAATTTGCAAATCAACAAAGATGGGAGGAAGGATAAATATGTTAGATGATAAAAACCAGGACTCTAAATTAAGATGAAATAGATTGGAGTAAAAGTATCTAAATGAATTATTTGAATTTTAAGATAAATCAATGTAAAGTCCTGCATTAAGGTTCAAGAAACCAATTATATAAATAAGAGATCATTCACAAAAATCCTACCCCAATGTTGTGACATTGTGGTGGGGAGCTGATCCTGAGTTCACAAAGGGAGCAGAGCAAAAGTTCTGAAAGATATTTTATATTGAAAAGGCTTCAGGTATTATCCTGGCAGTAAATCGTGTCTGGTGTCTCAGAAACTAGTAACTAAGGATAGAGAAGTTCATCAGCAGTAGACTGATGACTACGTGATACATTCCTTGAACATGGCAAGCCAGAAAACAAAGTTTGTAGGCAACACAGATGGACAAAAGTTAGGCCTAGAATTAAGTAGAGGGAGGAGAGCATCCTGGAATGCTTTTAGAAATTCTCTAATGGCTTCCAAATTTCTGCCCAAAGCAAAGGTCCATCTTCCAAATACTAAATAACAAAATTCTACTCTAAGATTCATATTGTGTGGTTATGAGTCATGTAACAAAAAACCTCCATGGAAGTAAAAATGAATATAAAACAGAAGTAAATAGATGGGCATATAGTAGGTGTTGGTAAGCTACAATACAGATACTAAATGAAGAGCCTTGAAGAATAACAGGGATAAAAGATGTCATCAAGAAAATGTATGATAGTAAAGGAGTTAGAGTGGACATAAATGAGGGCAAGGAATGACAGATGCACAATCTGACTGGGTTGACTGGTAATCTGGTGAAGTTAGCAAGACCTGTAGTGTATTGGGAGGTCTCCCACTTCCATGGATAAAGAACATATATCTCCCCTTTATGGGAATACACTGACAAGAGTCACACAAGTTGAGTAGGCATGGATTGGTTCCAAATTACATCATTGCAGGGAATATCCAAATGAATGAGATCATTAATTTACTTGAATTTGATTTGAATTGAGCACTTATTTAACAGGGTTGTGACATTCAAATGAGAAAACATATGTAAAGTACTTTCAGACAGGAAAATGCTACATATATATGTGTGTGTGTGTGTGTGTGTGTGTGTGTATGTTATATATATATATGTGTGTGTGTGTGTGTGTGTATATATATATATAATGTCAGTTGTTGTTAGTGCTACTATTAGTAGATTTTAAATTCTTAGTTTAAAAAGATTAAACTTAATTTAATTTGCTTCAGAGGTCATAACTAAGACTATTAAAGAATTTTGTAGCAGAAAGAACTCTAAAGTCAGAGGACTGAGGTTCAAAACCGAGTTTTGCAATTTAATAACTGTTTGATGTCAGCCAAGTTATCTATCCCAAGCCTATTTATTTCCTCTTGTGAAAAATTGAGGTTGGACTAAATAAAAAGTCAGATCCAGCTACCAATACATAAACATTCTTAATTCTTGGGGTCATATAAAAGCAGATGGCTTTTTTCTAAATTTTCTGAGCCTTGACTACATAAGACTGAGGTCTCAACTCTACTTCATCTGACAATAATTGTAAAAGGTGCTGGATTTAAACTTAGCACAATGAAAATTTTCTGAGAAATGGAGGTGCCCAACAATAAAATAGGTGTCTTCATCAAATGGAGGAACACATTCAAGCAGAAGCTGGTGGGCCATACATGAAGTATACAGTAGAGAGGTCTCTTGCACTGAGGAGAAAATTGAATTAGATGACCTCTGAATTCCATTCCAAGTCTCAGATTCAGTGGTGTTATTAAACATGTCTTTATAATTTGAACTGGAAAATGACTTATCACATCACCCACAGATGGGTGCTTATACATGTTTTTGATGATAACAATAAGCAATATTTATATAAACTAGTAAGTAGACTGATACTAGAAACCACCATAATTGAGTTTTCTCAACTCAATGAGACCCATGTGTTGATTAGCAGATTTTCCTACATACTGAACCAAGGACTGTGTTAAGACAACATGGTGATAGATCTGTTTTATCTTATTCTATCAATGAGTTTACCAATGGTTTTCTGTTACCAACCTAGTGATACGTTGATATTTGTCTTAAGAATAGTGTGTTCTAATTCCAGGTCTTGGTATTCCATAAAATTAGCTACAATATTATGAGTAAAATTCAAGGGTAATAGTGGTATTGATTGATGTTTCTGTTTGGATTGATTTCTATGGAAAAATGAATTCAGTCATATAATAAAGATATCTGATTTCATGGTGGACCAGCAAATGAAAGTCTTGAAAAGTGGTAAATTAGATCATAGAATAAATAGGGTGTGTGTGTGTGTGTGTGTGTGTGTGTGTGTGTGTGTGTTTGTGTGTGTGTGTATGTGTGTGTGAGTGTGTACCTATTCATAAGGACTTTTACTGTCTATGGCACAAAAAGTGGTTTTAAAAAGTTTTTAAATTCATAGACACAATAAAAAACTAGCCATCTACTTGAAGTGTTTTTATTTCAAAATAGCAATTTAACTGGGCTTAGCTTCTTAAAAAATAATTGCTACATATGGAAGTAGAGACAAAATAGATTAAAATGTTGTGGGTTCATGGGAAAACCTAGTTAAATACCAAGATAACTAGGTATAATGTCAAGTTCCCACAGCTAATAAGTATCTGAGGCAAGATTCAAACCTTTCTTTTTTATTCCAAGTCTACTATATCAGTGGAATTAAACAGAAATTATGGCCATGAGACAGCTGGGAAGCACAGTGGATAGAGCACCAGGCCTGGAATCAGGAGGATCTAGGATCAAATCTGGCCTCAGGTGCTTAGCTATGTTACACTTGATAAGTCCCTTAACCCCATTTGCCTAGCTCTTGCCCTTCTGTCTTACAGTTGTTACAGATTTCTTTTTATTTTATTTTTTAAAAATGATGGCCACTAATTCACACATTGACCCACATATGGACTTAATTTAAAAATGTAATGTTATATATGTTTGATTACATTTTTATTTTGTTATATATTTCCAATTACATTTTAATCTGATTTGGGCTATACTCAGATGTGTCATTGACAATATGGAGCTTGCAGATTGTGTTTTTAACATGACCTTCATCATGCTGCCTCTATACATTAGTAATAAGCTGATTCATTTTATATAGGAAGCAATTTGGTATTTCTTGAATCTTTGTTGATTAATCACTGAATGATTGAAATTTTTGCAAATCTATTCATTCTGAGTGGAAGTAGAAGTAGATTGGCCTGCCCAAGAATATCATTTTTGTGAAAAGTTAAATCAATGACCATAATGAAGTGTCTGCATGGCATATATACTTAATATGTTTTGTAGAAAATTAAGTTAAATAAAAAATGTTCAAGTTTTTAAAAACAGAGAAATAAAAATGCCACCATAGCATGATGATTCTCATCAGAACCTTCTTTCTGAATAGATAGTAATAATAAGACATGATGGGAAACATGAATCTAACATCCATGTTGGAATTCATAATGAGTATCTTTTACTTTAGATATAAAATTGATGACTTCCCTAGAAAATTCAATTCAATTTTTCAAAACGTTGATGAGTGCCTTAGTATAAGAAATTTTTCTGAATTCTGATTGTATAAACACCAACCCTAGTCCTAAAGGTATCTACTGTATGCTGGCTGATACAGTATATAAAACAAGTATACAGAAGATAATTTGAAGGAGAGGGGAAATAGTGGAATAAAAAAAGACTTTATTAATTTAATGCTGTCTGAAATATGTTAGTGGGAGTTATAACTTTTAAAAGACAGAGGCCAGTAGAGACTATATATGGGGGGACAGTCTATGCAAAGACATTGACATAGAAAGTAGAGTCTGAATGTGAGGAGCAGATAGTAGACAATATTGGTGCAAATTGAAGTAATGTAAATAAATAAAGCAAATGGACCTAGATCCTGTCCTGATGTTTTACAAATGGGCACATTGTGATCTGGACAAGCAAAGGGAATTCAAGTTTATGGGGCGAATTAGTGGCACAGACCAGATCAGAACCCAGGGCTTCAGGTATTTCTAATATAAACACAAGGTCCAATACTCATTTATTCAATCACTATAACATCCCCCTTTGTGAATCGAAAATAAAATATAATGCAATCCAAAATGCCAACAGTATAGAATCTTTCTCAATGTTATTATTATTTTTAATTAATTAATCTACTGAAGACTCAGAATCTCTGACTTAGAAGGAACTTAAGAGATCCTCTAGTCCAGTCAATATTTGCACAGGAAACTCCTCTACAACATACAATATATGAAATCTTTCGTGTAATGTTATATGAGAGGTATTGCAGAATATTGGATGAAGAGACAAAATTACCTGGATTCAAGATTCACATCATGCACACCCCAGCAATGTGACCCCAGGAAGGTTACTCAATCTCTTAGTAACCTGCTAACTAAGAGTATAAATAGCAGGGAGCTGATCATCTATATTGGAAGAGGGAATATCTTCAGTGGGAATTCTCTATACCAATGATTAGGGTCAAAATTCTTTTAAACATTTTCTATATAACTGGTGACAATAATAGCAACAACATTGGTGTTATTTATCAATGGAATGCCACCCCGATAGTGGTAATGATTTCAGCCTTTGGAAAGGTGTGTTCAGTTCAGTAAAGGTAATTGTGATTGTTGATACAAACGAAGCTAAGACCATCTGAATTATAGGGAGGCTCAATGTATGCCTACCAAAGCAATCTTAACGAATTCATTTTAATGCCTTCAAAAGAACAGAGAAAGAAGATATGAATGAGAATTCCCTTGTCTTTCCCAAATAGGAGTATAGTGGCTTCTATTATCTCTAAGAAAAGGCATCTTTTTATCTATAAGATATGTTAATAGTGAAACTCTATACATTCACACAAAACAGATGGAATGAATTCATTTAAAATATGAATTTTCAGTTTTCATCTACTTGATACCCAATAATCAGATGTCTTGGATTTTGACTTGTCAGCACGGCTATAGTGAGAATAGACAAAGGAAAAGATGTACTTTTATCTGATTAGTTAAATTTAATTAGGAATCAGTTTTTTTAACTGTGAATATCATTGCACTTCTCAACTTACAAATGATGTATCTTGCAAACCCTTTAAAATAAATGTTATCAGTGAATGCATTAGAGTGTATCTATAACCAAACCTTGCTGTTTTACTAAAATAGCTTTTTGCACTGATTTTTCATTCAATAACTTGAAACAAAAAGCGTGTGCAGATGTGACTATAAAAAGGCCTACTGAACTGAGCCTGGGTCACTTTATTTTGACTAACAGCCTGTCAAGACCATTAAAAACCAATCTAATCTTCCCCAATGAAAGGGAATACAATAGTTAATTCACTCAAAATGCTCCTTTTAGTGAACAATGTCAAGAGTAAGACTAAAAATGAAATTTCAGAATGATATTTTCTTAGTTCAAGGATAAACCCACTAAAGGCAATTGTTAGTTTTTCCATATCACATGTAGGCTACAACATCCCTCTCTTCTTGCCAAATCCAAACTTAATTAAGCTACTGCTACTTTAAGAAACAGACATTCCCTTTTCTCTTATCTAGGCTAATGTAATTTCCAGTGTACATTTTGAAAATCATGAAATGGCAGTAAATACGACTGTTTGGGTTTCATGTTGCTTACTGTACGTTGCTTCCCCACAGCTAGAGTTGACTTTGTTATATGCTTCTAATTACTAAACATTATGATAATATAACAGACATGCTACACAATCAATTATAGTAATTGACTTTACTGCCAATATTCCTCTTACCCTTTTAAGCTAGTTTTCTCCAACTGAGTGATGGAACTGAGCAAGAGAGTTTTTATAGAGATCTGACATTTCAAATCATAAGATAGAGTTAAACCATTGATTTTATCCTCTTACTCTTGCAATGTGAGGAGGTATTTACCATTCCTGCACAGTTCAGGTTTCTTGAAGTTAATTGAAACCTTCATTTGGAAAAACAAATAAAGACCTTGTCTCTACCGATAAACATTTTTTTTCTGATGTAATTTAAAGACTACTTTAATTGAATCAAAAAACCTATCAATGGTGTCTTCATGAAGCAAAGTAGCTAATGTGATTGAATTTTTCACTTTTGAAATGTTTCATGGTATCCTAGATATAAAACATGTGTAATGGCTTGTGGAACAATCTGGAGTCAAGGCAGAAATCCAAAAGCTCTAGCGCTTTCAAAAAGCCACCTGACTTTTCCCAGTTTAATGGGCTTGATTTATTCCAATTACTAAGCAGATGACCATTCAAATGGTCATTTTTGTAAATAATGGCGAGGTGAACTCAGTCTCTTTCCCTTCATTAGATACCACAACAGAACTTTATAATAATTTTTAATGCATATAACATGTGAGACAGGCAGAATAATTTTTCCAGTTTCAAAGATGCACAAAACGTCCTTAAGTTATTTAGCTGGGATAACTTCAGATCAATGTTTGGGATATAATTTAAGATTTATTGTAGATTGCTTGAATTTTTAGTCCTATTCATTGAGTAGGTAAAACTTGATTGGCCTCCCCATGCAACACTTCTCAAATACATTCTGCTTCTTTTGATATAGTTTGGTAAGCAAAAGGTGTGCTGGGAAATATTTAACAACTGGCTTTCTGTGTGTGGGGGGAGAATTATTAAAAAAACAACAACATGATTTTAAGTTTATTCAGCACGATAAACATTTTCTTAAGAGTAGAAAATTCTTTTTTTGGTAGCATTTACCAAATTTCTTCAGTTTAAATACTCACACTGGAAATTTAACAATCAGCTCTCTCCAGCCATTAGAAGTCCTGCATACAGGACCTCAGTGGTTGGCTATTCCACTTTTAAATAATTTAAATAGTTAGAAAAACGTGACCTTACATCCAGCCAAAACCTGCCTCTCTACAACTTCCACTAGTTGCTCTTAGCTCTGTCCCTGGGGTAGGGCAAAGCAAATCTAATCCTATTTCCACATGGCAGCCTTTCAGATATTTAAAAGCAGAGGTCTTATTCACCCTGAATCTTGTCTTTACTATATTAAACATCCAAGTTCCTTCAACTAATTGAGCCTCATACTTCATTCATGATCTTGTCTCCTCTCACTGCCCTGGTCCTTTTCATCTTCCTTTGGAAATGCTCCAGTTTGTGATTGTCCTTCCTCAAATGCAATGCCCAGAACTGAGCCAAGGTCAGAACTATATAATTTTTTTAATAGATACTTAATTTAAGTTTGTTAACTTTAGTCATGCCCAACACAAAGCCTCCACTCCAGCCAAGTTCATCTGCTTATTATCTCCTGATTTCTGTATTCTCTTTCCTTTCCCCTTAGCTAATGATAAGGTGCTCCCCCCAACCGCTGCATATGTGGAGTTACAAGATTTTTTCCCTTTTCCCACTAAGTGGTTTGTTTTGTTTCCTTGTGTCACATTTTCCATACCAGCTTATCCTCAATTACCACTGAGCTAAAAATAAATAAATAAAGCATGTTTCCTAAATTGCCATAATTAGTAATACCATTTCATAATGAATTCAGCTGCTTGAGTAAACAACTCTCTGCCTTAAATACTGTGAGGCACACTGAACCAAAGAGCATGATGACAACAATGATTACTCAGTAAAGGTGTCCTGCCTTTGACAGGTAGACCAGGTCTGACAAAAGGCAATTACTGCCAAATTATACTGTATTGTTTGGAACTCTTTACCCTCTAATTAACACCCTGCCCCCATCCCCAACACCTACCTTAATACAAGTAATCTTCTGAGAGATAGAACCTGTATGGTAAGGTAAAAGGTGTTAAGTCTGAGAGGTATGGGAGTGACTTGCTAGAACCCAATAAGATGCCTTCTACCAAGAAACCATTCCCTTTTATAAGGTCTGATTTCACATGATTTATTGGTAAATATCCATGAAGAAAACTGCAACTGGGAATCTCAAGTCATGTCTTTTCTTTTTTCAAAAAATTTAATTGATTAATTTGCTTGTTTCATTAAAATACTCATTTAACCCCCTCCCTCCCTCCTACCTCTCCCCTCACTTGAGAAGATATTATTTTACAAAAAGATAAATGCCCCAATGGAGGTCAAAGAATATGAACAAGCAATTCTCAGATGAAGAAATTAAAATGATTTTTAGTCATATAAAAAAAGCTCCAAATCACTCTTGATTAGAAAAATGCAAATTAAAACAACCCTTAGGTATCACCTAATAGCCATCAGAAATAAATCTAATAATGGTATTGCTGGGTCAAAAGGTATACACAGTTTTATAATTCTTAGGCATAATTCCAAATTGCTCTCCAAAATGGTTGCATCGGTTTGTAGTTCCAACCAACAGTGTCCCCACTTTTCCACATTTCCAAAAATTTATAATTTGGGCCCTGTTATCCTTTTACCCAATATGATAATAATACTTCAGAATTATTTTTATTCCATTCAAATTGATGGTGATTTAGAGCATTTTTTCATATATTAGTATGTAGCTTTGATTTCTTCGACCCAAAATTGTCTATTTGTACCTTTTGACCTTTTGTCAATTGGAGGTTAAATTATTTTTTCAGTTGATATTTTTATAAATCAGGTATTAAATGATTAAAATTCTCTGGAGCCCCTATTTAAATTTATACTTATTTATTAGACAATAAAAATTGGAGTTAAACATAGTCACATAATCACCTGGCCATGTACACCTAGCTAATCTGAATTTGCCTTCCATTTGCTAGCCAAAGGAGGACACTCCAAGAAGAGTCTCCTGAGCAAGAGAGCTCTCCTTCAAATCCCTCTCTTAAAACCCCAAGTGATATCAATTCCTTCTGGATCTCTTTGGTTGGATAGACTTAGCCTCATTCTGGGGCAGAAGCCAGTCTTCTGGATGCCAAAAGTCCCAAAGGACAAGAGGCAAGTCTCTTTCAAAATGCCAGAGAGCCATGAGTCCTCTAGTATCCTCTATATATGAATGTATGTGTGCCTAGTCAAAGGGTGGGATCGATACCAACTAAAATGGTTTTTCAAAACTTTCCTTTTAAAATAGGGGTATAGGGGCAGCTGGGTAGCTCAGTGGATTGAGAGTCAAGCCTAGAGATGGGAGGTCCTAGGTTCAAATCTGACCTCAGACACTTCCCAGCTGTGTAAGCTGTGTGACCCTGAGCAAGTCACTTGACCCCCATTGCCCACCCTTACCACTCTTCCACCTAGGAGCCAATACACAGAAGTTAAGGGTTTAAAAAAACACAATCTATTATTTATTGTATTTGTATTGTTAAATATTTCCCAATTATATTTTAATCTGGCTCAGCTGTACTTAGGTTAAAAGTTAAGGGTTAAAAATAAACAAATAAATAAATAGATAAATAAATAAATAAATGAATGAATGAATGAATGAATAAATAAATAAATGAATGAATGAATGAATAAATAAATAAATAAATGAAGAATGAGCAAATAAATAAATAAGTAAATAAGTAGATAAATAAATAAATGAAATGGGGGTATAATTTATATTAATTTCACACACAGGGAATGATTCATATTCTTATAAATTTGACAAAGTTCTCTCTGTGTTTTTTAATATTTTAGATATATCTTTAGACCTGAGGGTTAAGATGGCTGTAGAGTAGAAGCAGGGCACTTTACTCTCCTCACCACTGATCCACACAGGACAAAAAAACAAATCCAGATGAAAGAAGGGACCCCACAATAGGGCGCAGTATCGAAGGCACCTGGGATTTGGGCACTTCCACGCTAACGGGGGCGAGGGGGCTGGGAAATAGCTCCCATCAAAAGGTGAGCTCATCAACCCTCTCCCACCCCACCCATAGTACCAGAGTCAGAGCGAGGGTGGGGGTTGCAAAATCTAGCTCCTTAGCAGCTAACTGGCATCACCAGGAACTTGCCCCTGGGAACAACAAGATTTGAGACCCCAGGAGGCTGGAGAGAACAGACCTTGGGCTCAGGAGTAGAGCTGAGAGAGTCATCGAACAGTGGAAGTAGCTCAGCATGCTGAGACTCAGGGGAGAACCTCAGGTGTTGAAGCAAGTGTGGGTCAATTTCCAGGCTCTGGGCAGCTGAATAGGACCCTGGGGGCTTGACCCTGAAAATAGCTAGAGACCCCAGGAGGCTGGGGAGTGCAGACCTTGGGCACAGGAGTGAGGCTGAGAGGGGCCACAGTCAGCAAAAGCCTAGCAGACAGTGGAAGCCAGGAGACTGGCAAAGTAGCCTCAGGCAAAAACTGCTCCTTAGCTCTATACACAGAGAATGTGCCTGCCTTACTCAGACTTCAGGCTGAGAAAATATAATGATGACAAGCAAGGCCGTAGAAATAAACACCAAAAAGACCAAGAAAAAAAGCTCTAACACTTGATAACTTTTGCACAATATTTTAGATATAGTTTCTATCCTCAAAACCATTTTAACTCTGATTTACTGCTTTCCTTAATTAGAATATAAACACATTAATGGTAGAGTTCTTTTCAATATTTACCTGGATTTACATACATCTTTAAAAAATTTTAGGAGAAGCTCTAAATTGGACAGAATTACAATGATCATTTTCATACCCAGGAAAAAGCAATGTGCTTAAAGAAGACATCCCTACCATAGAGTTCACATACTCTTACAAGTATAGATAGATTTCATGGGGTTAAAATTGTATCTTGTTTTTTACTTATCTTTGACTGAAATTTTCCACTTTTTTCAATAATTTTAAAATGCTATTTGGAGAAGAGGCCCATAGAAGATACAGGCTTTGCCTGCCAACAAGATCCATGACACATGCAAAAAAAATTAAGATTTCCTAGTTTATGAAGTAACATAAAAGTTATTCTCTGGTTATTATTTCTTTGTATTCCCCATAATCAGGAGCAAAGTAGCTCAGTAGATAGAGTGCCAAGAATGGGGACAGGAGGTCCTGGATTCAAATTTGGCCTCAGACATTATCCAGCTGTGGGACCCTGATTGAATCACATAATGCCAATTGCCTAGCCCAAACTGCTCTTCTGCCTTAGAATCAATACTTTGTATTGATTATAACACTAATAGTAAAGGTTCAAAAAATACTTGATTGATTTAGCAGATATCACTTCCATGAGTGAAGACCGTGACAGAAGTGGTGAGTTTACTTACTTGGAGTGTAAATAGTCAAAGGGAGGAAGTGAGACATCTGAGAATTTCTTGTTCTAATGAATATTCTTGCTAATTGTTTGCTAGACCCAACTACTGAAAAATATATGTGTGTATGTGTGAGTGCGTGTATTATATTTTTGTTATTGTTAGTGCATATTTATTTAAAGGCAAACTCTTTTCTGAGTCTGATAGGTAAGGTCTTTCTATGGCTTTAAAGAAGGTGGAGAAACTAACAGGAGAAGGTGAGAATGAAGCCAATGCTTTAAGATTCAGGATGACTCCTTCCTAAGAAATGCAAACATGTGAAAGTGTGTATGTGTTAGTATACCCCAAATTTCCAGCTCACAATATATAGAGCTGCAGTTGATCTATCCTACATCTAATTTTTGAATTTGGATCCAATATATCTGAGTCATCAGTCTTAAATGCTATATTCTTAGGATAAAAAGGAATATTCTGATTTCTGATAGTTTAATTCTAGGATGCAGGGATAGGGCTTGATGGAAGACGGGGTGGGAGTGCAGTGGTGTGGGTACAGATCACCCCTCTTCTGCCTCACAGTTTCTCCTGATTCAGAAGATAAACCACAAATATGGCACCATACTTTGAAAAAGAACTGACATTCACTTTTGGAAGTGGGCATTAGGAGGGTTGTAGCTTTTAAATTGTTATGGAATGGTTCTGTTTTCAGCCTACTCATTGTTCCTAATAGACAAAATCATACCTGAGTAAACATGAAATTCATGTTAAACTTAAATTGTTCCCTAATAGGTCAATCACATTGGAATGAATTCTCATTTTCAAAATGAGCATTACAGCAGAACTGACCAAACATGTGAATTATAGATAATCAAAAGACAAGAGACACTTTAAGGTAGTTCAGGAAAGGCTTTCTGTAGAAGGTGAAATTGTATCTGGAACTTGATGGAAGCCAGGAGGCAGAGACAGGGAGTAAAAGCCAGTGGGGGACAGCCAGTAAAAATCCCCAGTCAGGAAATGGAGTTTCTTCATCAAGGAACCTTTCTTCTAACCCCAAGACAGGGAGGTGATTTCATTTCTGCTAGGGTTTAGAGGTTATTGGGCTAGGATAGAATATTCAATGAAGAGGGAAGTAAATTGTGGATAACATTTAAGAAAGAAAAGATCCTAAGAACATAGAATCATAGATTTTGAGCTGTAAGAGACCTAAGAAATCATCAAATTATTTAAGCAACTATTTCACAGAGGAGGAAATTGAAGCCAAGAGGAATGAAGAAAGTTTCCATGATAGAATTTGAACTAGTTTTGTTTTGTTTTTAACTCCAAGTTCAGTGCCATGTCTACTACATCACTCTGCCTTTCAAAAACTAGAGAGCCAGATTGAAAGGTGTCATAATAGAAGCAGGAATATGAAACAATACTCAAAGACTGAGTTTAGTACAGTGGGGTTGAGTAGACAGAAGCAGAAACAGATAATATTGCTAGCACTTGTAGAACTTTAATGTTCATAAAATGTTTTCCATATATCATATGATCTGGCCCTCACACCAAACTTATCAAGTAGATAATATAACTATTATGATCCCCATTTTACAGATAAAGAAACTGAATCTTAGCTAATAAATGTTGAAGTAATATTCAGACCAGATCTTCCTGACTCAAATCTACCACTATGTTCACTACAACTCAGAAGGAAGCATATGAATGAACCAAAGGTGTCAGGAAAACAAAGGAAAGCTGAACTAAGCTAGTGCCAGAGCTTAGTCATACCAGGAGTCTGATGCACTCTGAGGGTGGATTTGTTTGGCCAAACTCCCTTTAAGAGCAAACTCATTTCTGAGTCTGATATATAAGGTTACAATCTTCTTGTGGCTCTAAAGAAGGTTGAGAAACTAACAGGATGAGAATGTAGCCATTGCTTTACATCAAGGATGACTCCTTCCAAAGGAATGCAAACAAACTCTGAAGAAGCAAGTGAAAATTAATTTTAGAAGGTTTGATAATGAGTCTGTTTCAGCAATATGTTCATTTCAAGGAAATACTGAAGCATCTGTTTTCATATTTCACAAAATCAGGTAATCTGTATGATCACAATAATCACAAAATCTAATTTTGTACACCTTACATCTCAACAGATACCCTTTGATTCAGTGACATTGGTCTCCTGGCTACTCTGAGAACAAGACACACCACTTCCTCTCTCTGGGCATTTTCTCTGGCAGTCCTTCATACCTGGAATTTTTTCTTTCTCTGCTTTGACTACTGACCACTTTGACTTCCACTGTCTCAATTAACTTTGCAAAAAGCCTTCCACGACATCTCTTAATTCCGGAATTTTTCTTCTTTTAATAATTTCTTATTTATCCTGTGTATAGCTTACTTTGAATATATTTGTTTTCATGTTATCTCTCCCAGAAGATCACAAGGTTCTTTGGGGCAAGTAATGTCTTTTGCTTCTTTTTATATCTGAAGTGTTTAGCACTTGGTATATAGTAGGTATTTAATGTTTATTGATTAATTAAGTGATTCTTAGAGCTCATTTCTCAGAAGATAATAAGAGATTTTCCCTTTCTCCTTTCCCAACCATATCTCTCCCAAATATGCAACTTAGTCTACAGAAAGTACAACTTTTAAGGCCAAAAGTTTTAGTGCCATTTTGAGGTGCTAAATTTTACTGTCTTTTGGATGCACCATATATATAAAATAAATTAAAGAGAGGAAGATAGTAGCAATGGGAGAGGGCAGGGGGCTCTGAAAAGGTTTCAAATGAAGATGGGGCTTGGACAGAGCTTTATAGAAAACTTGGGATTCTCAGAGACAGAGAGGAGGAGAGTGTGCATTACAGACATATGTGGAACAACCAGGGCAAATACATGGAGGAAATAGGAAATAGAATGCCATGTAAGGAACAGGAGAAAGCCAGTTTGATTGGATCCTAGTATAGATGAAAGAAAGCAATGTATATTAGTTGGAAAGGTAGGTTGGAGTCATGTTTGGTTTTTGGTACCAAATAGAAGAATGTTTAATTGCTTCTAGAAGAGAGATTCTGATCCTTATTTGTGTCACAGATACTTTTGCCAGTCTGGTGAAGCCTGTAGATCTCTTTTCAAAATAAACTTTTAAAAATTGTAATTGCACCATAAAATGGTGACTAGCCCCTGACCCAAAAACACTACTTCTAGATCTACATCCCAAAGAGATTAAAGTTGGGGAAATAAACCTACTTATACAAAAATATTTATAGCAGCTCTTCTTGTAGTGACAAAGAACTGGAAACTAAAGAGACATCCATCAATTGGAGAATGACTGAACAAGTTGTGGTACATGTTTATAATGGAATACTATTTGCCATAAGAAATGACAAGCAAGACGATTACAAAAAAAACTGGAAAGACATATAATGAATGTAAAGTGAAGTGAGCAAAACCAGGAGAAAGTTCAAAAGGTAACAATGATAATATATGATAATCAATTGTGAATGACAACTATTATCAATAAGGTAAGGATCCAGGACAACTCCAAGATATCAAAAAAGGATATCTGCCTCCAAGACGGATCATACAGAGTCTACATGCAGACTGAAATATAGCATTCTTTGTTCTATTTCCTCCATTTATTTTTGTCTACTGTAAGAAACACATAGCTTCTTTTACAATGTCATGAACACGGGAATATTTGTAATATAATATATGTCTAACCTATATCATATTACCTGCCTTCTTCGGAAGAAGGCAATTTTGAAGATGAAAGAGAACATGGATTGCATAATATCAGATAATGAATTCAATGAAGTCAAAGATGCTAATTATTCTTGCCTTCATTCAAATTGTCTTTCTTTTGGCCCAGCTCCACACAATACATTTAACACATCCTTCTTTAAGGAAAGGGAAGGAAGCTTATGTTTTGGAGGGGTGAACTAATTATATTTATTAACAGAATCCAGTGGTCATCAACAATAGCATATATTGAGCATATGAGAGTGTAGAACATTTTACTAGACACAGCAGGGAGAACAAGGCAAATGGAACATTCCGTATCAATCGTCACGGAGACCCTTGAAGAAAAAACCCACACACATAAATTATTAGCTTAAAAATAATTACAGAACACCATTAAAAATACAATCTGCTATTGTATATATTGAATGTCTAAAGGTGTTATTAAGAGAGAGGGCCAATCTGTAGCAAACAAAAATTAACAGAAGTTTTATTTGTAATAACTATAGCAACAAACTGAAAACACCCCATATGTTCAGTAAATGACTGAATAAATTAAGATATATCTGCATAATGGAACACTTGTACCAAACTAAATGAAATCTACAAATGTGTAAATATTTAAATAAAATAGAGTCACCTGAATTCCATCTTCACTGTTTTTAAAAGAAAAATTTAATTGATGTCTTTTGTTTTTAGGTCACCTTTGTTTCCTCCCAGCTCCTCCTAGAGAGCCATCTCTTATAATAAAGAAAGGGGAAGGAAAAAATTAGCACATCAAAAACCTCTGACATTATGCAATGTTTTATGCACCCTCTATCAAAAACAAAAACAAAAGCAAAAAAAAATCACTTCTGCAAGTGGTGGGGAATGGGGAGTGAAAGGTTAAAAGAAAGTGTCTCCTCACATAGCTAAGAGTGTTGGATTTGGAGTCAGGATGATCCGAAGTTCAAATCTACCTTAATGACTTTCTGGCTGGATGGCCCTCATGAAGTCATTTAAACTCTATCAGTCTCATTCATGAAGTGGGAATAATTATAGTACCTATTTCAAAGACATTGTGAGGATCAAATGAGATAATTAATATATGTAAAGTGCTATATAAATGCTGGCTGTTGTTGTTGCTCTTATATGTCTTCTTTGGGGTCAAGCTTGTTTGTTTTAATTTTGTAGCAGGTCTTCTTTGTTACTATTGTTTCCTTATTTCTCTTGATTCTTCTTACTTTACTTCCCATCATTTGATATATGTCAGAAGAAAAAATAAGATAAATGCTTGCAAAGTGCTTTGCAAACCAGAAAGTGCTATAGAAATGCTTACCATTGTTAAATATCATTAAGTGATGATACAATTATTTTCGTGTGTATATCAGTTTTTTGTCGTTGACTTTCTTGTCATCTATGTCTAGAAGTGGTACATCTGGAGTAAAAATGTATGGACACCCTCTGTGAATAATTGAATAATTTCAACATGCTCCCTTAATAATACATTAGTGTACATATCTTTGAATATAGCCCTCCAACACTATTTCCATCTTTTGTCAACATTGCCAATTTGGTAACACCTAACCTACCTCTAATCCTATCTACAGTTGATATTCTAGTCAAGAAATCTGACTACACTGAAAGTGTTATTTCTAGCACTTTGGAAGTGTGAGAATGTATCTTATCCCATACATCGTAGGTTAAACAAGCTAGGAAGTTACAAGAAGCAGCAAAGAAATCTTATAAAGTCTTCCTTGGATTCACCAAAAGAATATTCTCTTTGCTTCTGACCCTGAAGTTAAACAGAACTTTGATATGCTTTTCTTTTAACTATTATCAATAAAGCAAGGATTCAAGACATCTCCAAGAGATTCATGACAAAAAAAAAAAAAAAAGATCCACTGCTAAAGAAGGAAAAGTGCAAATGCGGATTGAAACATGCCATTTTTCACTTTATTTCCACCATGAATTTTTCTCTAAGGTAAGCAATATGTTTCTTGTTTCACATGATGAACAGAGAAATATGTATTATATGATGATATAATTACAACCTATATCATATTGCCTGCCTTCCTGGGGAGGAGTGGGAGAGAAGGAAGGAGAGAACATGGATTGCAAAATGTCAAAAAAATGAATATTAAAAAATATATCTACATGCAATCTGGAAAAAAATAAAAAATTTAAATAAAAAAAGATGTATTGAATATTCAGGAGTGACTACAGGAGAAGTTTTCATTCAGTCTTCAGGTTTGCATATCATCTAATAGAATAAATTTCATTTTATGGGTCAAATTTAAGATATTTTCCACTACCAATTTCCATTCCCTGTTGGACAATAGAATTGAATCAGTAGAATTATAATTTTATCATATCACTATGACTCTTCATATATTTAATCATCTTTGTGATATGGTATATGGAATTCTGGAGCAGATGTCAAGAAATCCTGAATTTGAATCATGCTGAAGCTATTTACTAGCTGTGTAGACCTAGGCAAAAATCATTTAACCTCTGCCTGCCTTAATTTCCCCTTTAGTCAAATAGGATAATAATAGCACCTACGTTTCAGGATTATTTTAAGTCAATCAGTTAATAAATACTCAATTAAGCATCTTCTATGTTTTAGGAACTGTGTTAAGCCCTGAAGATTCAAAGAAAGGCAAAAGATGGATCCTACTCTCAAGGTGCTTATGTTTTAATGAGGAAGGCAACATATAAATAACTGTACAAATGAGCAATATGCAGAATAAATTGGAAACAATAAATGTAAAAGCCTTAAGGAGCTATGTAAGTGCTAACATTTGAAAAGGGAAGCAAACAAAAATCACATAGATAACAAAAGAGTAGGGCATCACACTCAAGTCTCCTGATTCTAAGTGGATAAAAGCTTCTCGCCTATTAGGATTACTAGAACTTGAGCTCAGGTCTTCTGCAATCAGAGAATCTTCCATTTACTCTCTGTGTTGTCTTGACCAATTCATCTGGAGTCTCTGGCCTTTTTTTTCTGGCTTTATACAAATGGGGAAGTGATTGTTTGCAGAACTTTCTTCATGTAGTTGTTGGGCTCAGGTAAGTGTTGATTTTTAAAATGACCTGTTGACCACGAAGTACTATATTGATATGACACAAAATAATGATACTTAATGCCTTTAGGAGTGCTTTTACACTATATTAGCACTACTTTTCTTAATCATAAGGATTATGATTATTACATAATAATGCCTTAGTGAAGATATTTTAATTGATAATAAAATTACTAGAAATAGGAAAGGTGAAGGAAAGTTTTAATAAGCCCCAAAAGCTGCTGTTATACATTATATATAAGCTATAATAAGCTGTTATTATATATTATATATGAACTTTAATACCTTAAAATTGTACTAAGGCTTTGGGGCTACCCTGTCTATATAAAAAAAGCCATGGTTGTGTATAAGCTTGTGCTACCCAATAAAGGAACCAGAAGAGAAATTCCCCATACCTGGTAAACCCACTCCCAAGAACACTATTGGATGACAACATTTTTTTCTTTTTTTCAATAATTAAAAAATAGATGTACTTTCTGGAACCAGGGAGTAGTTATTTTTGCTCCTTGTACTTGCTACAGCTCCATCTTTATATGGCAGATGAGAGAATCTGGTTTATTTTTTCCCCTAATTCTCTACCTTTTTATTTCCTCAGCCAAAGTCCTATAGTGGAAAGCATTTTATATTTTTTTTCCTTTGAAAATGAAGGTAAAGATGAGGTAAGTGCCACATATCAACCCACTTAAAGCTCTTACAGTAAGACAATATTTCTGATCTCAACAATTTTACAAATTGTCCCTGGTCATTTCTTTCTTACTCTCTGAAGAGGTTGTTTACAGGATACTCATGTTATCTCAGTGATTGCAGGGCTTGGAGGCTTTTAGGGTGCTGATTACTGCTCCTGATTGCCAGGACTCCTCTTAAAACATTTAGAAATATAAGTACCAAAGATGTCCACTTTTAGTTCAATATTCACTCAAATGACATTCTCCAAAAGAGAAAGTGTTAACAAATACTCTTTTAAACAGAAAATAGGGAGGAATTCAGAGAATTATTTTCCAAGGTTTTTGTTTTGAAATCATATACTTTGGGATTTGTTTTGTATTGATGACCCTTCATACACTAAAAAAAACATGGCTAAGCTGAAGTGAAGTAAGAACTGGATCAACAGGATATCTAGAAGATTCTCTTTAAGAAAACATTAAAAATCACTTGTTAACAAAAGCAGAACTAATTTATAGATTTGGCTCATGCATTATCCAGAAAAATCATTTTTGTTCTTCTTTGACCCCATTTCTTGGCAAAGATATTGGAATGGTTTACCATTTCCTTCTCCAGTTCATTTTACAGATAAACTGAGGTGAACAGAGTTTAATGATTTTCCTAAAGTCATACACTAAGTGTCTGAGGCCAGATTTGAACTCAAGAGTTTTCCTGATTTCAAGCCCTTTGCTCTATCCACTGCTCCACCTACCTGCCCCAACAAAAACATTAGGGCTTTGAAATTTGATTGGATTAGCTCACCTAGTAATAGAAGAATTGTGGTAGAGAGAAGCAAGTCTATACTAAGGTGGAAAGAGCACTGGTTTGAGTGGTTGGGTTAATGGCTTTTCCATTTATTTTTACCTTGATTGAAGCCTTTACCCCCTGAGCCTCAGTTTCCCTGCCTGTAAAATGATGCTTAAAAACGATGTACATCACAAAGTAGTGTAAGAAGAAATAATGCATGTTACATACTATTAATGTCACTTTTCTGTGTTATTAATAAGCCAACACCACATATTCAGCCTCTATGTGGATAATGATCTTTATATAATAATTTTATTATCTATTGGCTGCTTTTTATTAAAAACCTATTGGGATAATGATAAGATTACAAATATCCTCCAAACTCTGAGATAACAAAATTGTTAGTATCTATATGGTACTTTAAGGTTTTCAAAACCAATCAGTTAGCTAATATTTATTAAGCACATACTTTGTTCCAGGTACTATGCTAAGTGCTGGGGATACAAGAAAAAATGTAATAAACAATCTCAGTTCTTAAAAAACTCATAGTCCAAATGTGGCAAATAACATGTAAATAAGTGTGTATTTAAAAAGCCATAGGGGGCAGCTGGGTAGCAGCTCAGTGGATTAAGAGTCAGGCCTAGAGATGGGAGGTCCTAGGTTCAAATCTGGCCTAGCTGTGTGACCCTGGGCAAGATGCTTGACTCCCATTGCCTAGCCCTTATCACTCTTCTGTCTCAGAGGAGAGGGTTTATATTTTTTTTTAAAAAGCTGCAAGAAGGATCAATTGGAGATAACCAACAGAAAGAAAGTACTAAGATTGAGGACTTGAAAGCAAGATAAAGAATTTTACATAGGATACTGGAGGTAGTATGGGGCCATTTGAGTTTAACAAGGTGTGAAGTAGTCAGACCTACATTTTAGTAATATCATTTGGGGAGTAAAATGGAGTAGGGATAGGAGAAAGGAGAGAAGCAGAACATCAAAATGATTTACTTTAATATGACTAGAAGGATTTTTTTTGGTTAATAAGTAGCTTATTTTTGATTCTCCTCACTGCTCATTCATTTGAAAAACTGTGTCTCAAAAATGTGATAAATTCCATTTTTGATGTATTTTCTGGGTGTTGGGGTTCCAGGAGGCATTTCAAAATGTCTCTCTTCCCACTAAAAACTAGTTGGTGAAGTATCACCACTGTCTGTTTCTGGACTCAAGTTGCTAAGTATATAGATTACCTTTGATTCTTTCCAATTCCTTGGGGAGCACTTTTAAGGGATCAAATAAAGCACCTACCATTTTTCTTTTTAAAAAATAAATTATCCCTCTGATGTGGTTTGTTAAAATCTATGTAATGAGCATCTACTAAGGAAAGGAATATCTGTTACAATTGAATTGTGTTGAGAATTTAGTAAATTATGCCTAACACCAATGAATTTGTTATTTCTTAAACCTATTTATAGGACAACAGACTTTATTGTGATTATTTTTCTGTCAACTAGATGCATCCTAAGCATAGCCAAAAGTAAATAGGATCAATGAGCAGGAAAATATTTCCTCATCATTGGATCATGGGGACCTTAGAGGTCCCCCTATTTCCTTATGGGGACCTGGTGTCAAAGTCTAGTGAATGAATAAAAGTTTGTTTTGGCCCTTTCTCAAATGAATATTCTGTGAGGAAATTATCAATAATATGTGGGGGACAAAGAAGTCAGGAAAGACACAGCTGAGGTACGGTGGTAGAGTCTAGATAGTGAAGCATGTTTTATTTGGGCCTTTCTTCAAAATGGAGGTTCTGAAAGGAACTGACCCATGGCGGAAGGAGGCTGTCTGGACTACTTGAACAGCCTTTGGATTGCTCTCTCTGCCTCAAGTCTCTCATCAGTCCAGTCCATCCTTCACTTAATTATCGAATTGACCTAATATATAGATCTGACCATGTCATCCCCTTAATCAGTAAATTCTCAAGGCTTCCTATTACCTCAAGGATCAAATATAAAATCTTCTGTTTAGTGTTTAAGCACTTCATAACCTGGCCCTTTTCCTATCTTTCCCACCAGAACTACATTGAGACATTAGATATCAAAGGAAGAGAGATACAGATATACTTTGTCTTTATTTGCCTACTTCTCTTAGTACCAGAAAATTTCTTCTCCCATAAAACAGATAATTCAATTATGCCTTTAACATACTGTGAAGCCTCATCTAGGAGTTAATCTTGCTCTTTGAATAATCCAAGACAGCCGAAGACACAAGTGGTAATAACTTGACTAAATGTTTGGTCAATAGTTATAGTTCTTCTTTCTTAGACAGCTCTGAACATGGCACTCCTGCATGTTCCCATAATAGAAGGACAATGTGGCCCAATTAGTAGGGCTCCCCTGCCTTTCCACTACCCACAAAGGTTCTGCTGATCACTGAAGTTAATATCCTTTACTATGTGTTGAAATATTTTTATCACTGGTGCAAACTTTATTTCTTTTCTTCTAAAACTTTTCTTATGGCTACCCTACTCCGAGACTTGGAGACAGTGTGTCTAGGACCTTTTCACATATAACTAGGAGAAACTGGTTGATATTGGAAATATCATACACATTGTATTTCAGTTTATTAATGTGTGGTAAGATTACTATAACTGACTGTTGCTGATTACTACTTACCTGAGAGTTAGTTGCTTTGTACAACGAATAATCTATGTCAGACTCTTTAAATGTTTCCATGTTTCCCACATTTCCTGACTGCTTGATATTTTCTTGAAGAAATTATCAATGCTAAGCATTACTCCAATTTCCCCTGTCTCATTTGTGCTTTGTAAGTGTCTTTCTAGGAATAATGGGCTCCAGCTCTTACATCTTCTTTTTTAAACCCTTACCTTCCATCTTGGAGTCAATACAGTGCATTGGCTCCACTGCAGAAGAGTGGTAAGGGTAGGCAATGGGGGTCAAGTGATTTGCTCAGGGTCACACAGCTGGGAAGTGTCTGAGGTCAGATTTGAACCTAGGACCTCCCATCTCTAGGCCTGGCTCTCAATCCACTGAGCTACCCAGCTGCCCCTACATCTTCTTTTATTTCTATTTCTTCCACATCCAAGGTAAAATCTTAAATGTTAAAATTCTATCTACCTGGATTTTTTCACAGTATTAAAAATTGTCATCTAGAACATCCTGCTCATGATAAAGAGGTTTTTTCCACTAATGAAAAAAAAAATCAAAGATTCAAAGAAATTAATTGACCTGAAGGAACATTAAAGATGATCAGTTATATTTTAGCAGATTCAGGAGGGGTGGGAATTATATCTTTTTATAGCCCTGGAAGGGGGGTCCTCATGACAAAAATATACTGATGTTATCCCAGTGGTCAAAACCTGCATATCCTGTAATTGTTCCCCAATCCCATGAAATACCTTTGTAGTAAAAATACATAAAGAAAGAACTTTTATTTCTGGGTCCCTCTCTAAATTTACACACACACACACACACACACACACACACACACACACACACACATATATATGTATATAAATTATGATATATGTATACATATATATCTGTAGAATGATAGGGGGAAGAGTCTTAGGACACTGGTCATTTCAGAAAATCAACATGAGCTTTCTATGAAAGGTCTCATCATAGACTCAGTGATATTTTCTTATCATCAATGAAAGATGATGTTAAGTGCTTTCTCAAGATACCATACACATGAACTGTACCCTAGCTGTTTCCTTGTTAGCATATCAGAAACAGGAATATATAATGACATTAAGGGAAATCGTCCTTTCCAGAATATGAAATAACATTCTTCTTGTTCCCTTGACTGGGTCTTAATACCATACATTAAATCAACGGTCGGCAACCTTTTTGGCCTTGAGAGCCATAAATGCCGGCGGAAGGAAGAGGACAAAGGCGGAAGGCACTGGAATATGGGGTGGGGGCTGAAGGGCCCCCTGGAGCACATCCTGGGGCTCTGCCCGGACTGGCAGGTTGGGAGGTGGAGCCAGATATGGCTCAAGAGCCATACGTTGCTGACCCCTGCATTAAATACTCTAAACTATCTAAAGAAACAAAGGTTGGCCATCCTAGTCTATCAGTACCACTAACACCATCTCCTTAAATAGCCCCAGTATTGGTGCCCCTGTTCTATACTATGTGACAACAATGGTGCAATACAGCCCAGTTGTAATTGCTTTTCTACCATAATATTATGTAATTGAAATTTTGAGGTCTCTGATATAAACTCCTTGTGGAAGTTTAGGGGGTCTTTCAAACTACATTTCCCATGATTCCTCACTTACATAATGATGTAGGCAGTTACGTGAACCAGAGGTTAAAAATGAGTGGCTGAGCTTGCACTGGCTCTTTTCTCCTTGAAGAAGCATGATGGCAGTGGTAATGGTGGGTCTCTCAAACTGACTCTTAACATGGCACATGGCTTCATTTTTCTAATGGCTACCAATGAATCTTTTAAGACCCTAATACTTTTTAATCTATCCTTTTATATCCATTTTATTTCTTACAATAGACCCTAGCTTTAGTTTTCTCGATAATTTTCTATCCTTGGTCCTGGTCCTGATTGCTCCTATAAGAGCACTGCTAACTAGTGAAAGCTCCTTAAGAGCAAGAATCATATATTTTTTGTCATTGTACCTTTTCCAGGACCTAGAACAGTACCTTGCACTTTTTTTTTGGGGGGGGGGGATCTTGATTTCACTGGTGTAGGTATTTTCCAGTGAGGAAATTTCCTCTGTCAATTCACACCAGCAACTTATTCAGCAACATTATCATTGCTTTGTTCTCCAATCCTTTCTCTGATGGTGGCTATATGTTGTGCAAAAATGGTATCTGAAAGGGAAAGAGGTAGGTATGGATTTCTGGTTTTTTTTCTATTGACCAAAATGATAAATTTACCTAAGGTAAATACATGCATAATTTGTCATTCAGATGTGTCAGTATTCTTTTTGACAAGAACTAAAGTAAAGAAGGACATATGGGGAAGGACATTGAGAAGTAAAGTTACTAGGTCAAGGTCACATGGCTAGGATAGGCAGTATCTGAGCTCAAATCTTTCTAGTTCCAATCTTACGAACAATGCCATACTATTTAACATTTATATGTTGCTTTAAGATTTGCAATGCGTTTCACATATATTATTTGATCTGTTCACCACAACTAAGTCAGGAGATTGGTGCTATTATTATCACATCTTTTCAAATGAGGAAACCATAAGATAATTATGTCACTCCTCTGATCCAAAAACTCCCAAAGTCTCCTTATTGTATCTAGGACAAAATATAAATCATACAGATTGGCTTATTAAAGTCATTTAAAATCTGGTTAAAGCTGCCTTTTAAACTTATTACATAATATATTTTTCAGCACAATCAAATAGGTTTTCCTCCTATTTTTTCATGCATGGTATTCCATCTACTGTCTCCATGTTTTTACACAAACTATTCCTAATGCTGTAAATACACCCCTTCCTCACTTCGACCATAGCTTCCTTCAAAAATCATCTCCTGGTTCTCTTACCACATGAGGCCTTTCCTTATACCCTTAGATACTAGTAATTTTCTCTACCAGAATTAATCTGTATTTGCTTTGCATACATTTTATATTTGCACACCTAACTGTTGTTTCCTTCAAAGGACTATAATCTTCTAGTGGGACCAAAAGCTTTTGTATCATCAGGCAGGGTTACATAGTGCCTAGCATACTTTTCAATCATATGTTACTGAAATGTGATTATATCAGTGAAAGAAGTGAAAATTTTTTCCAGTCTGGCACCTCTATAACATAGAGCATTAGTGTTCTGGAGTACTCAAGGACTGAGTGACTTGCTGTGTGTCACTCAGCCAGATATGTAGAGTTGGGATGAAAACCCAGTGATTTAACCTTCTAGATTTCCATCCTGGTAGAAAAAGACAAAAATAATAGGCAGTAATATCTTTCTGGTTGTAATTAGTACACTGCTATTCTTTCTCTGGGAATAAACCACTAATATATTTTTGAAACTCAAATAACAGGTCAAATCTATCCAACAAGTAATTATCTGTTTTATATCATGTCTTTTCCCATCACAGTTTCAATATATCATGGGTCAATATAAATGAATATTTAACACAATGGTATTATAATATAAAAGATACAATATAAAAGAAATAAATGAGATTTGGGGGTTATTTTCTGGAAGCTATAGATGACATGTGAAGATCAGAAAATGACACAGAAAGTTTAGCAACTCAGAAATATATACTGAGAAATTCAAAGAAAATTTTAAAAATTCAAACTTCCTGGTATGAAAAGAGAATCAAAAAATTTTATGTATATTTTCTAGAGTGAGGGGGAACCATGCCCTTAACCACCATGATGTGGAAGGGATAACTGTACTTGGGGCAGCTGGGTAGCTCAGTGGATTGAGAATCAGGCCTAGAGACAGGAGGTCCTAGGTTCAAATCTGGCCTCAGACACTTCCCAGCTGTGTGACCCTGGGCAAGTCACTTGACCCCCATTACCCACCCTTACCACTCTTCCACCTAGGAGCCAATACGGAGAACTTAAAGGTTTTAAAAAAATAACTGTGCTTTATTTCAAGAAGACAAATAATTAAAAGATTGATGGAATTTTTTCTTACTTTACCACAGTTTTTCCATCTTAGAAAATTGGAACATGTTTCGTATGTGTATGTGTATATATGACTTATATCTATTGTTTCATAATGGATCAAGGTGAAAAGTGTGAACAAAGCCTTTATTTCATGGCAAACCTTTTCTGATAGGCCTGTAAGAAGTCAGTTTTTATCTGATTTGGTGTTTATTAATTTTCTTGTTCTTTTGTATACCAAACAATAAATATTAATAGATCTTTGGCCTAATATAGGACCATAGTTAGGTATTACCTGTAATGTGGATCTAATAAGATTAAAGTCTAGAACTTATTAACATAAATTTGCTAAAATGTCATCAGTTAAGAGCCAAAATGAAATGAGGAATATTATGCTATTCTATTAAAATTAGCCAAAATGCCTTATGTCTAAATTAACTGGATCACTGTCAGAATGGTAACCTACAAACATGTTAGATATTAACCAGGGAATGTGCCTAATGTAAATAAGTTAATTAACATCCACAAAAACTAGCTTTAATATATTTAAATATAAATTACTTATATAAGACTATATATGCACAACTTATCAACTTTAATGGGTTTCTTTATAACTATCTCTAAAAAACTCATATTTTATGTGAATTATTTTATTAAATTACATATTCATCAATTTTATAACCCCCACTCAAATTTTAGCACAATTATCTGAAGCTCATCTCAATGAACTACTTACGTGATTACTTAATTGCTAAGTATCTGTCATCCTCCTCTCCTTAATCAGCATGAACTCTCATTTATCTGAAGTCATTTATTGCCATTTAAAGTCATACATATCATTAATTATCTAATTTATATTGATTTTCCTTCATTTTGATAAACTAATGTGCTATGCAATTGTCAATATAAAATAATTGGGAAAACATATTGTCATTGATTAGATGAATTCAGGAGTCTAATAATACAAATATTTTCTAAAAATATACATCATTTTTCATTTCTTAGAAAAATTCAATAATAGCTTACATTTCACAGAATCATTTATTCCCTAAGAGGGACAGAACATCTCTCTAGTCCAATCTGTATATGATCAGGAACCTCTTTACCATAACCCTGATAAGGGCTGATCCAGTTTTTTCCTGGAAATCTCTGTTCCAATCCAATACATACTACCTCACTTTTGTACAATGCTAATTGTTCAAAGTTTTTCCATACAATAAACCTAAATTTCTCTCTTTGCTCCATCTATATGTTCTTCCTAGTTTTGTCCTCTGGATCTAATTAAAATAATTCAAACCCCACTTCCTCATGAGAGTCTTTCAAATACTTGAACATAGGCATAATTTCCCTTGAGTTTCTGCTTTTAAGGTTCACTCATTACCACTTCTCTATTTGACCATAATTTGGCATGACTTTTAGGTTCCTCCAGGTTCCTTTCGTATGGAACTTCTGTGACTGTTCAAGCTATTGTTTTTTTTTCCTGGTCCATATCTGTGTTTTCAATGGTTTAGGGAATTCCTACTAAGGAAATCCTCTACATTAATGCAGATTTGCAACTTCATTAATTACTGGTTCAGGACACAGAGAGATTAAAATATTTTTTCATGGTCATAAAACCAGAGTGTGTCAGAGGCAAGACCTGAACCTATGTCTTTCTGATCCCAAAACCAATGTCTACTAATATTATATTCTACCACTCACCTTAGCAATATCCTTCCTAAATATTCTGTGATGCCCGGAATTAAGTACAGGACTCCCAATCAAATAGGTTCAGACTAGCATAAAGTACTGTAAAGCTATGTAAAAGGAAATGAAGAAACATAACTTCTTTCTCTCTCTCTCTCTCTCTCTCTCTCTCTCTCTCTCTCTCTCTCTCTCTCCTCTATTTTTTCTCTCTCTGTAGGAGAGACATTGCAAGAGGAAATGGATTGTAGTCAGAAACAAGAGGAAGAAATTGAACTATAGGACAAAGAAACTGAAAAGTTATTTAATGATCCCAAGTTTCTCCATGAAACAAATGCCTTTGAATACTAATCATGTTTGTGGTATTGTATGACCGAAAATAATGGAACAATATAGTCTCTGCATTTTTAAATACTATAATTCAGAAGGTGATATATAATGATCATAATAATGTAAATAGCACTAGATTATTATGAAAATCTGAACAATTCAGTGACCAATCAAAGATTCAGAAGACTAATGATGAAGTATACCACACTCCTCTTGGTAGAAAATTGAATGAGCAGAAGTGGTGATCAACATGTTTGTTTTGCTTGATTATAAATTCTTTTTTGTTTATTTTGTTCTTGTATCATTTAACTTAATTACCATTTTGTGGGACATAATCACATGAATAAAGTATTTCCCCAATAGAATCCTGTGACTGAGCCATGTTAATGATTAATTTTTTACTTATTGAATTGGTCCAGAAATTACTGAGCATTTATTGATATTGTAATATTGATGGTACAGATAAGGCCAGAAGGAGATATTTTGCAGAGATAATATATTTCTGTGTGCTGATTTATCTATATCCTTAAGTCAAAAGCAGAGGAATTAGGTTCTAGCTTCATGCAAAAAACGAGAAAAGATCCAGGATTCAATACATCACTGACATGATGGGTTTGAATGATTTATGGATGCAACATTGTTCTAAAGATTTTTTAAGGTGGAAGAAGATGAATCATGGACTATTGGTTAAGATCCAGCAAAATGATCTAAAAAACAAAGTAGGATTTTTCCTAAGCAGCAGGATTTTTTTTTAGTCAATTACCTTTTTTTACTAGCTTTTTAACTGCAATTTTGCATTTTATCCCATTATGAATGTAAACAACAAATATTCTGAGTGTGTCCATAAGCTTCACTAGATTGTCAAAGTTGTCCATGACTCACAAAATTAAGTATCTCTGATTTAATATATTAAAAATAAAAGGGAAGTATTCTACTTTCTTAAATATGACAAAGTCATCATCAACAAAAACAATACACAGAGCCGTAGCTAGGACTGGTATATTGCCCAGGGTACCTAAATTCATAACATGCTGAGAGCACTTAATATTCTTTTATTATATTTTAAATGATACCCTTAAAATATTAGTTCATTTTCAAAAGAATTTTATAAAGTTGAGAAAGCAGGCACACACCATCTTTTTGGCAATAAATGTTTCAATCCATTTTGTTTTTCCTGAATGGATTGTTAGCCTTAAATTGTTTGTAACTTTTAGCTTTGAGGTAGTAAGAATAGTTGTTTGCATTCGTGTAAGTATTACATGAACTTCTGCTAGAAATTATTTGTCTGTCCCTCCCAACTTCAAGATCTGCTTAATAATGGAACTCAATATAGAAATCACACACACACATACACATACACACACATCTTTCTCTATGGTTCCATTTTTAGTCCCTGATACTTGCAAGGACACACATTTGCATATGGTTGGATTCAGTCTCTCAACTCATTTTCTGGGTAAATTATTTATGCTGAGCCATTGTAATACTAACATCAACAAAATTAATGCTTAGGCATCTGAGAACAAAGCAGAAACTGGGAAAAATAATGAAAAGAAATAATCATACATCTCTTTTTTGTTAAAAATATACTTGTAGACATTTGAACATGGTAGCTGTTATATATAGGAAGCAACTAACTATTTTTTTTATTTCTGGAAAGACAGAACTGATATTAAAATTGTGAAGAAATATTAGAGTAAATAGAGAATTGTTTGCAATCAGAGTACGTGGATTTAAATTCTAATTCTACTACTTAGTACCTGTGAGACCTGAGGCAAATCTGTGCTCTGGGTTTGAACATCCTCATCTGTCAAATGAAATGATTAACCTAGATAGCCTTCCAAAGTCCCCTCCCACTCTCATTTGTGACATTTTTTTCATCATCTCAAAGTTCTATTGAAATACAAAAGTTTATTAATTAAGAATAATCATTGTTAGACTTGACAAATAAGAAATGGAACTACTGACTTTTAATGGTAAGTTAAAAAAAAAAAAAGAAAACATAGTTGCCAACCTTCCTATCACAACTCTCAAGTTTAGTGAATCTTAAACAGCTTGATTATTTGATGAAAGGTAATATGTTGTATCATCTCTTGGATCATGTCTTCTGATGGTTTATAGAAGGGTGAGAGAATTTCCTTTCTTAGGATCACCTCCATGTTGATCAGCATAGTATGGAAGAAAATTTGTCCTGGCTAACGATTAGAGAGGGGAAATAAGAATGGATATATACTGGGTAAAGCAGTAGTAGAAGTGTTTTATTGCCTAGAAGTTTAGGATAAATTTATGAGTATATAACAAGAATAACCATTTATACTGTGCCTTAAATTTGCAAAGGATTTCACATCTATTATGTCTTTTGATCCTTGCAAAATATCCATAAGGTATGTGCTATTATTAACCTAATTTTACAGATAAATAAATTAAAGATGAAAGACTTACTGATTTCCCCAGCATCACATTCTTAGTAAAACTCATATTATTCAATTGAGTGCTCAATAATATGGGGTGTTCCAAAAGCCTTAGTTCAATTTTAACTTTATAACTTCAAAAGTATAAACGTTACAAACTTAAAAAAACCAATTTTGAAAGGCAAAGCCTTAGTTCAATTTTAACTTTATAACTTCAAAAGTATAAACGTTACAAACTTAAAAAAACCAATTTTGAAAGGCTAATTACTTACATTTTAAAATATTTGTAGATTTTTATCAAAATTCATATAACCACTGACTTGTTATATTGTTTTAGTCAATTTTCAAACTTTGTAAAATATCTCATCAGCTGATGCTCAGTGATCAAAAGGTTTGTATTTATAGTGCAAGCCTTATTATCATCCAAAAAATAATGTCTTGATGCATGAATTACAGTTCTAATGTGGCTCCATGAGAAAAAAATTAATGAATATACATCAGTGTCCATGGTGGCCAAAAAATTTTTTCCTCTGACCTCTTCTGCCAAATTACAAGTCTGTTGTTTTCTAGGAAATTGAATTAAACTTTTGTATTCAAAATTCACAAAATTGGATAAATAAAATTGAAATATACTTAATTAAACTTTCAAATGATATTTTGTAAGTTTGTAGCTTTTTTAAATGCAAAATTGCACTAAGACTTTTGGGATACACCATATCTTACCATTACTATGTTGTAAAGTCTTCATAAAGAAATATTATGGTTTCTTGGTTGCAACAAACACCAAATAGCCTACAAAACAGTTAGAAATGTCAATTGACATAGTGTCCTTATGATAAATATTCTGAATTTAATTCAGACCCAGATTTGCCATTTCTCTTTAAGTGTTTCTAAGAGGTCGAATTTTTTTGAGAAGTTCAGAATCCAGTAATGACAAAGTATTCCTCCATACTCTTTCCATCTCCCAGAGAATGTCTACCTCAATGCAATTTCAATGATTTAAAGATGAATCTTACAGTGTAGAATCAATCAGGGAGTATTTTATGTGATATGTAGTATGTGCCTAATATCTTGCCAAGGCACCAAATGATATATGAAAGAAATATTTGTCTCTGACTTTTCATGGAGTAAGGAAATAAAAATTACTCTGTAGGTTTTTCCGGGTTAAGATGGCGGCAGAGTAAGAAGCAGCTCTTAACCTCTCCTGACTGAAACACACAAAAATCCTCAAGGGGACATAAAAACAAGTCCAGATGGACGGAGGAACCCCCACAATAGGGCACAGCATGGAAGGTACGTGGAATCGAGGCATTTCCATGCTATAAAGGGGTGAAACAGCCCTCACAAAATCGCAGGCTGAGCAACCACCCCACCCCCACCCCCTCCACACACATCTATAGCTCCGAAGCCAGCTAAAAAGAAATAGAGCAAGTTTGGGGCACCCATCGAGTCGTTGGCAGCTCCGGGACCTGTTCCTGAGAGCAGCAAGACTTAGGACCCCATTAAGCCAAAAAACGCAGGCGAAATCTGAGCACGGGAGCAGGACGCAGGGCTCAGAGCGCAGGTTGAGCAGAGCGCAGGCACTGCGGAGGCCTGGGTGGAGGCAGACACAGCCAGGAACTAAAGCCTAAGTGGGGAACCAGTGCAGACGGGTATACGACTGTGGAAGCAGCGCCCTGAGACTTGTAAAGAAACCTCCAGCAGAGGATCAAGCAAGGGGGCCCACCAGGGGGCTTGACCTTGGAAAAAACAAGAACTCAGACCTCAGGAGCCAATAGATCCCGGACAGACACTGAGCATGAGGATAAATCTGAGAAGCTGCTGGGCTAACGATGGCTACTCAGTCTCAGGAAGTTCAGAAGAGAAAGAATAACAACAAGAAAAAGAAGTCTTTAACACTCGACAGCTTTTACACAGAGAAAATCCAGACAACCGAGCAAACAGAGGA